>NC_090650.1:202299601-202607101 GCF_040937935.1 Hyperolius riggenbachi | reverse complement strand
CAAACAACAAAAAAGCTACTTAAAGTAAACCAGAGGTGACATTTTTAAAAGTTACGCATACCTGCTTTATTCCTGCTCTAGTCCCCAGACACTGTGTGGCTCCTTATTGTGCCTGGCCTCTCCTCCATACTGCTGCTACAGCCTTAGCTCCAGTATGCTCTGTCTGCTCAGTCTTTGGGCTTGATTCACTAAACCGTCAGGGGCGAAGGCGAGAGCCGAAACTCGAGTCGGGCTGTGGAGGCTACACTGCAATAATGCTAAATAAACAAGAAAGTATCCAGTAAGTAGTTTCCCCGTGTGTGGCTGGCTTTATTCAGCAGTGTGCACTATTGCCGTCTATTGTCTTACAGTATACGTGCTGCATTACTCTGACTTCCAGTCAGCAGCCACCGACAACCAGTGTGACACGCAGGACAGCGGAAGCCGGAAATCTTGGGCAGTCACGTGATCGGGGAAGCTGCCCGGCCGTAATCAGAGAGCGGAGCTCGTACGGGCAAACGGCGATACCGCTGGCCCTGGGATATCGGGATTACAGCAAGTAATGTGGGGCACTCTACGTGGATCCTGAGGTGGGAAACCATCAAGACAGGTACTGTTTTCCACTGTCTCTGAACCCCTGCTAATCAGCAAGATTGTCTGTTGTTGCGCTGAGGTACTTTGTTTTCATTGACTGTCACTTTGGGCATTGGAGCCAGCCCACCTCATAGCTGCACTACCTTCATTTTGCGCTCCTTTCATTGTCTTTATTATAAGTTCTCGCTATGCTACTCTGGAAAGGCGTGTTAACTTTGATAAGGTTTGATATCTTTGAAAAGGTGAGATATCTTTGAAAAGGTGAGATATCTTTGAAAAGGTGCGATATCTTTGATAAGGTGTGATATTTGAGTTATCACAGTTTAGTGAATCAAGCCCTTTGTGTGCTCTCTTGCTTGCTGTGTATAGCAGCCATCACCAGGAGTGTCCTGGCCATGGGCAGTTCTGAATATTTCCAATAAGAGGCCACGCAGTATCTGGGGACCTTACAGATAATGCAAGTATTACATTTGCCCCTCACCTTAGGTACACTTTAAGACATAAAGGCCAGATACTGTATACCTTTCTGGATTAAGAGTGCCATTTCCCGAAAGATAAAAACTCTGTATTAAAGAGAATCTGTACTCTGAAATTCTTACAATAAAAAGCATACCATTCTATTCATTATGTGCTCCTGGTCCCCTCTGTGCTGTTTCTGCCATTCTCTGCTGCAAACCTGGCTTGTAATTGCCAGTTTTAGGCAGTGTTTACAAACAAACTAACCAGCTTCTAATAGGCTCAGCTAAGCAGAGTGTGTTAGTCACACAGAGCCTGCAGGGGGTGTGTACAGCTTCTAGCTAATCACAAGCAGCCCTGCACATTCCAGTCTGACTGCCTCAGCCTGACTGTGCCGACTATAGAGAGAAGATTAGATCATATAACAGAGATAACACAGCTACTGTGCAATTAGGAAAAGCTGCAGTAAGCCAGACCACATTAGAAAAGGCATAGGAACTTATAGCATAGAAGAAATAAAGATAAACAATTTGTTACAGAGTCTCTTTAAGGAGGATTACAAAAACGGTTTAGTAAACAGTTAAGGAATGCATTTTGGTTGTCAAGTATGTATAGCTTCAGTAACTCTCAAGCATATTCTGCATGCATAACAAGAACCGTTCTCTGCCATTGGATGTGGGTTAAAACCATCGAGGAACTGTCCAAACTTATTTAGCGAAGATATTTTCAAGTTCATTGACAGTTTATGTATCTCAATCAATAACAGGTGCGAAAAATAAATTAAGTTGATTTACCTATCAAGTAAAAACATACGATGTAAACTATTTATATAGACACTTCATTAACTGCCAAACTTCGGATTTCAGTGTCATTCCTGTGCAAGTTCATTCATGAGAAAAATGGGTAAACCCCCCCAAAAACACATTTGTAGTAGATGTGTGGAACAACTTCTCCAATCCAGAGATGTGAGGGAGGGAAGTCTTTCTTTATTGCTTCTCTTCTTGTGGTTCCTGGCCTGAGGGCTGAGAGAAGGCAGAAATCCAAGAAGACATAGCTGACCTTGCACTGATGAGTGCGCCTCCTACAGACTGGCCTGCACAAAAACAGGAACATTTGTTAAATCATCATGTACTTGCATTTAAAGTATACCGGAGATGTAATGACTCAAAGCATTTATATTTACATGGGACTTCCTCCAGCCCCCTGACTGTTTCCTTCCAAAGAAGCCATTCTCGTTCAGTCTGTAGCTTCAGCCTCTGCTCAGAACTGTTGTATGCGTATACACAGCATTAATGTATGTTTGTACTATCTGTTAATACTGATCTTTTCTATACCGTCCTTTTTCTGTGGCTCCCAACCTTCATGTTGATTTAAATGAATTAGATACAACTATGCTGTTTAATAACTTTTTCTTCCATGTTACATTCCTAATAGTGGGCATTTTGATATACATGAAAATCTTGTTCTCGCATGCTGTGGTTTCCCATTAATGAAGGGACATCTGATTTTAAATACACCAATGGAAGCACTCACTCTAATTGTATGCTGCAGCTTTGTCACACTGTCCACAACATATTCTGCAAATGGTTTTAGGAAGAACTATGTTTACCATGTTTTGACTCAGCCCAGTTATAAGATGTAAATAGTAAATGTGTGCCTTACCTACAGCTTTTCCAGTCTGAACCACATTGCGGCTGGTGGTAACAACTGCATTGCCTATCTTTTTGCCCCTCTCGCTGTTCTGTACAGAACTAGAAAAGATAATAATGTTAGGTCAGGATGGCCTTCATAACATTTTAACCAAACTACTATCACACGTCTTACAAGATAACAAGCATAAATATATTTACTTTACATACATATTTAAACATAAACCCTAAGGTGGCCATTTATAAAAATGACAAATGGAATTCTTTACACTTACAAACATTGGCCTCAATTCACTAAGCTTAACTCCTGTCTTTAACAACTCTTCAGAGCTGTTTTACAGTTATCACAATTATATCACCCTGGTGATAACTGTAAAACAGCTCTGAAGAGTTATTAAAGACAGGAGTTAAGCTTAGTGAATTGAGGCCAATGTCATTTAAAATTCCATGGATTTTTCACACCAGCAAGCAAGCTAAACTATCACTTTAGGCAGCTTTTCATCATAACTGAAATGCCAACAGGAATAAGTCACTTGTCATAATTCACCATATGTATACTATAAAAACCAGTGGCAAACAAACAAATCAATTATTTTCATTGACCTGAAAGCTCGGAAGAGTTGCCCAAATGTGTAGAGCAAGTTGTGTAATATGTCCGAGATACTGAAACAACAAATGGGTTGTGTGGTTAATGACCATAGATTTCTGCACCTATAGTTGTTGGAAACCTAACTTTTACCCTTGTAATATTGATATACTACCTCACCAAAAGGGGATCAACATGGATTTTTTGGAATCATTCATTGAACTGTGATGGTAGGTACTTGGTAGTAGACATTATTGATATGTTGTTATTACTGAAATTTTAAACCTAGGTACTACCTTATGGCTTCTCTTGTTTAATATTAGTTTAAATAATCCTTTGCTCACTCCTCTGGCTACCTGTAAAATTAAGAATACTCTTCAAGATTGTAGTGTTGACATTCAAATCCCTTAACAATGTGGGCCCAGCAACATGAAGAACCTGATGAAACTGCACCACACCTCCCACAGAGATTTCTGTCATGCTGCCCCTACTCTTTGGAACTCCCTACCACAACCAGTAAAGACAGCCCCATCTCGGGAGCTATTCAAATCCAGACTTACAGGCTACCTGTTTAGCCTGACATTTGTGGACCTGTAGAACTTTTCCTCTGTACCACAATTTACCATTCAACCAATTACTGGTCATGGCATGCTCATTCACTTTGAGTCCTATGGGAGAAAAGCTTTACAAATGATGTTTGTTGCTGTAGATCAGGGGTCTCAAACTCGCGGCCCGCGGGCCATTTGCGGCCCTCGATGCAATATTTTGTGGCCCCAGGGCCACAGAGCTTGTAGGCAGGGCCGGATTTCTGGCAAGGCCACATAGGCCATGGCCTAGGGCACCAGAAATTTAGGGGCGGCTCAGTGACAGCCAGTAAAGCTATTCTATGCAGCCATCCCTATCTACAAGGACAGTTAAAGCTGTCTACAAGGACAGCTTTAACCTTTTAACTATCTGTCCTGTACTTGTGTCATCCCTGCAAGACCTGTAAGCTCTATCCTGCAGGTACATATCAGCCTAACTCTCATGCTGTCACAATGGGTCCATCATTAAAGAGATGGCAAACATAACATAAAAGTTCTTAAAGAAAATCTGTATGAAAAAAGTTCCCCTGGGGGTACTCACCTCGGGTGGGGGAAGCCTCCGGGTCCTATCGAGGCTTTCCCCATCCTCCTGCGTCCCACTGTGGCGGCGATAAAGCTCCCCGAACAGCGGGGATGTAAATATTTACCTTCCCGGCTCCAGCACATGCGCAGTATCGGCTCTCCGATCGCTGTTGGGCCGCTCTACTGCGCAGGCGCAGGAGACTTGTGCCTGCGCAGTAGAGTGGACCCGATGAAGATCGGCTATTTTCGCCTATCTCCGTGGGAAGAGCAAAACAGCGCCTCCGCTGGAGCCAGAAAAGGTAAATATTGTACAGCCTGACAAATTGTCGGCTGTACATTTCGTGCACTGCAGCGAGTCCAACGTGGGACACAGGAGGACAGGGTAATCCTCGATAGGGTCCAGAGGTTTCCCCCTACTGAGGTGAGTACCCCCCAGGGGAACTTTTTCATTACAGAATCTCTTTAAGAAAAACATAACTTATAATCTATATGCATATTACTAAAATAGTTATTGTCTGCGACATCCAATGATGGAAAGTAAGTAGAATTCTCATTGGGGCACACAGAGAGAACAACCATATAGACGGTATAGTTGGCCTTGGGCGGTAAAAAGTACAAATCCGGCCCTGCTTGTAGGGGCCCCCAGTGGCTACAAGGGGGAAAAATTTTTCAAATCGGCCTTATAGTTTTTGAGAAAATCGCTTTTAAAGTTGCAAAGGAAAAAAATACACATTTAAAAACCCGCTGACTTTAATGGTTAACCTCCCTGGCGGTAAGCCCGAGCTGAGCTCGGGCTATGCCGCGCAGGGGGAGATCTCAGCCCCTGGTGGGGCGATTTTTAATCTGTAAATTGCTGTGCGCGCAGCCAGCACTTTGCTAGCCGCGCGCACAGCTTGATCGCCGCCGCTCTGCGGCGATCGGCCGCACGCAGCGGCGAAAGAGGGCCCCCCCGCCAGAGCCCTGCGCTGCCCGGACCAATGAGTTCCGGGCAGCGCTATGGGCTGGATCGGAGGTGGCTGACGTCCATGACGTCATCCCGATCGTCGCCATGGCGACAGGAGAAGCCAAACAGGGGAACGCGTTGTATACGCGTTCCCCTGTTTGCTATAGATGCCGGCGACGATCGCACTAGAGGGACACATGCGCCCTCTAGTGGTGTTTCATGTAGCTACCACTCTGGTAGCTTTACATGAAACAAAAAAAAAAAAATTTAAAAAAAAGTTTTTTTTGCCAATTTGGCAAAAAAAATTAACCGCCAGGGAGGTTAATAGCAAATCCACCATAAATGCTAGAAACCCTAAATTTGCAGGATATGTTAAGGAGATCATTAGGAATAAGAGGAAAAAACTATTTTTCAAAAAGACCTTCTAGTTTTTGAGAAAATCGATTTTAAAGTTTCGAAGGAAAATAGTATACTTTTAAATGCGGTAAATGTCACTTTTAGTAGCAAACCTAACGGTAGTGTAATTTTACATGTATCAAAAGAAAGAGCAATACATTTCCTGACAGGGTTTCCAGGGGGTCCATACGCAGCCGCAGCGCTTTGGCCAGGGATCGCTATACAGCCGCAATATGGCTGTATAAAGATTCCTGGCATTTTTTCCTATTTTCCCCAAAAAAAAATTTATGTTTAGAGTGTGGGAATTTTTTTTTTTTAATTATGTGGGGTCAGCTGAAGCTGAAAGCTCTGCCCCTTCCAGGAAATGCCGGCGGATTGCCCCCCGGGGCGATTTGGGGGCTCTGCAGCCCTCGTTTTGCGGCGGGGACACGTGAACTCCCTTATGCGGCCCAGCCTCATCCTGACTTTGCCTCCTGCGGCCCCCGGGTAAATTGAGTTTGAGACCCCTGCTGTAGATAAATACTCAGGTAATGTATACTTACTGTGAAAGCCTTAACTTCATATCTGCTACACTGTAATGCCCTTGGAATGGATGGCTGCAACAGGAAATATGAAGACAGGATAACAAAATAAATCAAAATTATGATGAATAGGTTATGTTTAAAAAACATGCAGTCTAGCCTTAAATCACTAAATGCTGCGAACACTATTTTCTTTCTCTGACCCCTCCCCATTTCCAACTAACATGTTACAGGTATGTAGATCCAGAATAAACATGCCAGATTGTTTTATCCGCATAATCCTGTAAAAAGCATTTTATTGTATCTCTCAAACTATACATCTTACCTTGGGGTCACTTCTGCTAAAGCCGGATGTTTATTGCTGTTCCATACTCTATAATTGTGTGTTATTTTCCACATTCCCACAAAAGGAGACCCATAATCTGACAATAGCTTCTCATTATCTGAAAAAAAGAATCAATATCATTCACACTTTATTAATGCTATTAACTTCATAAACATACTACTAGCTTGATAAAATATAAAGAATAAATACTACTGTCCAAACAGTATAGATACATTATGACACACTACCTGGCTGCGTGTTGGCAGAAAGCAAAGAATGAAGGTAAAGTGCAAACTGTGCCCTGATCCATTCATCGCCACCCTCCCAGCCTGTTCCATCCAGAAAGACATCATCCCGGTTTTCAGTGACGTGTTTAACTAGGTTGTCAATGAATCTGAGGTCTGCTGTAGTTGGGTTCAGCACCTTCCTTAGCTCAGGGTCATGGACAGAGATTCGAGCTTCATCAACCTGTGTTGCAGACCCAAAGAAAAAAAGTCATAATCCAATCTAATGCAAAGCAATGTACAATGTATATACAGTGGGGTGCGAAAGTTTGGGCAACCTTGTTTATCGTCATGATTTTCCTGTATAAATCGTTGGTTGTTATGACAAAAAATGTCAGTTATATATATGATATAGGAGACACACACAGTGATATTTAAGAAATGAAATGAAGTTTATTGGATTTACAGAAAGTGTGCAATAATAGTTTAAACAAAAATTAGGCAGGTGCATAAATGTGGGCACTGTTGTCATTTTGATTCCAAAACCCTTAGAACTAATTATTGGAACTAAAATTGGCTTGGTAAGCTCAGTGACTCCTGACCTACATACACAGGTGAATCAAATTATGAGAGAGTATTTAAGGGGTCAATTGTAAGTTTTCCTCCTCTTTTAATTTTCTTTGAAGAGTAGCAACATGTGGGTCTCAAAACAACTCTCAAATGACCTGAAGACAAAGATTGTTCGCCATCATGGTTTAGGGGAAAGATACAGAAAGCGGTCTCAGGGATTTCAGATGTCTGTTTCCACAGTTAGGAACATATTGAGGAAATGGAAGACTACAGACTCAGTTCAAGTTAAGGCTTGAAGTGGCAGACCAAGAAAAATCTCAGATAAACAGATGGAGTCACTGTGCATCGTTCAACCATTCGGCGGACTTTACACAAGGAGATGCTGTATGCGAGAGTGATGCAGAGGAAGCCTTTTCTCCTCCCACAGCGCAAACAGAGCCGCTTGAGGTATGCTAAAGTACATTTGGACATGCCAGCTTCATTTTGGAATAAGGTGCTGTGGACTGATGAAACTAAAGTTGAGGTATTTGGGCATAACAAAGGGCCTTATGCATGAAGGAAAAACAACACAGCATTCCAAGAAAAACACCTGCTACCTACAGTAAAATATGGTGGTGATTCCATCATGCTGTGGGGCTGTGTGGCCAGTGCAGGGACTGGGAATCTTGTCAAAGTAGAGGAATGCATAGATTCCACTCAGTATCCGCAGATTCTGGAGACCAATGTCTGGATCTTTCAACAAAACAAAGACCCTAAACACTGCTCAAAATCCACTAAGGCATTCATGCAGAGGAACAAGTACAATGTTCTGGAATGACCATCTCAGTCCCTAGACCTGAATATAATTGAAGCTATCAAACTTGAATGAACTAGAGATGTTTTGTAAAAAGGAATGGTCCAAAATGCCTTCAAGCAGAATCCAGACTCTCATTGGAACCTACAGGAAGCGTTTAGAGGCTGTAATTTCAGCAAAAGGAGGATCTACTAAATATTGATTTCATTTCTTTTTTCTTAACTACTTGCCAAATGCTCCACGCCAATTGGCGTGAAAAGTGCGGCAGCCCCAGGACTGCTCCACGCCGATTGGCGTGAACGGTCTTCTCTGTGGCTAGCAGGAGATCGCGCGCATCTCCTGCTCGGGAGTCTCCACGCGGTGATGCCATCTATTAGGGCAGTACAGCGCAGCGATCTAAGGCAGCGCTGTACTGGGGACAGCCATGTGACACGGCTGTCCCCTCCAGCGTGTCGGCGGTGATGATTGGTCAGCGGGGGGAGGGTGGACGGGATATTCAAAAAGGAAAAAAAAAATACACATTTTTATTTAAAAAATAATAATAATAATAATAATAATAATATTTATTTAAAAAAAATACACACTGGAGGGGATGATCAGACCCCACCAACAGGAAGCTCTGTTGGTGGGGGGAAAAGGGGGGGATCACTTGTGTGCCATGTTGTGCGGCCCTGCAGCTTGGCCTTAATGCTGCAGTGGCCCTATTAACAAAAAATGGCCTGGTCACTAGGGGGGGTTTAACACCGCGGTCCTCAAGAGGTTAATATTGATTTCATTTCTTTTTTGTGGTGCCTAAATGTATACACCTGCCTAATTTTGTTTAAACAATTATTGCACACTTTCTGTAAATCCAATAAACTTCATTTCACTTCTCAAATATCACTGCGTGTGTCTCCTATATGATTTATTTAACTGATATTTTTTGTCATAACAACCAATGATTTATACACGAAAATCATGACGATTAACAAGGTTGCCCAAACTTTCGCACCCCACTGTACTAACTTGACTGACGTTGCACTGCATTTCCCACAACTTAGCTGAATAATGCAAGTTACTAATGTAATCACCAATGTCAGAGGTGGCCATACACAAGTTGTTTAAAAGCCTAAGATGCTGCATGCCCCTTTCTGTAATGTTCATCCTTCTGAACAGTATCTCTGGAAATTTGCAAGCGATACTGTTCTTAATATATAATGATTGTGCAATATCAACTACACCAACTTAATTATTACACACTGCCATAGCCTGAGTGAGAGGTTCTGCTGGAACACAGGTGATAGGCAGACATTCCATTACTTTGGCATCACAAAGGCATTTTACTCACAGAACAATAGAGGGCAATGATGAACACTGCTCATGAACACACAAGCTATTTCCAATCACAAATAGTTTTAGATCATAAACTAAAAAAGTCAATGTACTGTTATTTTAACTCAGGTTTGACATCAGAGAATATAGAGAGCTCCCTTCTTGATTACATTGGAACATAGTGAGGCTCGCTGAAAGGTCAGTGTACTGTATACAGTAAGTGTTTGCAGTACCAGAATAGGCTATTATACATACAACTCCAGACAGGCCTGGATTCACCTTACAGGAGGCTGTAGGCACAGATGCCATGGCACCTTAGATTTTGCCCTCCATTAACCTACAAATCTCCACCAAACTGCACCGCAAGTTTGCAGACTCGCCCAGCTTTCACTTCTCCCTTACTTCCCTTGCCCAGCATAGGTAGTTACAGGTGTCCCTTAGTATTAGGTAGTCAGACGTACCCTCAATATTAAGTAGCTACAAGTGCCCCCAAGTATTTGATAGCTAGAAGAACCTCAGTATTAAGTAGCTCAAGCTGCCCCCAAGTGTTAGGTAGCTAGAGGTGCTCCTGACTGAAGAGAGATCTCGTCAGTGGAATGCTGAGAGCAGGTTGAGTAACCTCTCAGTTACACTCATCAGGGAGAGTAGCGCTTGTGGAGGGAAGTGAGCTGCCTTTCCATCATCAGGCGCCTGTAGGCACTTGCCTACAGTGCCTTATGGTAAATCCCGCCCTGACTCCAGTAAAAATTCTTATTGGCAGGAAAACTGGTAAAACTGAAAAATGTCTTTTTTGATAGGAAAAAGATATCCTACATCTAGATTTTGTTATCGATATAAATGGCAAATGTTGCACTACCCTTACACACACCTGGACAAACGTTTAGAACCCCATGCAAAAACTATAGAAGGAACAAGGCACAGTATAGTGGGTACAAGGGAAAACATTGATTTTAAAGTTGAATGACAGATGATGGATTTACTCATTTGTATTTGTACAATATATACCCAGAGACGTGAATTTTCTACCAGGATTTTCTGTTAGTCAATACACTCACTGACAGTGTAATGCTGGGTACACACAATGCAACCTTCTGTCCTATTGATGGGATTGCACCAATTATTTCCGACATGTCTGATAGATAACGGGATCAATTTTGAGAAGTTATCATCAGAAGATCGATCCAGTTATCGGTCAGGAGCAGTTTGGACAAGTACACACGATGCAAATTCCTGAGGTACACAGAATCGATACTTACCCGGGGCTTCCTCCTGCCCCATAAACATGTTCAGTTGTGTCTTCTGCGCATGCGGGGACCTCCTGCGCATGCGCAGAAGACCCAGACTGGCACGACTGAAGCAATTACCGGGGATGGTCATGGCTGAACAGCAGACCTTGAGGGGACAGAGAGGGACTCACGTGTTTACTGGGCTGGAGGAAGCCCCGGGTAAGAATCGGTTCTGTGTATTCTATTATCTCTGGTTTACTTTAACAGACCAATGGGAATTCTCCTCAACGGAGGATCCCTATTGGTCTGTAAGAAGATCTGCATACAAAAGAACAAAAAGGTTTGTGCTCAGACCAGGTATCACTTGATTTATAAACTGGCTGTCTATTGTCTATTGATGAATCAAAATGGCATACGAAAGGCATATTGTATCAGTTTGCCAGAATGTCCAGGTCTGTTAAAAGACCAATGGAAAGTCTCCGGGCTAATTTTAAGATCCTTTGACAGGGCTTGCTATAGCTTAATATAGCAAGTGCCAGTGGTGGGGAGTAGCCATTGCGGTGGATATCTTCAAACAAGATCTCCCCCCCCCCCCCCCCCCCAAAAGCCTAACGAATAGCTGCAGAAGCCTTCTCCCCTACATGTCATGAATCCCCCCCTCCTCCCTATCCCAGCAGTTAGGCAGTCCACAGTCCTCCCCCCTTCAAACATAGCAAATAGCTTCAGAATCCTCCTGAAGCCATTTGCCCACATTGCTCTGCACTTGCCCGGCAGACTGGAGAGGAGAAGAAGCTGTGCACGCAGGCAGCCTGGAGGAGAGGAGACGCTGTGAGTCACACGGCCTGAAGTGGAGGAGACCTGTCTCCTCATTTGCTTCTCTCCCCTTCAGCCGTGCCATTAAAGAGGCTTGAGAGGGGAGGACCCCTACACTATCCATTTTCGTCAAATTTATAAAATATATACAAAACTTGGAGCTCAGTATATAAGCTTCAAAACCTTTTTCTTTGAACGTTTTCATATCTATTTTCTCAAGAACTACAAGGTCTATTTGTGATTAGAGGATACATTCTACTGTCGGATATGACATTTTGGGGGTTCAGAAGGCCTGAAATCAAAGAGCCATATTCAGGTCATAATTATGTTGGCCCAAATTTAAAAAAAAAAGAAAAAAAATCCTATTAATTGGCATTCTTCAATGTTTATTCTACATTTCAAAAATCAGGCTTTGCTTTAGAGTTCTGTTTCCACAGCATTTTACAAATAACAGATGAAAGTGGAATGAACAAAAACGATGGAACGCTTAACCTAATATTTTGTTACACAACCTTCAGGGCAAATTTGCAAACCAGCAATTCCTGTAGCTCTCAGTGAGACTTATGCACCTGTCAAAAGCAAGTTTGGTTGAGTCCTACTGAGCCAACTGTTTCAGCTGTGTCTCCAGACTGCTTGTTTCAGCTCCTTCCATAGATGTTAAATAAAAAAAACACGGTCCAAGAAAGCAAAGGTTATCTGTTACCCCTTTATGATGGGAACACAAAGTAAAATATACCTATTACTGCTATCATCATTGCCCTCGCAACTATTAGTCAGAGCAGATTTTTTTCTTTGATATTTAGCAACACAGTTTATGCTTCAAATATACCCAATGAGATGATGAAGATGGCAATTGTAAGTGGAATGTCGTTCACAAAGTGCATATTTGATTAACATCTAGACTGTCCACGCTGAATGAGAGCCTACCTCAACAATGGCATCACTCAAGTGTTTCTGCTGTCGGAAAAGGATGTTGGTAGCTCCAGCCACAAAGCCACGTATACTGACATCAGAGAGAAGGTGATGTTGCTGCAATGCCATATATGGTAAGCACAGGTAACCCTAAAATAATATTAAATATGTTATAAACACAACAAATTCATAAAACTAATTTGCTTACACAGTGGATATGTAAAAGTGGTACCAGTAAACTACCATACTAAACATGCATGCTTTTACAATTTAACTATTATTTTTGGCATGGCATTCATAAAAATAAATCTTTGTAATTGCTGTGCCTGGCTTGCCTGTAGCTGTACACTTATACATATAAATATAAGACCTATGCACTGGCTGGCCTTTCTGTACAGGAAATTGAGTCTTCAAACTCCACTCCACTCATAACTTTAAGTCAACAGCCAGCTCCTTCTAATATCTGGAGCATAAAATGGATTGTGGACGAGTGGGCAGTGAAAAGAAACATTCCACCCTTCCAACTGCCTCTGTCACAACATACTTCTGCCACAGGTTTTCAACTGCTGAGACATGTAATTGTAATGTTGCCTCTTTTGCTCTTCCTACTTTGAGAGTCACATGATCACTGCTAATTGACTCACTGCTTACCAGTTAAATATACAAAGGGCGGAAAGTTAGCCGTGATAAAGCTTACCCAGCACATCTGACTCAAAGATGTATTCAGTCCATCACTTTGCTTCTATACACTGTTTATACTCTATTACAAGTGATTGTTAAAATCTTCCTTGTTCAAGTTTGGGTTTAGCTGGTCTCTAAAACCCAGTACAGCAACATTTGTATTAGTTGTATGGCCTCCTGTGCACCCCTGGACTATAAAGACACAGATCAGAAGATTGTATGATGAGAGGAGTAATTCTTAAGAGTCTGAAAAAATATATTTAAAGATCTGGCCCTGTTGGGTTGGGGCGGTTTTCAAAACCAGGACCTTCAAGGAACAGCTAGGGCCAGTTTCCACTAGTGCCGCGCACGGCGGCACTTCCTGGTCTGCGGGAACGCTGACGAATCCCATAAGCCGTGCCATGCATGGCTATGGGATTCGCAGCCTCCCGCACGGAAACTGATGGCAATGACGGCTGAATCGCTAAGGTAAGCGGCGCCATTGTGTCCTATGGCAGAGTTTCCCAGCACGATTTTCCTGCAGGGAAACTCTGCGGATTTGGCCCAGTTTCCGCGCTAGTGGAGACGGGCCCTTACCAATGTCTACCAGGCTGAAAAACAGGCTAGTATATGAACAACTTAAAGGACAACTGACCTGAGAGGGATATGGAGGCTGCCATATATTATTGCCTGGCTGCCCTGCTGATCCTCTGCCTCTAATATGTTTAGCTACAGATACTGAACAAGCATACAGATCAGATGTTTGACTGAAGTTTGACTGCATTTGCCAACATGCTTGTTTCAGGTGTGCGATTTAGACATTACTGATGCATGAAAGAGCAGCAGGGTGCCAGGCAACTGATATTATTTAAAAACAAATACAAATGGCAGTCTCCATATCCCTCTCAGGTCAGTTGTCCTTTAAGGGAAAGTCACTGCTATCCAAAAAGATCACAGATGACCTGCTAGTTTACTATAGGCAATGTGGTTACACTAGAAGCATGTTCTGTGGGCAGGTGAAAACAGGATCATATCAGTTTTCCCCAATCCAAAAAAAAAAAAAAAAAAAAAAAAAGAGACTTCATTCCAGCATAAGCTTGTCCCAACATGATGTTGGTAAATAGTATGGTTTGGGTCTCCTTTGCTGCACTGAGGAAAAAATGGGCCGATACAATTCTGAAATCATCACTACAAGGTCACATTAACAGAAAACAGTTTATTCAGCAACATAATAACCCTAAGCATACAAATTAGATCACCAAACAATGGTTGAAGCAGAAATAAGAAATGTTAAGTTTTCAAATAGAAAACAAGTAAAAAAAAAAAAGTTTGATCTTCACGTGAGACTTAACTGCACCAGCCCTTCCTTTTTAGTAAGGCCTTACTGAGCACCTTTGGAGGTGTCCCCCTCCTCACATGCTGTACCAGGCCTCCTTCACCCTGATCCAGAGCCGGGACAAGGTCCTCCAGCACCCAAGGCTGAGACACCAAAGTGCGCCCCTCCATCCCTCCCACCTCAGCTGTCACACACTGATTGCTATTAGACTAAGAGGGCCACAGGGCCCACAACCTCCCCAACACCTTAATATCTAGTTATCTGGCTTGCAGTCACTGCTATGTATCCCCTTTTCTTATTTCTTTCTGCTTTAAACACAATTAGGAATGACAGCTGAATGAATTGTGCGCCCCCTCCTACACTGCGCCCTGAGGCTGGAGCCTCTCCAGCCTATGCCTCGGCCCAGCCCTGCCCTGATCACAGTTCCCTGGATTTCTTGCTGTAATGTCATTGTGTGCAGCACATCTAAAGAAAGTCTGGTGTGCCAAGCTGTTCCAGCACTTACTACCTCTATACTAGAGATGGCCAGTGAGATGTTAATAATTCCAGCTTGCATACATATCTAATGCAAATTATTGGTCCATTTCCAAACCACATACAATTTGCCAGAATTATTAGCAATTTGTGGACTATCTTTACTCTGCACCTATCGCAGTGATGGATTGAGAGCTGGAGGCTGGCCACATACATGTACAGGATGACAACAGAGATGATCAGAGAGATGGTAATTCCGTCATGCATGAAAAATTGTATGTAGTTCAACCTGGGCAACTGAAAATACAACAGGGAGAGCATTTTACTGGCTGAATTCTAAGCTGCATTAAATTTGAATGACAGGATTATTATTAGCATCTTATTAACCATCTCTAGATAAAATCAGATTAGTGGGTCTTGAGAAGATACATATTCATTTTCCCAACACTTGCGGGCCAGAAGAGGAAGCTAGAGGCTAGAAGAGGAGAAGATTTGTGCCTCATGGGATTTAGAATGTAAATGATGCATCGCCTCTCCGCCGTATACTGGAACTAAACATGCATTAGAAACTATGTATTGTATATTCATTTCCACTTTCATTTTATTGAAATGTTGTTAAAGGACTGGAAGCAGGCAGTTCAAGTGAATAAGCCCAATAGCATACATCCCTGAGATGTAGTGGTGTATTGAGGAAAGGGCTACCATTCCACCATGCTGGTCAGGAAGATTCATTAACAGTTGTTGAACATAGAAATATAAAAACAGCCCGTGGTTCAGTTAGGCACTCTTTAAAACCTTACAGTGCAAAGTACTGTTATTCTGACATTGAGAGCTAAGCTTACAAGAGTGGCCCTCTTGTAAACTAGCTCTTTGGCCAACAGAAACTGACTGACCCCTAAAATAGGAGATGCAGTTCAGTAAAGCAAAGGTAATAGCAGGCATTTTACAATGACCCATTTTCTGCTTTTCAGCTACATATTTGGTTTCTTGGTTGAAATTACTTTCATCTCAAAAGCTAGTCTACTGTTGAAACTCAGAAAAGGAAAGCAGAACCCATCTGCACCCAGGTCTCACTTCAATGAGTCATAAACACAAGGATATGAATAAAAATTTGCATTTATTAATACAATTAAAAAGGTTAATATTGATCATACAGATTATAGGTGATCTGAATGTCTGGGCAGCTGGGGGAAAAAAGATGTATCAATATGCAGCAGCAATTATACAGTAATGCAACATGTTTCAAACTGAAAAGGAAAGCACTTTCAATTTTTTGAGGAAGCCCATTAGGCTAAAAGGTCCTACAATATAGGGATGCTGGGATGCAGAGAAATATGATAGCAACAAGAGTTGTCACAAAGTTCCTGACCAAAAGCAGGCAACTGATGATACTATGGCGTTCCTGTCCACAGGCAGAAGAGTATGTAATAGCAGTAATCAATTGACACAAAGTTCCTGACCAGTAGCAGGCAACTGATGGTATTATGATGTTCCTGTCCAGAAGCAGGCAACTTGTTGTGTTTAGAATTTCTGTCCGTAAACAGGCAGTTTAGTAATTTTAAAGGATCAGTAGTTTATAGGCCAAGCTTGGGCCCCAGTTTCTTGATAGATAAACATAATGACACCAGATGTACGGCTCAGACTTCCTGTCCAAAGGCAGGCACTTATATGTCAAAAGAATGTCAAGCTGTAATACTTAGTACAACATGTCCATGAAACACAAGGTCTGGCAAACAAAAGCAATCCAAAGTTCCTGTCCAGAAGCAGGCAACTGTAGTAATCACTGTGATTGATTTGGATGGTTCAAATGGTGTCCACCTTTAGTATGTTGCGTATTATAATCATAATCCTTGCATCATATGAAACAGATAAGGCATCCATAGGATCAAATAATAGCTCAATATGAGTGATTTGTAAGCAGTCCCAATATGAGGCAATGAAGTAGGCCTCAACATAGATGATGAGAACAGGTTTGTAGTGCTGTTATAAGCTTACGTGTCCTTATGTGGATGCCAGATGCCAAACTTTTTCCATGAAGAATGATGAATATTGCTGCAGTAATAGCCTCCCCAGGCCGCCCAGACCTTGTCTACCGGTTTCGCCGAAATATTCGGCTCATCAGGACACAGACCGCCAGGTATGTATGTCAGGAGCCGTCTCCATGCGCCTTAAATGGCGTCTACGTCGAGGTGGCCCAAGCCGCGTGACTTCCGTGGGTGCGGCTTCTGTGCTCCAGCGTGGTCCGTCCAGCCGGAACTGACGCGTGCACGCACGCCCAATGCGTACATTGCGCCGTTCCAGCCGCTAGCCTGGCAACAAAGGGAGCTGGCTCAGGGGCCGGCCAAGTCTAGCCGAGGGATGCCCCTCTCCTTACCAGGCTAAGTGCCGGGCATACAGCGAAGCAATGGAGCAGACACCAGAGAGAAACAAAAGGGAAGAAAGGAACACATAGACATTGGGAAAGGAGGGAGGGAAAGGAAAGAAAAATAGAGCCAGCTCCAAAGAGACGCCCCTACCCGGCACAACGGACTCTTAAAGGAGACTCAACCTGAAATGGTTAAACTATTACAAATCAAGATATCACATGAAACTTACATAAATATAACAGAAATCATAAACATATATAATCAATAGAGATATCTCATATCAAGAGAACCAATTCAGCATGATAATACTATAAAGAAAGATTTGCATATACATAGAACAATGCTATAAAACGAAAAAGCATAAAGAAGGACTGCCAAGACATGTAAAATGCAGTCCTAAATATGGGATGCTGCGGGTGGCCCCCCCCCGCCCGACCTATGGGCCCCAAAAGCCGGCGGAGGGGGCATCAGGCCACCCACCCCCGAAGCCCCCCCCCCCAAACCCCACCCAAGGTGTAAGGGCACTGATTGCAGGAGCCACACCTGTAGATCCCCCAATCAGTGCATGGATCTCCACGTTGGTCTCCCTGATAGTGGCTTCTGGTAAGTTTATTTGAAATGGTAGGAGCCTTCCTAAATGTCAGTTTAAGTTTATCTGGGACACACTGGCGTATCCTCACATCATCAGTGAGGACATGCCAATGTCTCTTTAAAATTTTATAAAATTGATCCTGTTGTTTATTATACTTGGTGATAAGAGGGACGGTCTCGAGGAAGCCGTTACCTTTCTTAGACTTTCTCTGAGCAATTAGAGCAATTAGAGTATCACAGTCCATTGCTCTTTTGTGGGCCTTTTTAATGCATGACCCCGAGTAGCCCCTAGCTTTAAATCTAGAGTTTAATTCTGTTGCTTCCAGCTTGAAATCCTCCAAGCTGGAGAAATTTCTCCTGGCCCTCAGGTATTGTCCCACAGGTATACTGTTGATCAGATGTGCAGGATGAAAACTTCCTGCATGTAATATTGTATTAGAAGCCGTTGGCTTACAATACAATTTAGTAGTGATCATCCCATCTTCCCCTATCCCCATCTGAAGATCAAGGAAGGGTATTGAAAGTTTGTCAAATGTACATGTCAGTTTCAAATTCAAAGTGTTGATATTTAATACTTCCGCAAATTCCAGGAGGAGTTCCTCGCCTCCTGTCCACAGCATAAAAATATCGTCGATGTACCTGTGCCACACATCAATGTGACACAGGTACTCGACAATGTCATCATTGGAAAATATATCTGCCTCCCACCCCCCCAGGTACAGGTTAGCGTACGACGGGGCACACATTGTCCCCATCGCCGTCCCCTGCACCTGAAGGTAGTGGGAGGTGCCAAACACAAAATGATTGTGTGTAAGTAGAAATTCCAGTAATTGAAGTAGAAAAAAGGAATGGTCCTTTTCTGTACGTGGTAAAGTATCTAAGTATCTAGCCACAGTGCGGAGCCCCCCACTGTGGGGTATACTTGAGTAAAGGGCCTCCACGTCCAATGCGACTAAGAGGGCACCAGGTGGCGCACACACCCCATCGAGGACCCGAAGCATATGGGAGGTGTCTTGTACATATGAAGACAATGTCTGCACATGTTTCTGTAGATGAAAATCCAAATATTTACTTATATTTTCTGTCAAAGAACCACAGGCCGATATGATCGGTCTTCCCGGAGGGTGCACCAGAGATTTGTGCACCTTGGGCAACACGTAGAATGTGGGTATTATAGGATGTTGGATTTTGAGAAACGCAGCCGTTTGTGGAGAAATAATACTCCGACTAGCTGCATGGTCAATGATAGAGAAGAGCACCCCCTGGTCCCTCACTACATTGGACGCGGAGGCCCTTGAGTACCATTCGCGATTCCTCAGAATACGCAGGCACATTTCCTCATATTGTTCATTGTCCATGATCACGACATTGCCCCCTTTATCAGAGGGTTTTATCGTGATCTGTGACATCTGCGATAGTTCCTGTAAAGCTTCAAATTGGGCAGTCGTAAGATTGTCATTGCCTCTCTGAATGTGAATGGAGTCCAGATCCTTCAATACCATCTCAACAAAGACACTAATTTTAAAGAGACATTGGCATGTCCTCACTGATGATGTGAGGATACGCCAGTGTGTCTCAGATAAACCTAAACTGACATTTAGGAAAGCTCCTACCATTTCAAATAAACTTACCAGAAGCCACTATCAGGGAGACCAACGTGGAGATCCATGCACTGATTGGGGGATCTACAGGTGTGGCTCCTGCAATCAGTGCCCTTACATCAAAGTGGGTCGACTTAATGTCTTCCCACATGTGAATCGGACTGTAAAAATTAGACACTTTATCAATTGTGCCACAGAGGGTGTCGTATATGTACTTTGGTGCGTATGCGGCGCCTTCTACATAGGCAAAATGACCAGGAATTCACGTCGTCGTATCTATGAACATGTCAATGATGTGGGGAGCCACAATTTTGGCTCCCCGGTCGAGACATGTCATAGCATGCGAATTGAATCCATCCAATAAAATCTCCTTCAGTGCTGTGGATAGGATACATCCACCCCTGAGAGGAGGTGACTTTGATAAGATCCTGACACAATGTGAATGTCGTTGGATCTATAACCTTAAGGCAACGAAATCTCCAGGACTTAATGACAATTTAAAATATGCTCCCTTCTTGTGAAATCACATACAACTACATCTTTACGAAGGGGGACTGTATGGATCTGGGGGTTGGGTGGGGGCTGGGTGGGGTTTGGGGGGGGGGGGGGCTTCGGGGGTGGGTGGCCTGATGCCCCCTCCGCCGGCTTTTGGGGCCCATAGGTCGGGCGGGGGGGGGGGGGGGGCCACCCGCAGCATCCCATATTTAGGACTGCATTTTACATGTCTTGGCAGTCCTTCTTTATGCTTTTTCGTTTTATAGCATTGTTCTATGTATATGCAAATTTTTCTTTATAGTATTATCATGCTGAATTGGTTCTCTTGATATGAGATATCTCTATTGATTATATATGTTTATGATTTCTGTTATATTTATGTAAGTTTCATGTGATATCTTGATTTGTAATAGTTTAACCATTTCAGGTTGAGTCTCCTTTAAGAGTCCGTTGTGCCGGGTAGGGGCGTCTCTTTGGAGCTGGCTCTATTTTTCTTTCCTTTCCCTCCCTCCTTTCCCAATGTCTATGTGTTCCTTTCTTCCCTTTTGTTTCTCTCTGGTGTCTGCTCCATTGCTTCGCTGTATGCCCGGCACTTAGCCTGGTAAGGAGAGGGGCGGGATCGGCTAGACTTGGCCGGCCCCTGAGCCAGCTCCCTTTGTTGCCAGGCTAGCGGCTGGAACGGCGCAATGTACGCATTGGGCGTGCGTGCACGCGTCAGTTCCGGCTGGACGGACCACGCTGGAGCGCAGAAGCCGCACCCACGGAAGTCACGCGGCTTGGGCCTCCTCGTCGTAGACGCCATTTAAGGCGCATGGAGACGGCTCCTGACATACATACCTGGCGGTCTGTGTCCTGATGAGCCGAATATTTCGGCGAAACCGGTAGACAAGGTCTGGGCGGCCTGGGGAGGCTATTACTGCAGCAATATTCATCATTCTTCATGGAAAAAGTTTGGCATCTGGCATCCACATAAGGACACGTAAGCTTATAACAGCACTACAAACCTGTTCTCATCATCTATGTTGAGGCCTACTTCATTGCCTCATATTGGGACTGCTCACAAATCACTCATATTGAGCTATTATTTGATCCTATGGATGCCTTATCTGTTTCATATGATGCAAGGATTATGATTATAATACGCAACATACTAAAGGTGGACACCATTTGAACCACCCAAATCAATCACAGTGATTACTACAGTTGCCTGCTTCTGGACAGGGACTTTGGATTGCTTTTGTTTGCCAGACCTTGTGTTTCATGGACATGTTGTACTAAGTATTACAGCTTGACATTCTTTTGACATATAAGTGCCTGCCTTTGGACAGGAAGTCTGAGCCGTACATCTGGTGTCATTATGTTTATCTATCAAGAAACTGGGGCCCATGCTTGGCCTACAAACAACTACCGATCCTTCAAAATTACTAAACTGCCTGTCTACGGACAGAAATTCTAAACAACAAGTTGCCTGCTTCTGGACAGGAACATCATAATACCATCAGTTGCCTGCTACTGGTCAGGAACTTTGTGCCAATTGATTACTGCTATTACATACTCTTCTGCCTGTGGACAGGAACGCCATAGTATCATCAGTTGCCTGCTTTTGGTCAGGAACTTTGTGACAACTCTTGTTGCTATCATATTTCTCTGCATCCCAGCATCCCTATATTGTAGGACCTTTTAGCCTTATGGGCTTCCTCAAAAAATTGAAAGTGCTTTCCTTTTCAGTTTGAAACATGTTGCATTACTGTATAATTGCTGCTGCATATTGATACATCTTTTTTCCCCCAGCTGCCCAGACATTCAGATCACCTATAATCTGTATGATCAATATTAAGTTTTTTAATTGTATTAATAAATGCTAATTTTTATTCATATCCTTGTGTTTATGACTCATTGAAGTGAGACCTGGGTGCAGATGGGTTCTGCTTTCCTTTTCCTAAATTCTTTAACCCAGTCACTCTGAGTCATATTTACCGGTGTTTACTATATGCTTGTAGGAGTGGTCTGGTGTTGGTTGAGCTGCACATATATACATACTGTTGAAACTCAACATACTGCATATAATAAATACAGGATAGATACAGGATAAAAAGCTCCCAGAAGCTCATTTAGGTGTACAGATTAACCAATATTTTGTTACATAAATTAAAAACATTTTTGAGACATATACATCTTACCTTTCAATACATCAAAACTGTAATCTAGCATGTTACATGAAGTATGTAACATGATGATATTACTCATTACTGAAGAAACTTGCAGATTAAAGAGTATTGTGCTCTTCAGTCTTAATGTCTGACTAATACTGACCTTAGTAAAAATTGCCAAAGGCATTCCATACTTGTCCTCTTCTAGGCCAGATATCAGCCCAGGGACAAAGAGTGCCTGCCCTGTTTTGGACTGAGGCTGAACTGTAATGGGGACACTTCCTGAAGTGATGGCATCATTATTAAGGTTCTCAGAATGTCCTACGCCTAAATTCCACACCTCTTCATCTCCTGGAATACATTCCTCTAGGATGCTTGGATCCAGTGTCTCCCAATCACTCTCGATAGACTCAGGAGATGTGTGAGAGGGAGGCTTCAGATGTTCAATACTACCATTGGTTTCTACTCCATGCTCAGACACTGGGGTATCTGATTTCATGTCCCCTATCAAGCTGTCATTTTTTGATTCACCGTTCTCATGCTTGGAATTTGAATTCTCATAAAGAACTGAAGCAATATTGTCCTGAGATGCTGGAGCTGCAGACATTTCCCCTTCATCTGCTATACTTTGCCGAGGCCTGTACTGAGAGCTGTCTGTGAGTCCATGCTCAATCATGCCTTTAGAAAAAGAAAATTCAGTATTAGCAAAGTTAAAATATCACCAAGGGCGATCACTAATATTTTGCTTTAATCCATGATACAATGTCAAGGTCTACTTGCTCAGAAAAGTTAAATTCCAAGCAAACATAAAAACACACAGCACATATCCTGCTTACATAATTAAATACATTTTGAGATCTAAAATAACCGAACTGTATCATGATAATGTAATCCGCATCAAAGCAGCATTTAGGCTGGCAGAAGGTATCGGTTATCCAATCAAGCTTTGCTACATTGCATATAATGGTGGGTTACACATACACTGGCAAAAAAGGCAATTGTTACACAGAGGGGCATACAGGGATATATAATTGGATAGTGGACCCACTGTTCTATGCTTGGTTAATAACTATAGTCAAAATTAGTTTTCCAAGTTTCTTTTTTTAGGTAAAAACAAGTATCATTGATAAATAGTTGAACTCGATGGATGGATGTCTTTTTTCATAGTTACATAGTTACATAGTTATTTTGGTTGAAAAAAGACATACGTCCATCAAGTTCAACCAGTACAAAGTACATCTCCAGCCCGTCCCCCACATACCCCTGTTGATCCAGAGGAAGGCGAAAAAACCCCCACAAGGCATGGTCCAATTAGCCCCAAAAGGGAAAAATTCCTTCCTGACTCCAGATGGCAATCAGATAAAATCCCTGGATCAACATCATTAGGCATAACCTAGTAATTGTAGCCATGGATGTCTTTCAACGCAAGGAAAGCATCTAAGCCCCCTTTAAATGCAGGTATAGAGTTTGCCATAACGACTTCCTGTGGCAATGCATTCCACATCTTAATCACTCTTACTGTAAAGAACCCTTTCCTAAATAAATGGCTAAAACGTTTTTCCTCCATGCGCATCTCATGTCCTCTAGTCCTTTGAGAAGGCCTAGGGACAAAAAGCTCATCCGCCAAGCTATTATATTGCCCTCTGATGTATTTATACATGTTAATTAGATCTCCTCTAAGGCGTCTTTTCTCTAGACTAAATAAACCCAGTTTATCTAACCTTTCTTGGTAAGCGAGACCTTCCATCCCACGTATCAATTTTGTAGCTCGTCTCTGTACCTGCTCTAAAACTGCAATATCTTTTTTGTAATGTGGTGCCCAGAACTGAATTCCATATTCCAGATGTGGCCTTACTAGAGAGTTAAACAGGGGCAATATTATGCTAGCATCTCGAGTTTTTATTTCCCTTTTAATGCATCCCAAAATTTTGTTCGCTTTAGCTGCAGTGGCTTGGCATTGAGTATGATTATTTAACTTGTTGTCGATGAGTACTCCTAAGTCCTTCTCCAAGTTTGATGTTCCCAACTGTATCCCATTTATTTTGTATGGTGCTAGACCATTGGTACGACCAAAATGCATGACTTTACATTTGTCAACATTGAATTTCATCTGCCATGTATGTGCCCATATAGCCATCCTATCCAAATCCTGTTGCAATATGACAGTATCTTCCCGAGAGTTGATGATTCTGCACAATTTTGTATCATCTGCAAAAATAGCAACATTGCTCACTACTGCATCTACTAGGTCATTAATAAATAAAATTGAAGAGCACTGGACCCAGTACAGACCCCTGTGGGACCCCACTGCTAACAGTCTCCCATTTTGAGTACGATCCATTGACCACAACTCTTTGTTTTCTGTCCATTAGCCAGTTCCCTATCCATGCACACAAACTCTTCCCCAGTCCTTGCATCCTCAACTTTTGCACCAGACTTCTGTGGGGAACAGTGTCGAAGGCCTTTGCAAAGTCCAAGTATATCACATCTACAGCATTCCCAATATCCATATTAGCATTCACTACCTCATAAAAGCTGAGCATGTTAGTCAAACAGGACCTGTCTTTAGTAAACCAATGTTGATGCTGAGAAATAAGATTATTTTCTACTATGAAGTCATGCATAGTATCTCTTAGTAACCCCTCAAATAGTTTGCATACAACTGATGTTAAGCTTACAGGTCTATAATTTCCTGGATCAGATTTTTTGCCCTTCTTAAATAATGGGAAAACGTGGGCTGTACGCCAATCCACTGGGACTCTGGTAGTTGCAAGAGAGTCACAAAAGATAAGATAAAGGGGCTTAGCTATAACTGAACTTAATTCTCTTAGGACCCGAGGATGCATGCCATCCGGGCCAGGTGCCTTGTCTATTTTTAATTTATTTAGTCTTGCCTTTACTTCTTCCTGCGTTAAGTATTTAATATTACAGTTAGAAGATTGAGACTCTTCTGCCTCTGTAATTTGCAACAGTGCTGTTTCCTTTGTGAAGACAGAAGCAAAGAAAGCATTTAATAACTCTGCCTTACCTTGGTCATCCACCATTGAGTTCCCACCCTCATCCTTTAGGATTCCTATACAGTCAACCTTTCTTTTTTTAGAGTTGATGTACTTGTAAAACTTTTTTGGGTTAGATTTGATATCCCTAGCGATTTGATTTTCAGCTTCGATCTTTGCCAGCCTAATTTCTTTTTTACAATTTTTATTGCACTCCTTATAATTGCTTAGTGCAGCCTCAGTCCCCTCCTGTTTTAGGACCTTATAGGCATTCTTTTTCCTCTTCATTTTATCCCTAACCTTTCTATTCATCCATAGAGGCCTTTTTTTATTCCTAGACATTTTGTTTCCATATGGGATATACATACTACAATATTGATTGAGAATACGTTTAAAAGCTTGTCATTTCCCTTCAGTGTCCTTCCCTTGTAGTACATTATCCCAGTTCACCAAACTTAGTGCCTGTCTAATTTGATTGAACTTTGCTTTTCTAAAATTCATAGTTTTAGTGGTCCCGCTGCCCCGTGGCCTATCAGTCACCAGATCAAACGTTATGTTGTGATCACTATTTCGCAAATGTTCTTGAACCTGCACATTTGATACATTATCTGGTCTATTAGAAATGATCAGATCCAGTAACGCATTCCCCCTAGTTGGTTCCGTTACCATTTGAGTCAAGTAATTGTCCTGTAGTGCTGCCAGAAATCTGCTGCTTTTACCAGAATGGGTAGCCTCAATACCCCAGTCAATGTCTGGAAAGTTGAAGTCGCCCATAATTATGACCTCATTTTTACTTGCAGCTTTTTCAATCTGCTGAAGTAATTGCAGTTCTGCAGCTTCATTAATAAGAGGTGGTCTGTAGCATACCCCAATAAGCAATTGGCAACTTTTATTTCCACCATGAATATTTACCCAAACGGACTCCACATCTTCGCAATCTTCCTCCATCTTATCGTTGAGGACAGCTGTAAAAGAATTCTTAACAAAGAGACAAACCCCTCCACCTTTTTTCCCTGTTCTATCCCTCCTAAACACATTCAACCCAAATAACTATGTAAGGTTTGGATACGCTTATATCTAACTATATATTTGTTTTTGTCTGGGAGATCTTTACCTTAGTAAAAGTGGAGTTATCAATCTAAATGTTTAGTGTGGTGCTAAAGGCTTATTCATGCCTGTCCTTGCCCCTGGTACTCTCTGGTATGCCAAGCAAGGAAAACGCAATACAAATGCTTATTAAAATGCCTAGAAACTACTGACTGCAATTTCAATGTGCTCAAGAAGGACTTTTATCAATGTTTCTGCACAGAAGAATAACAAAATAGGCACACTGAATTTAGATAAATATATTTACCATAGCAAGGTGGCCTGATTCAAAACCCCTCTCCCTGCCATTCAGAAATAGCACTCTATTGAAATAAAATTGCCTCAGACCTCCTGTTATTTCAGGACATCTTCTGTCTAAACTCCTGTCTGTCACTCAAGAATGCAAAGCTGTTCTAGAGCAGAGATGGCCCGAACCTCCGATTTTCGGTTCGCGAACCACCCGCGAAAGTTTGGTTCGCGTGAACTTTCGCAAACCGCAATACACTTCAATGGGGAGGCGAACTTTGAAAACTAGAAAAAATTATGCTGGCCATAAAAGTGATGGAAAAGAGGTTTCAAGGGGTCTAACACCTGGAGGGGGGCATGGTGGAGTGGGATACACGCCAAAAGTCCCCGGGAAAAATCCGGATTGGACGCAAAGCAGCGTTTTAAAGGGCCGAAAACACATTGAATGCTAAACTGCAGGCCTAAAGTGCTTTAAAACATCTTGCATGTGTATACATCAATCAGTGAGAGTAATTAGAGTACTGCTTCACACTGACACACCAAACTCACTGTGTAACGCACCGCAAAAAGCTGTTTGCGTAGTGACAGCCGTGCTGGACTGGTGCGCACCATGGCCAGAGTGCAGGCCGTGGCAGTTTTCAAGCCCATATGGTCGCCGGGCTGTGGTAGCTCAATGATAGAACAACAGTGACTGTCCAGCAGACCAAATTTGGTCTGTCCACAATGAAGCAACGACCTTATCATCTTTGGTGTGCCACCCCCCGAGACACTCATATAGCCGGCGGTCATTGCTCCATTGTGATACGCAAGCCTCTTCACCGCGGCAAGGTAATGATCACGAAGGGGAATGGGCACATGTACATGCCTTTTGTTTTGTTGTTGCAGCTGCAGTGCAGCCCGAAAAATTAGGCAGGCATGTACACGCACCAGAAAAATTAGTATAGCGGCCGCTGCTAACAGCGGCCTTAAAAATTCAGGAATCCGCTTGGAGTCCTGGACCCTGTTGGTGGTGGCGGAGAAGGCAGTCAAGCGGCCTGCAGACAGAGATGCTGTGTGTGGGGACGGACTTAGTCTTTGGGCGGGCAGTAGCCCTCCGGGAGTCATGCCTCATTCGTTTTGGTAAAGGTGAGGTACTGAGCACTTTTGTGACTTAGGCGACTTCTCTTCTCAGTGACAATGCCTCCAGCTGCGCTGAAGGTCCTTTCTAACAGGACGCTTGAGGCAGGGCAAGACAGAAGTTGGATGGCAAATTGGGACAGCTCTGGCCACAGGTCAAACCTGTGCACCCAGTAGTCCAAGGGTTCATCGCTGCTCACAGTGTCTACATCCACACTTAAGGCCAGGTAGTCGGCTACCTGCTGTTCCAGGCATTGGTGGAGGGTGGAGCCGGAAGCGCTAAGGCGAGGCGTTGGACTAAAGTATGTCCGCATGTCTGACATCACCATGAGATCGCTGGAGCATCCTGTCCTGGCCTGCGTGGACATGGGAGAAGTATTACTGGCAGTGGTACCTTTATTGCGTTGTGCTGTGACATCACCCTTAAACGCATTGTAAAGCATAGTTGCCAGCTTCTTCTGCATGTGCTGCATCCTTTCTGCCTTCTGGTGAGTTGGTAACATGTCCGGCACTTTGTGCCTATACCGAGGGTCTAGTAGCATGGCCACCCAGTACAGTTCATTCCCCTTGAGTTTTTTCATACAGGGGTCCCTCAACAGGCTGGACAGCATGAAAGACGACATCTGCACAAAGTTGGATGCAGAAGTACTATCTATCTCCTCTTGCTCTTCCTCAGTGAGGTCAGGTAAGTCCTCCCCCCAGCCACGAACAATACCACGGGAACGTCGAGCAGCACAAGCCCCCTGTGACGCCTGCTGCGGTTGTTCTTCTGCCGCCGCCTCCTCCTCCTCCAAAGAAACACCTTCCTCATCATCCAAGCCTGACTCCTCTTCCCCACACGACTCTTCCTCCTCCTCCCCCTCTGTGCTGCCGCAGGAGTTGAGGTAACATCTGATTCTGATGTAAATTGCTCCCACAACTGTTCCTGCCGTAACTGTTCCTCTTCACGCTCCTCCACAGTTTGATCCACCACTTTACACACGGCACGCTCCAGGAAGTAAGCGTATGAGATCAAGTCGCTGATGGTGCCTTCACTGTGACTCACCAGGTTGGTCACCTCCTCAAACAGCTGCATGAGCCTGCATGCATTTCGCATCAGTGTCCAGTTCGGGGGCCAGAACATCCCCATCTCCCCAGATTGTGTCCTTCTACTGTAATTGTACAGGTACTTACTCCTGTTCTAGCAGGCGAAAGAACATGACCAGGGTCGAATTTCAGCGAGTCGGGCTATCACATATCAAGCGTCTCACCGGGCAAGTTGTTTCTCCACTGAATGTCCGCAAAGCATGCCATTGCAGTGTAAGACCGCCTGAAATGCCCACACAACTTCCTGGCCTGCTTCAGGACGTCCTCTAAGCCTGGGTACTTTGACACAAATCTTTGAATGACTAGATTCAGCACATGTGCCATGCAAGGTACATGTGTCATCTTTCCCAAATTCAACACAGAAATGAGATTGCTGCTGTTGTCACACACCACGTTGCCGATCTCCAGCTGGTGCAGGGTCAGCCACTGATCCACCTGTTTGTTAAGAGCAGCCAGGAGAGCTGGTCCAGTGTGACTCTCCGCTTAGAGGCAAGACATGTCTAATATGGCGTGACACTGTCGTACCTGGCATGCAGCATAGGCCCTGGGGAGACGGGGCTGTGTAGCTGGAGAGGAGATCATAGCACCAGTAGAGTTGAAGTGCCACTCAGCCAAGGAGGAGGACAACAGCGAAGAGGATTTAGCAGGAGGAGAGGAGGTGGCAGGAGGCCTGCCTGCAAGCCGCGGAGGTGTCACAAGTTGGTCTGCTGCACAGCCACGTACTCCCTGCTTGCCATCGGTCACCAGGTTGACCCAATGGGCTGTGTAAGTTATGTACCTGCCCTGACCGTGCTTGGCAGACTAGGCATCCGTGGTCAGGTGGACCCTTGACCCAAGGGGGGGGGGGGAGGATGAAGTAAAAGGTATGCACTGACTTGACTACTACAATGTGCAGTCACACAGGTGCAGTTAACAGGTATGCACTCACGTAGGTAGGTGGGTGCACTGAACACAACAGGTAGGTATATGCAGTGATGAGGTGGGTGCACTGAACACAACAGGTAGGTATATGCAGTGATGAGGTGGGTGCACTGAACACAACAGGTAGGTATATGCAGTGATGGGTATTACAATGTGCACCTGTCACACACAGACAGGTAGCGGACAGTAGGGATGCTCGGTAAATTCGGCGGAATTCTTAATTCCGATTCCGGTCGGGATTAGGTTAATTCCGATTCCGGTAGTCGGAACGGAATTGCTATACCTCTCAAACGGAATTCAATCTCCTCCTCCTCCTCCTCCATCCATCCATCCATCCTGTAGGGAATTGCAGATTTTCAAAACCGCTTATATACCATAGCTGGGATTTGAACCCAGGACTCAGTGTGTAGTAGGTATCTGTCTTACCCACTAGACCATCAACCACACTACATGGTAGTAGGTATCTGTCTTACCCATACTACCATTATGATCAATTCAATAGAAACTTTTTCTATTGAATTGATGCTACTGTGTAGCATGTAGTGTGGTTGATGGTCTAGGGGTAAGACAGATACCTACTACACACTGAGTCCTGGGTTCAAATCCCAGCTATGGTATATAAGCAGTTTTGAAAATCTGCAATTCCCTATAGGATGGATGGATGGATGGGGAGGAGGAGGAGAGAGATTTTAAAATGTTTTCGACGGAATTCCGTATACCGCGGAACAGCTCCGGAATACCGCTGAAATGGAAGCGGAATTTCGGATCGGCGGTATGCGGAATTACCGCGGAACGGAAATTTGCAATTCCGAGCAACCCTAGCGGACAGGCACAGGGACACTGCGTGCACTCAACTCACGTAGGTAGGTAGGTGCACGGTGAACAACAGGTAGGTAGGTATATGCAGTAATGGGTATGACAATGTGCACCTGTCACACACACAGGTAGTCACTGAATGTGCTGGGCCTGGCAGTGGCACACACACACACAGTATGAATTATCAAGGCTGTCTATGCAACACAAGTGTCAGTGGGACACACAGAAAAAAAAATAGATCACAAGAACAAGATTAGCTCTCAAAAGAGCTGTTGTGGGTGCTATTTTAGCAATAAGAATCAGCAAGGAGCAAGCTAACAAGCCTACAAAAGCCTAACTAATCTTTCCCTATGAGAGTCTGCAGCAGCAGCAGCTGTCCCTTCTCTATTTACTGCAGGCACACAAGTGAGTAAAATGGCCGGCGATGCCTGCCTTTTATTAGGGGGGAGTGGCTCCAGCAGGGAGTGTAGCCCGATTGGCTACAATGTGCCTGCTGACTGTGATGTAGAGGGTCAAAGTTGACCCTAATGGTGCATTATGGGGGCGAACCGAACTTCCGCAAAAAGTTTGCGTTTCTCCGCGATCGCGAACCCCTGGAAGTTCGCCGGCGAACCGTTCGGGCCATCTCTATTCCAGAGTACAATGGCTGCTGGCATTACAAACTCAGATAACCACTGAAAACGAACTATTAAAGCGGACCTGGACGCAGAACATCCTCTCTGCTCTAAAAGATAAACAGCATAATACCCTTTATAGTAGTTTCTACTTCCTGATTCATGGAAGCAGACATATTGTTAACATCCTGTGCTTTCAAATGAGCTTATCTGTCATCTCTGCCATGGCAGTCATGTGACACAGGGGAGAGATCAAATTACAACTTGGGATTAGACACAAATGAGGGGGAATTATACAGGCTAAATTCTCTTAATACATACAGGGTGCATTTCTCTGTTTTCCTTTTGTCCTGTGCAAGAGTTCAGGTCCACTTTAAGTCATAGGCAGACATTGCACGTATCAATATTTAAGAACAATCAGAATGCAGTTTTTTTCCCCAAACCAACATTCAACACGTTTATGTGAATAGAAGAAATCAGAGAGCAACAATCAGTCAAAATCATTCAACTGGATGAGTTCAGGCCAAAGGAAACCTTAAACTGCCTCTTAACTGTGATTTCATCGTGGTGCACTGGATGGGTTCTGGCTGCAAAAGATTTCAGGATCACAATTTGTGAGAGATTCAATACACCCAAAATCAAATTTTATTAATACCAAACAGTAAATACTTGTAAAAAAAATGTTGAAGAATATTATATGCAGAAAATTTCAGCTTGAAAGAAAAATACAGTGAATAATATATCACCTGGAAATAGTGACAAGACGGTCATCAAAGCACCCACAAGTCTGTTCACAGGAGAAACATAAAACAGAACCTAAAAGAAATTAAGAGAGATAGGTAATGACTAGTTAGTCCCCATCCATGTATTTCCACCCAAGATGTCAGGTCTGATTGAGGGCTGGCAATTGCTTTACTCGTGGAAAGAGATTAATGCTAGGTACACACGATACAATTTTCTGGCATATCTACCTGCCAAATTGATTATTTCCATGTCCGATCTGATTTCCAACTGAATTTCTGATCGATTTTCCAGTGAATAGAAAAATCAATGTGAAAATCGTTCGTAATTCAGATCGGATGTGTTGGAAATAGTCGATCTGGCCAGAAAATTGTATCGTGTGTACCTAGCATTAGTTGCACTGCAGGCCAAATATTAGCTTGCTTAGCAGAGTGAAAAAATTGTTTGAATGCCTTTATCATCCCGACTTTCTTTTCTATCTGATTCATTTAGTGAATTTAGATATGGGGAGTTTATGTTTACCATCAGAAATGATGGCAAATAAACACACTTATCTCCTACTTTGATCAGGTAACAAGACATATTGCTTAATTTTAGAGAGGGGGTTTGCACCTTTTTTTATTTTCTTTTATTGTTTGAAGTTAAAAAAAAAATCCTCAGCATCTTTAACCTCTTCTCTCCCTTGTAGGCTGGTATTGCAACAGCTGAGCCAGCAAGTGTGAAGCTCTTCTGCCTGAACAATTCCAGCCAACATGATCCATAACATGAAGGGGGCTCTGCAAGAGGGAGGCAGAAGTCTTTCCACTCTCTTGCAAAGCCCTCCAACTTGCCCAAGTCAAGGACATAGGATTCATTCCCAGCTTGTGCTTAGAAGGATTTTCACTGGCTCGATCACTGAATGAACTGAAAATGCTGGCAAAGGATTCAAAGATCCCTGGTAGTATTCCAGCGACGCCCAACAAAGGTCCTGTAAGCAAAAAAGAACTGAAGACTAGAAGAAGCAGGAGAAGATAAAAGTTAAAAGATGAAAAAGTTGGAAAAGGAAAGAAGCATACAGGAGATGACAACATCAAGAGGATTCAAGTATAAAGAAGAAGAAAGAAGGAACAGAAGGAAAATATTTTAGAATATTTTTTTAATAAAGCTTTTTATTGTTTTTTTTTTTTGTTTTTTTTATTTAATATAAACATTTACATTAAGGCTACCCTTGCTTGCTTCTACTTCAAGCAAGGGTAGCCTTCTGGAACTTGGATTTGCTGAGGGGAGTGGTCAATTTACATACAATTATTCATTAACCCTTTGCACTCAAAACACTCACAGCAAGCTGGAACTCTAGTAACAATAAAATCTACTAGGCTGAAAAATTATACTTGATTGAAAAAAAAAAAAAAAAAAAAGAAAGAAAAATAAGTATCTTGGCTTCCAAAATGGACTGCACCATTTTGTGCTAGTCCAATTCACCAGTTGTGGATCCCTCCAATTTGAATTGGACCCTACTCCACCAACACCAGTCAGAAGACAAAGCGAGCATGAAGTGTTCCTAGTTGCTTTTATTGCTCCTAGAATGCCAGCTTGCTCTGAGTGAATCTTGAGTTCAGAACATTAATTTTTGCCCTTTATTCTAAATACCCTCTTTATCCTGGAAGCAAATATCTGGGGATTCCCTCATTAGGGAAGACTTCCAGATTCCGCCATAAGTTTTCCCTCCTAAATGGATTACACCCCTCCAGGCACGAGTGGGAATACATCCCTTGTATTTGATATAGACACTGGGCTTTGCAAGTGGGTCTTCTGCCTCCCTTCTGCAGCAGGGTGGTATTACCCAGACAGTGAACTCACACCTGAGATGGCAATCCCAGACTGCATGGGGAGAAGGGAAATGCTTTGTCAATTTTATTTTTCATTTTTATTTCAAACGTTAAAAAAGTGAAGCACTGAGGCCATAAATGATGCATGGTGCAGAAGGAAGCTCAACAAACGCAATACCAATCTCCTGGCACTTTGTCTAAAGTTTACCTTGTAATGCATAAGTAGATTAGTTCAACGTTCCAGGCAGGTTTGAACAAAGTGCATGGTAACTTGCATAGGATGCAAGGAGATATGAAACTCACATGCTACAAGTCGTATTATTATGCATTTATATAGTACTAGTAGACCTAAGCCCGTTTAAAAACAGGCTCTAGGTCTGTGTTTCAAGTACGCGTGCGCCCGCCACCTGCCGCAAAAAGCATGGATAATGCTACGCAGAGACTGGTGTACGCAGGGACTTAGGAGTTTTATTATAAAGGATTTACATCATCCATTTAAAGAATAGATATTCTAGCCATGTCACCAACTGTCCCTCAAAGAAGTTCAATCTCTACAGTAGCCATAGCTTATGTCCCTATCGTAACTATCGGACAATTTGGGGGGGGGGGGGGGGGGACAAATTGACTTGTTTGCATGCTTTTGAGATGTGGGAGGAAGCCAGAATGTGAAGAAAGCCCACTCAGAAACAGGGAACATGCAAACTCCATGCAGGAACCCTAGCGCTAACAAGGACAGAGAGCTATCCCTTAGGTTTCCTATAACTGAACCCGATCCTAGTACGAAAGTCATTTGTGTTAGTGAGAGTAACTGAACCTGCTGATTACAGTAAGCCTGCAGTTGTGTTATACGGATATGTGAGTGAAGCTTCATTGGTTAAATAGGAGGCATATGAGGCTGGGCAAGCGTGATATACTTAGTAATCATCAAGTGCACAATGAAGTCTTACCTTTTTCTCAAGAAGAATTAGTTTAAACAAAATTAAAACCTGTGCACAAAACAAAATATTTTTCAGTATAATAAACCAAAAATATTATACAGTAAAATTTAGTTTTCAGGTTGGCCACACACACTATATATATATATATATATATATATATATATATATATATATATATATATATATATATATATATATATATATATATATATATATATATATATATATAAGAAAATTGTCAACATAACGATTCCTTGGATGGTGACAGGAAATCAGAAAGGACAGCAAGTGGTCCGTTTATAAGCTCTGACCAACATTCAGTGTATTCAGATGACTTCTACATGCTAAGCAAACAATGGATGATACTGTATTTGGCTCCATGACTTTGATCCAAAGATTAAAAGAGTCTATGAAGTGGAAACACCATGGTTCCCATTTTGCCCATAAAACTTCCACCCAGCCCAGTGCAGCAGAAATCATGGCAATAGATTTTGCACTGTAAGCTTATTATTACTGTAACCATGAGGCAGAAAACTGAAAAATCACGGCAATGGGATTACATTAGGCAGAGTGGCCACTGTCTGCCAAGTACTTACTTTAACACCTCATAAACTGACTTACTAAGCCTTAGCCTGGTTCCACACATGGTGTGGTGTGACTGCCCTGCGGCATGGGAGGCCACTGCAGGACAACCACATGGCACCATTTAGCCTTGGACATTACCCCGCAGCAGAGTGCACTGACTGGGTAATATGCATAGCTCCGTGGTCTGAACAGTGATGTGCTCCTTGCTGGACAGGAAGTAAGTTATTGATTTTCGGCTGATCAGTGCATGCGCCTGCACAGCACAGTCCTAATGACGTCAGCGCTACCACGTGACTCGCGCGGTGGAGCGCACAAGAAGCCGACCCGGAAAGTCGAAGGAGACCTGGAGCCTTCGGAGCTGCAGCGAGGGCACAGGACTGCTTCCAGGGGCTGGAGGAAGCCCCAGGTAAGCATATTTTTTTTTTGCCTGGACATATTCTTTAAGGACAAAAGCAATCTTCACATATCAGCGCTGCACCTATTCATTCGTTAATAACTTTATTACTACTTATCACACCTAAATGATCTCTATATGGTTTTTTTTTCAGGACAAAATTAGGCTTTTAATGTGTGATAATTTTGTTTAGTAACCACCTTATTTTCTATGCATTTTAAAGGAAAAATTAGGGGGGGGGGGGGGGGGGGAGAAAAAAAACCCCAAAACACTATTTCCCCATTTACATCCATTATAGCTTTACAATAAACAGTGCTAACTATAAGTTGAACACACTAATCTTGTTTGCTTATCCTTCCTGGTTATTACAACATTTAGATTATGATTTGTGTATACAGAGGCACCAGAAAGTATAAAATATATTAAAAACTAATTAAAAAGGGGGGTTCTGGTGGACTTCCCTCCCCATAGATGGCACAACAATAATGTATCTTTAAAACGTATTCAACATTTATTTCTTACTCCAATAAAATCTGCAATTCGTGGGCCTGTCGCCCGTTTCCTTAGGCAAAGTACCACAAAGAGCAGCTGAATGAGTGTCAATTGTTAAATTGTTTTTAATATATTTTATACTTTCTGGTACCTCTATATACACAAATCATTGAATATCCACCTGGTGGATGGGTGTTTCTGCCCTTTTTCTTCCGATCTACAGAGAGCAACTTCTTACTTCTTATTACACTATTCGGGGCTCTCAAATTTTTCTTGTTGTCTTAGATATTACAACATTTAGATGTTCCTTGTACAATGTATGGTGACAATATTGTATTTGGAAATAAAGGTATTTTTTCAGTTTTTTGCCTTCTCATTGTACAATATTGATGATTACAAGACCTTATTTGCAAAAATAATAGTAATATACCCTCATGGCATACACATTTAAAAAGTTAGGTTCCTAAAGTAACAATATATGTTTTTTCTTTTATATTCGGTCACTTTGTTTTCATTTCACAAGTCTTATTTTGGTACAGAATATGTAAAAATGTAATTTCTTTTGATTCATTTTGTGACTAAAAAGAATACACAAGACATGGGCCTCAACCCTAAAACTCTTTAAACTCTATGCTACTACTTATCACAGTTAAAATAATACCACATATGTCTCTTGTAGTTTTGCTAAAACTTTCCCAAGTTTGATCATAATTTTGAAAAGGACTTTATGTTTGATTGAGTTTGTCCCTACCTTTTTTTTTTTAATGTGACGTAGGTCACAGCTTGTAGACACACCATATATGATACCACATGTGCCTCATTTAGTAACAAAATGGTGGTGCACTCTCCACAATTACACTGGACAAAATATATCCGTCCAGTTGTCATTAAGTGGTTAATAGATTTAAGGCTCTACACAGACATAGTGAATTGACATAGGTTTTCATTAAACATTTTTAAAAAAAAAGTCTTACCTTGTGCCTAAACTGTAGGATCAAATCGCGTGGAGAAAGGCCTAGGAATGAAGAAAAAAAATATTTCTAATATCAAATCAAGCTGGTGCTGTGTGCAGTGTAACTACTATTCATGGGGCCCCCTGCAAAACGATGATGGGGCCCCCCAATGTTCACACCCCTCCCCTTGCCTCCCGTTGATACCCTTCACAGCCTTGTGGCCCATATCACAAGAGTCATAAAACAAGTGTGGCCATCATGATCTTAAAACCCATAACACAGTGTTTCCCAAACCTGTCCTCGTGACTCCCCAACGGTGCATGTTTTGCAGGCAACCTCACCTATGCACAGGTGGGGTAATTAGTGTCTCGGCTAGGTGAATTCCATGTAGCTGAGACACTAATTACCCCACCTGTGCATAGGTGAGGCTGCCTCCAAAACATGCACCGTTTGGGAGTCACGAGGACAGGTTTGAGAAACACTGCCATAACAACAACAACTATAGCCCAAAAAACCCTGATCTGTAATATATATTTCATTGTGTCGGAGGAAAGGAAGGTTAGTAGTTGAGGCCCCCCACAGCTCGGGGCCCCCCTGGCGATCACAGGGGCTGCACTCCACTAATTACACCTCTGGCTGTGTGATAATTCCAAATCAGGAGAGGGCGCACATCCACACAGCAAAAACAAAAAGTCCAGCAAACCAGCCATGCGGCATTCTTGTATCAGAAGAACCTCTCCATTATATATTTTTGTTACACGTGAAATACTGGATTCCAGTTTAGATTTTCCATTGTCCTGAATGGAAACACAGATTTTCCCTTTAAGGCAATGTAGTGTCTGCCTAAATGATTAAAATGATTAATAACAGATTTGGAAGTGTTAATTGATGGTTCCTTATTTTTTTTTACCCCGAGAAGGCCAACAGTGCAGCGTGCGAGTGACATAACACGACAGCTGCAGTGAGAGAGGAGAAAAACGGTCTGAGACAGCGATTAACTGAATTACTCCATCAAACTGTTCGTTGGAGGAATCACTGGCTGGTGATGGAGAAGTTATAGTACTTTCTGTTCACATTATCTCTAAGACCCTGGTAGAATTTTAAAAGGTTGTTCCCTCACCAGGGCAGGAATCCATAGTGATCCATTCCACCTTACAGCCCAATCATGCAAAAAAGAGCTTTTGAGTTTCATTTATCCTTAACCATTTTAGCCTTTTGGATGTGACTGTCACGTCCAAAAGGCTGCTGCACGCTCCTGTGCCGTCCCCGTTATCCTGGAGATCAATGAAAGGAAACTTAGCTCCCATTCATTGATCTAAGTCCCTGGTAGAAAGACAGAAAGCTGTCTTTCTGGGGAAAAAAAAAAAAAAAATCACATCCTCCTCATACTTCCTGTAAGCGAGAGTGCTTGCTTCCAGGATGGAATTAAAAATTAATGACTGTGACCATCTTGTGGCCAAATAGTAACACTACATTTACATACATTTTTTTCCACACAAAACACAATACATTACATTTAAAATTAACTGTTTACCTCCTACACCAAAAAAATACCCAAATAAAAAAAAAAAAAAAAATGACAATAGAAAAAATAAACCCAAAACAAACGGTTATCTAAGGGTCTGAACTTTTTAACATGCATGTCAAGAGGGTATATTACTAATATTTTTTAAATTATAAGCTTGTAAATAGTGATGACACAAAGCTGAAAAATGCACCTTGATTTCCAAATAAAATATTGGCACCATACATTGTGATAGGGACATATTTTAAATGGTGTAATAACCGGGAAAAATGGGCAAATAAAATGCATGGGTTTTAATTATGGTAGCACGTATTATTTTAAAGCTATAATGGCCAAAAACTGAGAAATAATGATTTTTTTAAATTCTTAATATTTCTGTTAAAATGCCTTTTGAAAAAAATAATTCTTAGCAAAATGTACCACCCAAAGAAAGCCTAATTGGTAGCGGAAAAAATAAGATATAGATCATGATAATTGGTGATAAAGTTATTGGCGAATGAATGGGAGGTGAAAATTGCTCGGATGCATAGGGTGAAAAAGGACTGAACGCTGAAGTGGTTGTTACAAGTAGGGATGGTCAAGAGATGGCATTAATGAAAGTGTACCTGAGATGGTACACCGTGCCTTATTTATACTTACCTGGGGCTCCCTCCAGCCCAATGAGGATTGTGGGCTTCCCAGGCTGTCCTCTTCGGACCCTCCATTCTGGCGCTATGTCTCCCAGTAATCCAGTCAGTCACTGCCAGTCTTGGGCTTCTACGCATGTACGGCTCGGCCACGCGCGCCCCTGCCATTCTCCCGTGCCTGGGAGCATTCTGTGCCGTACTACAACGCTCCCGGTAGCAGAAGGGTGACGAAGGGTGCAGGCCGTGCATTTGCAGAAGAGCGTGGCTCAGTCGGATTACCAGGAGGCATAGCACAAGAACGGAGGAGCCGAAGAGGATGTCAAGGGAGCCCACGGTCCTCATGGGATTGGAGGAAGCTGCAGGTAAGTATAAATTGGCCCTATTATAACATCTCCGGTTCCCTTCAAGAGTTGATGCAGGAATATACAATTTTGTATACAAATTTATGCAGCTTGAAAATGGAGCAATCAAATTCTAGCTCATAAAAACCTTAATAAAAACTACTGTTTAAGAAATTCTAGCTCAGCAGGATTCAAATGGTACATTTTCCAGCTGCATAAATTTGCAAATCCTGCATCAACTAAAAATTATTGACATTACTGACCACCCCCAAGTAACTTGTAATAAACATAGGGGCACAGTGTTTTTGGAGGAGGATTCTACTAGGTCCATTTCCTGATACATATTTCATTGACCACCAAAACATCCGGAAAGCTGTCTTTTCACAAAGCCTCAAAATAGCTGTTTTTGGTACAAAAGTAGATTTTTAAAGCGGATCCGAGATGAAAAACTAACTATAACAAGTAACTTGTCTATATATCTTATCTAAAGTTTAGATAGTTTACACAGTAAATCTAGCTGCAAACAGCTTTAATAGAAAATTATTATTTCTTCCTGTGATACGACAGCAGCCATGTTGTTTGTAAACATTACACAGAGGCAGGCTTATCCGTATCTTGAGCACTCAGCCTGTGAAAAAACCTAATCCCCTTTCCTCCCCTCTGCCTCTGAAATCAATGGCTAGTAACACCTTCTCCTGCCCAGACTGAGCTCCCATGAGCCCTTGCTACTGACAAGGCTCTCTGAAAACCTGGGGGCGTGGTTTATTCAGTTTATAGGGAATTAGAGTATTAAAACAAAAAAGTATTTGGCTTGAGGAATGCCCTATAAACAATAGTAAATGAACACAATTATGCAATGAGTAAAAGTTCACCTCGGATCCACTTTAATGAAACGCTGAGTCTAGTGTCAATATTAAATAAACATGATGGTACAAACCTGTTTCACTTTTGATAGTATGGGTAAATGCGGAAAAAGCCAAGCCCGATTGGGTCCATGTTACTACACAGACAGCTTGTGCATGGGCAGTAGCACAGACCTGATCAGGCTCAGCTTTTTCTGCCTAATCCTGAATGGCAAGGTGCCGATAAGCAATTTTTTGAGGGAGACTCGGCATAGGAACGGGCCTGTGGAAGAGTATGGGTGAAGCCTCTAAGATCCAGAGGTTTCCCCCTCCCAAGGAGGCTAGCCCGTATCTGCACTTTTTCCCTACAGATACACTTTAACTTTCAATACTGGAAGTACATTTTATTTATTCTCTTTTAACCAAAGAGAGGAAGTTTATTGAACAATAAATTGGTCATAATATACAGTAGACTTGTAACCAAAAATACATCTTGTACATGTAGTCTGTGCATAGTAAAACTATAGTACAGTGTTATACACAGCAACACAAATGTGGGGGTTACAAAACAAGTGAAAGGAGATAAAGGGGAACAACCAGTCAACACTGACATTATAGAAAATGCAAATATACATTACATACTCAATTAAAGAAGTACTGGGTACTTACGTATTATACAGTCTGAAGAGTTTGGCAGTTCCTTGTTTAAGTTTTGTTTGCTCCACTACCAAGGTTTAACCCTTTTTAAAAAGCTGAAAGTCCTGGCTTTCCTTTACACCAGGTTCCGTGTCAGCGTAATGCTCCGTTGCCAAGTTAAAGGGTTCTGCAGGAGGGTTGTCCCCTGCACCTTGAGAAGTGAAGATGGTGTATAGTGCAGTGTTCTCCCCAGGCTCTTTTAGCCGGGTGCTCCACCCGGCTAGTTTTGGCGAGCACCCGGCTGTCAGCGGCTCACCTCCTCCTCTGTTGTAACCAGAGTTGTGCAGAAAATCACCGGCCTTCCATTCTCTCATCTCACCCCACCCAGCTATTTTTGCATGCCACTTTGCTACTTTTTCATGCCACCCGGCTAGAAAAAAATTCTGGGGAGAACACTGTAGAGGGAACCGCGCCATAGGAAAACATGGGCATTACTTTGAAATTCAGTTTTCTTTCAGTTATAACTGACAGCAACTGATTAAGTGTAAACGGGGCCTAAGGGTCCTTTCACACTTAATGCGTTGGTATGCGTTAGTACGCATTTTTTTCCATAGCAGTGCATAGTGAAAAAGAACTAGTAGCCCCAAGTAAGTTAACCACTGAAGTACCACAGGCTTTACCCCCCTCAGTGACTAGGCTATTTTTTACAAATTAGGTCACTGCAGCTTTAAGGGCTCGCAGCAGGGCCGTACACTTTAGAACACAAGTAATACCCCCCCTTCTGCCCACCAACAGAGCTTTCTGTTCGTTGGCCTCTGATCCCTGCCAGCATGTTTATATTTTTTTATTTATTTAATAATAAATTTTACTATTTTTTATTTTTTTATTATTCCAATCCCTCCCTTTCTCCCCCCGCCAGCCACGATCGGCTGTCATAGGCATAAGCCAATGACAGCCAATCGCTCCTGTGCCTCCCAGGGGGAAAGCTGTGTCACACGGCTGTCCCCAGTACAGCGCTGCCGTATATCTCCTGCAAAACCCCGCCCCAGGACTTCATACCAATTGGTGTTGAGCGGTCCTGGGGCTGCTGCCGCATCCACGCCAATTTGCCTGGAGCGGGCGTTTAGAAGTTAAACTCTTTTTTTTTTTAGTACCCTTGCAGTATTCCAAGGATCAAAATCCTCTGCCAGCATTGCCAAGCACACATTCCCCAAATTCTGCACCAAATACTCAAGCTAGCTGCATTTTTTTTCAATTAAAGAACCATTATAGCGAAAAAAGTAAGCAGGTAAAATCTGACCAAACTGACAGGTATTGGACTGGTCCATCTCCTCATGGGGGATTCTCAGGATTTTATTTGTTTTCAAAAGCATTTCCTGAGCAGGAGTTGCTAAGTCTAAAAGGTGGCGACACATCATACAATTAAAAGATCTAAATTTTCAGCAATTCGATTAATTTGTTCGGTTGTCCCAAAAAATCCAGAGCTTTTCTTTGTTTTCGATCGATAAATCCAACCGAATTTCCCGTTTTTTTTCTCGATTTTTGGAGATTGGACATGTTGGAAATTTCAGACCAACTTTATCAAGAATTGTATGGTGTGTGATGGATAGTCAATTACTTAAGTTCCAATACATTTTTTCTGAGCTTTCAATTATTTTATTCAAGATTGGGGAAAAATTCAATGTAGGTGTGGTACATTGGCCAGATTTTTTAATTGTTACAATCAGTCAGAAAAACAATGATTGCTAAACTTGAATTGACCAGATAAAGATCACACACACACACACACACACACACACACACACACACACACACACACACACACACACACACACACACACACACACATTTGTATTGCAACGTAATAGTTTTAGATCCACAAGTTACTGTTACTGTTTTGAAGTGGACTTTTAAATGCCTGGCAGCCAAAATAACTTCATGCAGTCAAGTCCTTGCAGTTATGTTCTGTGCAATCAAGGCCAGTAACCTGACTGAACAAATCTAAGCACACATCTGATACTGGAAAGATAAACCAAACTTACCCAGATATAGCTGTGACCCTTCTAATGTACTTCCTCCTAAAGAGCTATTCATATGTTCATAAAGTTCCTAAAAAGATAAATGGAAATAATTTATCATCTGGCACAGTAAATTAACAAGGTAACACTCAACTTAAGGGCTGGTTAACGCTGCAAAAACTTTTTAAGTTCCAGTGATTTGAAAAGCTCTTGCTAATGAAATGCTAGGAGTGATTTTACAAAATCACATTGCCCAAGTGAGAACACATATAGCATAACATTAGTAAGAGTTTCTCAAATCACAAGCACTTAGTGAACCAGCCCTTGGCCGTTACTTTTTATGATGTTTTAATTATTAACCAGCACCAGTATAAACAGAAGAGAGGAGTTATAAATGTGAATAAGCATGTAAATTTCCACTGACATAAAAAACATGTCAATCCTACCCAGTGGCTGACTGTTAATGTACAAGCAGCTAGTTAATTGATCAGTAGCTACTGGGCTTGTTTTCAAATGCATTCTAATGCTGGGAATACACGGTTCGTTTTTGCCTTCGTTTAAACCTTCGATTCGTTCGGTAAACGAATCGAGTGTTGAAAACGTATGTGAAAATAGTCATAATCTCATTATAGTTTCGATTAATAGACCCCAAAAACGAACGACTAGTGATCGAACATGTTTGATATTATCTCTCTTTATCCATCTAATCGAGCCATTGGTAGGCTTGATGGCTGTTCAGATCGATTATACATTCGTTTTTGCTAGTCCGTCCCTGTAAAAAGGGATTTTCGTTTCGTTTCTTTGCAGCCTTCGATCATTGGAAAAACGAAACCATCAGAATCGGAAAAAAAAACTAAACCGTGGGTGGTGATATTAACCGTATGACTGATTATTTCGGGATCGAAAAGGACAAAAGGCACAATCGAAACGAAGGTTTAAACGAAGGCAAAAACGAACCGTGTATTCCCAGCATAATGCAGGGTACACACGTTTTTTCGGTCGATTTTCCGTCCGATTGATTTCCAGTTCGATTTTCCAATTGATTTCCGATTTGATTCTGTTATCTTATCTATTTCCATTCACTTCTATGATCGATCAGAAAAATGATGGAAAATAAGATTGGACGTGTCGGAAATTATCTATCGAACCATCTATCTTTTATTTATTTTTATTTATTTTTCTCTTTTCCTCTTCTCCCCTCTTTCCCTTTTTTCTTTCCTTTTTTTTAACTCAGATGCACACCACATGCGGAAAGCTTGTCAGCTAGAGGCCTATCAGCCTTAAGTGGCTGTGTGCCATCGCTGGGTCATGCTATCATCATCGTTCGTATGATATTATGGTCATATTTCTTATGTTGCTTATAAATAACTGGATCATGTACTCGCCCTTTCAGAGCCCTATCCTCCCCTCCCCGAAATGGGTGCACTATTCCAATTATCCCAACTCGCTAACCTTAAAAAGATGGGCAGTGATTCTAGTCTACAGATTCTATCGAACCATCTATCTAACACAAAATTGTATGGTGTGTACCTAGCATTACTTGCTAAACATCTCAAGCATTTTCCACGATGCAAAAACACCCGTGAAAACGCCCATAATGCTTTCCAATGCACAATCGCAGTGCACTGGGAGCAATCAAGTGCGGGGGGAAAAAAGCTGACACTGCTGCTTTTTATCGCACAACGCGTGCGTTTACCTATTGCCGACAGTCAGCTATTCTCAGCTGACTGCCGACCAAAAATGCAGATCCGGCCATTGGAAAACGCTCAAGTTCATAAACATTCCTGAGGATTAAATCTGAACACCAGATGTTGTCCTCATTACTATTTAGGGTCATTTCTTTTAGGGCTGGTTCACACCGCCGGTGTTTGGAACTCGGCATTAAACGCTCCCATGCAAGTAAATGGGAGCATTTGTACCTGGCTTTTATGCGAACGCAGCGTTCAGATGCCGATTTTCCCTGGCGTTAGAGGCGACCCTGGACGCTACATGTAGCGTCTTGGGATGGTTAACCACTGCGGCTAATGTCCCCGTGGGGGAGAAAAACGGTGACTGCAACTGAACGCCACTGAAAGCTCGAACATGGCTCTGCCGCAACGCCTCTGAAAGACGGGCAGACGTCCTAACAGAGATTAGCAGTTTTGCACAAAATAGCTTTCTGCTTTTAAAATCTATCCAAATAAAATGTTGCCACCTTCTGAAGTTCTGAGACAAACAGGGTTTTTATTTCCTGGACTATAAACTTGTTACTAAAGGAAAGCAAATACCATGTGATAGAAAACAATCACTACAATACAAATTAACATGGACAAAGATGGAAAAACTGTTCAAATTGGTAATCAACCTTTTCAATGAAATTTGACAATCTTCTAATCCTCACAAAAATGGTCGACAATGTTCAAGCAATCTCTAGAGAACAAAACAATAAAACTTAACAGTAATTCAAGAAGCTGGGGTTCTAGAGTGATCAGAAGGTTGGGAGAGCAGTAATCATCCACCAATAGAATAGAATGGGACACCTCAATAGGATCCTGAGGCTTCCATCTCTTTAGGCAAGTATCTAATTTTGTACCCAAGCTTCATCTCGGCTACACTTCTGTTTTGAGATGCATTTTCAGATGACTTCATGACAATTTAAAGTGGAACTGAGAAACTGTAAACCACGTTTTGTTTTTTAGCAGCCTTCAGTTCCACTTTAACCTTTGTTTTCAGTATTTTAAATAATCATTTGGAGTTTCCCTTTAAGGTAGTCTAACATGATTCAATCCTTGAGGGCTCGTTTCCACTATTGCGTTGCAAAATCGCTGCGGCAAAATTCGCATGCAGATGCGAATTTCGCATGCGTGTGCATGCGAATTTTCGTGCGAATTCGCATGTAAATTTCGCATGGATGACGATGTATGCGATTTTAACCATGGCAATGCTGGTGTGCTTTTCCATTGATTTCATGCGAATTCGCATGACAATTCGCATACCAAAACAGCATGCAAATTCCCGATTAAATACATTAGCGGCGATTCGCCTGCATTCCACTCGCAGGCGAATTCTGCGGCTCTTTTGTGCGTTTTTTCACCGCTGAAAAAAACCGCACTTCAACGCAACAGTGGAAACAGGCCCATCTACTTGCATTACATGTGCGAATCCGCATGCGTTGGACGCATGCGGATTCGCGATAGTGGAAACGAGCCCTTACAAAATGTTTCAAATGCAATTCGTTCTGTTCAGCTTGATGTATTGCTAGGCATTATGGTAAACCTTATTTTAGCCTGCTTACTTTTTTAATGCATTATACAAGACCCCAGAGATAAGTCCTGGACAAGAGATCTATTTTCTCTTTACATAGGTTGCAGGAAACCAGGAAATGGTTAGAAGCAACTTAGTTGCTGTCAGTTTTATTTTTTATTCTGCTTCCTTTGGCCTGGACTCTGAACTGGGAGGAAAGGAACTGGGTGGGTCTTCCCATACCACCCAGGTATACACCTGGCTTTTGTTCCAGTCAGACAGGAAGTGTGAAGCAGATAATATTCAGGTGCAGTGACAGTAGGAAGACAGTGTGTGCAGCAGGTAGCCTACAAGACTCTGTAAAATCATTCCGCTCTTGGTAAAGGAGCTGTTATTTACAATAAACCTGCTGTGTGTATTCCAGGCTTGATAATTTGACTAAGCTGATAAGTCCAGACATTTTGGCTTTAAGTGGAGCTGAACTCTTGCACAGCACAGAAGGAAATCGTAGAGAAATGCACCCTGTATGTGTTTAGAGAATTTAGCCTGTCTAATTCCCCCTCATTTGTGTCTAATCACAAGTTGTAATCTGATCTCTCCCGTGTCACATGACTGAGTATGGCAGACAAGCCCATTTGAAAGCACTGGATGTTAACAATATGTCTGCCTCCATGAATCAGGAAGTAGAAACAGTGCAGCCTCCTTGCAAGGATGCCAATCAAATGTAAGTATGTTCCACCATCCCACAGCCACCTCGCAGGCACCGTGAGCCGCAGACATATCTACCTAGAGATGCTGCTTTTACAGCAGTGTAGCACCTCCTGCACTCCAACAGGCTTAGCCACTGACACTTGAAAACTGCAGTTGTCCTTTCACTGCCATGCGTATGTCAGTTATGGATATATGTGTAGTGCACTAACAGGGGAACTGCTACACGGAGATGTCAGAGGCTCAGCCTGCAGGAAGGACTCACAGGTGCTACACAGCTAGCAGCATAGCTAGATAGGTATTACAGTCTGTGGCTCAAAGTGCCTCCTGAGGTAGAAGAGAGAATACATGTGCTAAATGACTGAGTTGTAATTCTCTCTTCTACCTCTGGAGGTCTCTTCAGAGGTAGAATTACATGTGGAGAATGACTAGGCTGTGTGCAGGAATAATTTCAGTGGCAAAAACGGCAGTTAGAACAAACCAAGTGGGGCGGAGACTACCATGTCAGCAAGGCTGGTTAGTGATGGAGAAAAGCTGTCACATGATTTAAATGGATGCAAAGTGGGAGTTTCTGGACAACCTGTACTCAAAAGAAAATAGAGTTGCCATAGTTGCAAAGAGCAATCTGAGCTTGCTGTCAGTTTTAGAAACTTTGGCTGCAAATTAAAATCTAAAGTTATAGTTAACATTAAATTTCAAAAAGAATTCTATAGTACAGATCTGTGTTCATGTCAAGTTCATTACAAAAGTGGATTTTGTTTTGTGAATGCAGACCAGAAGGGTAAAATATAGTAAAAATATATAAATTTAAAGGGAATCTGAAGTGAAAATAAACTTATGATATAATGATTTGTATGTGTAGTACTGCTAAGAAATAAAACATTAGTAGCAGAGATATGAGTCTCATATTGTTTCCAGTACAGGAAGAGTTAAGAAACCTTCAGTTATATATGCAAAAGAGCTTCTTTGAGCCCTGTGACTTTATAACCTCGTGGGCAGCACTGTCTTTTAAAGCTCTTATCTCAACTGTCGCTCATTGTTTCTTCTTTATTTATGGTTTTTCTGCAGAGAAAAGTTCAAAGGGCCACTAGCATGCTCTGTGAAATCATTTAAAATGCTGAGTGTATTGTGAAAACTGCAATTATTAGAGAATGATGCAATGTTATAAAAAAAAAAATAAAAAAAAAAAAGCTATATACCTGAAAATAAAAAAATTGACACCATATTCTTTGCTACTAATGTTCTATTAATTATCCGTATTACGCAACCAATTCATTATATCATGAGGTTTTTTTCCGCTTCAGTGTTGGCCTTTTGTCCAGGTCTTTTGGTTAGCTAGGATCCTTCCTAAAAATGTTTTGCCGCTACTAGGCCTGCTGGAAGATCACGGCATACAAGAAATGGGAGGTGTAAGCTTGGACAGCCATGGAGATGTGGCCTGACATTTTCTGCATTTGTGCCTGTGTCACTGAGCAAGCCTGTCATGGAGGAAAGAGGGATGGAGTGCAACCTACCGCATTCACAGTGCCAGTCACAACATAAGGTCTTCCACATCTGGGTTATTAGGGTTGACTTAGCAAACCTCTCTCGTTTTGCTACTAGAATATGGACTGTTACTATCAGAATAAATACCAGGGCTGTGGAGTCGGTCCAAAAATCCACCGACTCCGACTCCGACTCCTCAGTTTAGGATTCCACCGACTCCGACTCCGACTCCACGACTCCGACTCCTCTAATTTGCATATTACAATTTTGTTGATTAAAAGTATGTAACATGAAATTCGTCTCATAACTGCCAACGCTTAGGAATTTTACAAGACAACTGAAGTGAGAAGGATATGTAGACTACTATATTTATTCCCTTTAGACTAAAACTAGTCCTTGGTAAGAGTACTTGTAAAAGGTACAAACCGGAACAAAGAACATCTATCAGGCCCTAGGCAATGTAAGTGTGGGTACATGTAAGAATGATGTGCAGGTACTCTGCAGGGGAATGAGGAGATTGTAAACAGACAACACCTCTGTGTTCAATGTGCACAGCATTTTCAGTGGATTCCCTGCAGCTCTGTGGGGAGTGCATATGTAGAGTATAGTACTACTGTGTAACAAAGTAAACCTGAGACAGATGAAATTAAAGTTTTATACATACCTGGGGTAACCTCCAGCCCCCTTCAGGCTAATCAGTCCCTCGTTGTCGTCCTCCACCATCTGGATCTTCTGCTATGAGTCCAGGTACTTGAGCCAGTCAGGCGTAGTGCGCATGCACACACTCCGCCGCCAGGAGCATACACCTGTGCAGCACTATTGCGCAGGTGCAGAATGTTCCTGGCTGTGGGAGCCGCTGACTGACTGAATTACCGGGACTCATAGCAGAAGATCCGGGTGGTGGAGGACAGTGAGGGACTGATTAGCCTGAAGGGGGCTGGAGGAAGCCCCAGGTATGTATAAAACTTTACTTTTCATCCGTCTCAGTTACCCTTTAATTTGTAGTCACCAAACCAAATTTTAATAACATATCAAATTATTTTATTTCATCAGCAAAGGGAGTGCATACATTTGCATAAATCAGCATCAATGCAGAATTATTTCCATCTTGTTGACCATCTCTATTAGTGACATAGCTACACATCAGGCTTTATTCTTACAGCATAGATGTTACTTAGTATATATAAGAGATTCCTGTGTACACATCATATATACAGTCACAATCAGATATGTACAGTATATCTGACCTTAAAAATACGTGGACTGCTTTATTGAAGCAGCACAAGTAACTAATTTTGATTGGTTTATTTCATTTTTGTATACTAAGCACAGCTATTACTGTATATATACTGTATATATACATTATTTGTAATGACTATTATCTGAGAAATAGAACATTTTATCATATTTTCTATTTTAATTACAGTTACAAATTCATTAGGAGTCGGAGTCGGAGTCGGTGCATTTTTTCCCGACTCCGACTCCAGGCACCCAAAATTGCCCGACTCCACGACTCCGACTCCACGACTCCGACTCCACAGCCCTGATAAATACCATCACATTTCAGGTTGGTGCTCTCCTCCAAGGGCCCTTTTCCACTAGAGGCGATTGCTGAATCGCAAAATCACGAATTGCTAGAGATTTTAAAATCGCTAGGGTTTGCCAAATAACATAGGAATCGCGGTAGGTAATTTCCACTACTGCGATTCGATTTTTACAAAAGCGCGATCGCGCCGCGGAACGATTATTGCCGCTATTTTACTATGCAGTGCATAGCAAAATCACAATCGCAATCGCCGGGTAAAAAAAGGACTTTGCTGAATTGCAAATTGCTACCGATTGCTAGTGGAAAAGGGCCCTAAGGAAAACTTAAAGCAAAAAAAAAAAAAGTATGATATAATGAATTGTATGTGTAGTATGGATAATGAATAGAATATTAGCAGCAAAGAAAAGAGTTTCATTTTTATTTTCAGTTATTTTTATTTTTTTTATAACATTGCATCATTCTGCAATATTTGCAGTTTACAAACCACACCTGTATTTTAAACTATAAAACAGAGCAGAGCTAATGACCCTTTCAACTTTCCTTCAGCAAAACCTCATCTCAATCTGTCTTTCACTATTTCTTGGTTGTTTAATGGGAACCTGAGGGGAGAGGGATAAGGAGGCTGCTAGATTTATTTACTTTTAACAATACCAGTTGCCTGGCAGTCCTGCTGATCCTGTGTTGCTAATACTTTTAGCCACAGCCCCTGAACAAGAATGCAGCAGATCAGGTACGCTGACTCAGCTGACTCAGGTTTTACTCGATTAGCTCTATGCTTGTTCCAGGGTTTTGACTCAGACACCATTTATGAGAGTAGATCAACGGGGCTGCCAGGCAACTGACATTGTTTACAAATAAATAAATAGGTCAGCCCCCATATCCCTCTTACCTTGAGATCCCTTTAAGTGCTATAGAAAACAGAACGGTCTTGGTCGAAGAGCAGCAACTGAAGTTTGTTAACTCTTCCTGCACTGGAAAACAATATGAGAAACTTTTCTTAGCTACTAATGTTGTATTTCTTAGCTGTACTACACATACAATTCTTCATCTTATAGGTTTATTTTCTGTTTCAGCCTCAACCGTGAGCATGTTCTACATTGTCTGTTAGGCCTGGTGCACACCAGAGGAGTTTTTCTGAGCGTTTTGAGTTTTTAAATCTGCTGCTAATGTTATCCTATGTGTTTGTGCACACTGGAGCAATGAGGCTTTGTAAAAAAAAACCCATAGCATTACATTGGGAAGAAATTTTAGAGGTTTCAAAAGCTCTTCCCAATGTAATGTTATGGGGTTTTTCACAAAACCTCATTGCTCCAGTGTGCACAGACACATAGGATAACATTAGCAGCAGATTTAAAAACTCAAAACGCTCAGAAAAACTCCTCTGGTGTGCACCAGGTCTTAGTATTGGTAACCTAGAGGAAACTAGGGTAATCCATCCTCTCCCCTGCCAGGTACCTTGCACAGGAAGTTGCACTTGGCTGCTTTTGGGCTGTCCTTCGATGCTGGCTCAATTCACTTCACTGAATACAAACGGTTTGCGTTTATTGTACCAAGATTTGTGATGCTCATCATGTGTGTTCATATGCATTAGACCAGTGTTGCCCGCTGCACCGATCGCAAAGGACTACTAGATAGATTGCAGCTGCATGCTGAAATTAGAGTGCTGCGCTGCGAGTGCAGAGCCAGCCAAGCAACAGCCAGTGAGAGCGACTAACGTGTTCGTGGCCCCACCCTTACAGCAGTTCCTGCAGGCTTGGGTATAGGAGGGGTCAGTGTCAAGTTGTCAACATTTTGAGAAAAGCAGCCACAGAGTCAGCCAGAAAGCACAAGCTCCCTGGACCAGTGCAGAGAGCGGCCTGGTGCACACCGAGTGGTTTTTGAAGCGCCCCGCAAACCGCTTCGGCCTGTGAAAACGCATGGCTAATGTATTTCAATGGGATGGTGCACACCAGCGGTTTGAGGTTTTTAGCAAACCGCAAATGTGGGTCCTGCAGCACTTTTGCGGTTTTCAGATGCGTTTCTTCCTCAATGTAAAGTATAGGAAAAACTCAAACTGCTCTGAAAACGCTAAATCAGAGCTGTTTTCCAGGCGTTTTTGTTACATTAGCGGTTCAGTAACAGCTTTACTGTAACAATATTTGTAATCTGCTACAAAAACGCTCCAAAAAACGCTAGGCATGTTTAGAAAAACTCTCTAAACATGCCTACAATCGCTCTGAAAATCTGCTTCAAAAACCTCTAGCGTTTTGCAGATCTGCTAGCGGTTTTGGTGTGCACTGGTCCAGCCTGAGGGAGATGGTAAAGAGGAGAGGAATTCAGCTAGCTAAGGCCAGCCCGCAGAGAGAAGACACTCATTTGCCTCAAGGAGCAAGGCTGCAGGGGAGTATGTCATTTTTATTATACCGGTAGGTGGCCACCACAGACACCAAGGATTTGGAGATGCTCTGCATAGCATGTGTGCGTGAGTGTGGACTCTGCACAATTATGTTTGGAAATGAGGGGGGGTAATATTGCCTAACTATGGTTGGATGGGGGTACTCTGCATTATTACTATTATATAGTATATCAATATTCCCCCACATTATAAATGCTTAAAATTTAGCATTTGAAATTTTGGTTGATTGGCACCACTCTGTAATATTCAAAGTAGCTCGCAAGCCGAAAAAGTGTGGGTACTGCTATATTAGAGAGTCTGCATCAGCAGAAGCAACACCTCAGTGTGCATTAATAAATGTGTGCTGTGCATAAAGAAATGCCGCAAGTTGTCCTTTTACCCGACCACAAAAAATAAAAATATATTAGATGTGACCTGAATTTACAGATTGCCCAGAAAGCAGCTCATGGTGAACCAGAAAGCCCAGGAGTGTGTAAGGGCTTGTTTCCACTGTTGCGACGCGATTTCGGCCGCATTCCGACGCTTGTAAAAACGCATGCGGATGCGTTTCCACATGCGTTTTTACCCGCGATTTCGCCTGCGATTTCGCATGGCAGGGTGCCATGCGAAATTAACCATGACACTGCCAGGGCTAAATAAAATTGAAAAAGGTGCGAAATCGCACGCGAAATCGCGGGTAAAAACGCATGTAACAAACGCATGCGTTTTTACTATTAAATACATTAGCGGCGATTCGCACGGATTCCCGACGCAGGCGAAATCGTTGGCTCTTTTGTGCGTTTTTTTCACGCTGAAAAAAACGCACCTCAACAACGCTACAGTGGAAACAGGCCCATCCACTTGTATTACATGTGCGGATCTGCATGCGTTGGACGCATGCAGATTCGCGATAGTGGAAACGAGCCCTAAGGGTTTGAAAAAGACCAAAAGACCTCTTACTAAAAAGGCAATGCAAAACAGAGGTTTGCCTTCTTAAAAAAATTAAAGGTATTTGCAATTATTCAGGATGGAGTGAGCATATGAGGTCTCCCACAATGCATCACTGCTGAATATGAAAACTGTCCACTTGTTCTGAGGTTGCTTCATGATCTTCGTATGTGGCGCACTCGCTTAAGCGCACAAAGGGTATGTGATTATTGGTTCTATATTGCTTTATTCACTGGAAGGGTTTGTATTAGGTCTCGGGTGAGACCTCAAGGTATATATTTTAGATTTACTATTGTTAGCATTCAGAAACCGTTGCAGACATTTGATAATCTATTATTTGCTTATTTCCGTGTCATGTTTTTCTATCTATTTTTTTCTTATAGGTTTATGTGGGGGGGGGGGGGGGGGGGTTTATGTCATATTTCCTGGTTGTGCATCTTCTGGTGGACTGTTCTTTGGCTAAAACACCATTAATTTTCTTCAGCTATTCTCAGGACTTAGTTATTATTCTAGGGGTTGAGTATTGTAGGACTTTACGCCCTCACCCCTCAATATTACTGCTGTAATGTATTGTGTTTTGTTGGATGGAAGGTTATTCCGCTTCATCATATGAACATCCACTTGCATTTCCTCAATATTATCTGTATTTTTTAAAAGATATACCAGTAAGTGTACTACATGTATGTTGCATGTTTTGCACGGTCATTTGTTATCCCTTTCCATGATGTTTAACCTATTTTGGTTCCTGGACGTAGTTTCTACGTCCAGGAACCATGCGCGCTCCCGTGGCCGATCGTGCGCGTGCACTCTCGGCCGCGGATTCGGTAGCCAGGGAATCAATGTATCGGGCTATGGTGCCCGATCATTGATTCCTCTCCACCGCTGAAAAAGCGACAGCTTCTCTCGGAAGCTGCGCCTTTTCTGGCCGTTCCCTTCCTGATGCGTCACTGTAAGCGTATGTTACGCTTAGAATGACCTCATGTAAACAAACTCATGGCCGCCATCTTGTGGCCAAAAAGTAATACTACACCTGTTAAAAAAAAAAAAATTAAAATTAACACACATTTACATTATAAATCTATTGTTTACCTCCCACCCTCCCAAAACTACCCAAATAAAATGTTTACTATAAAAAAAAAAAAAAACATTACAATAAAAAAAAAAAAAAAAAAAAAAAAAAAAAAAAAAAACATGTAAATATTTACCTAAGGGTCTAAACTTTTTAAATATCAATGTAAAGATGAAATATTTCTATTTTTTTTTTTATTTTAAAATTGTAAATAGTGATAGATGCAAAACGGAAAAAATGCACCTTTATTTCCAAATAAAATATTGTCGCCATACATTGTGATAGGGACATAATTTTAACGGTGTAATAACCGGGGCATATGGGCAAATACAATACGTGAGTTTTAATTATGGAGGCATGTATTATTTTAAAACTATAATGGCTGAAAACTGAGAAATAATAAATTTTTTCCGTTTTTTCTTATTCTTCCTGTTAAAATGCATTTACAGTAAAGTGGCTCTTAGCAAAATGTACCCCCCAAAGAAAGCCTAATTGGTGGCAGAAAAAACAAGATATAGATCAGTGCATTGTGATAAGTAGTGATAAAGTTATAGGCTAATGAATGGGAGGTGAACATTTCTCACGTGAAAACGACGGAACCTGAATGGGTTATTTAACCAGAAAATTGTCCACTTGTTGCCCCTGAAAGCAAAGAAAAAAAAAACTCCAGAATCGCTGGGATGCAACGGTATGTCAGCTTGTATCAGCCATACACTGATCACCAACCAGTCTGAAACAGTCTGTATGCATGTTGGCTTGGTATGGCTCTGTACAATTAGCAAGCTGACACATCATTGCAATTCAGCAGTCTGGCGGTGTATTTGGCTTTCAGGGGCAACAAAGGGATGATCTGCATATTTAGCAGTGATGCATTGTGGGAGACCTCATATCCTCACTCCAACCTGAAAAAAAAAAAAAAACACAAATACCGTACCTTCTGTTTCAAGAAGGCAAATTTCTGTTTTGCAGATGTGAACTAACCCATTGATTTACAATAATTGTCTGATCCAATGCACTTTTGAAAGATGATAAAAACAGGCAAAGCACCTATTACAGTTGGGCTTAAAAACAATTTAATTATGTTTGGATGATATGATTTACATTTCTGAGAGCTCAAATCCACAATTCCTGTTCTATTAGCACTAAAACATGTTAACTAACTCAAAAAGGAAGGGACATAAATGAAAAACTCTTCCCCACTCAGACAATAAGTGGTCATATGCCTTTTCCCTTCTATCCATAAAGTAAAAGTATTGCCTGAAGCAGAATTTTGACATGAATTTATTGAAAGACAACACGATCTTCAGACAGTTATATGTTAACAGCCCACATCAGTGTCATACACCGTGCACTGGCACTGGGCTGAGAAATCATGTATTCGCTAAGCTCAGGAATAGGATTTAAAGGGTTAAAATGAAAGCATAGAAATTGTAGCCATGCGTTTCTAGATAAAACAGCTATATAGCATTTAGAATGCAGACATACCCAATGGCATAGTAATCGTGGTTGGGGTGTCTTGGCACCCTATGGAAAAAAATACAGGAGACAAAAAAGAGAGCCCGATAGTGCAGTATGTCAATAATAGGTGCGTGGAGAAATCAATTGATTGAAAGAGCTACTCACAAAGGATGGTTGCAAGGGGCAACCGACCACAGGAAGCAGGTGGAGACCATAAACCCGACTCCACTCGGGGTGGTCCTGTACGGACCTGGTTGCGGTCGCTCTCTTAGACGAAAAAGGATGGACAAAACATAAACCGTGGTAAAAACAACAGGTGTTCTGTCACCACCCCTCGGACAAACATGTACGGGGGTATAACTATGCACAATAAGGGAAAGAGGTGCCCTGATTTGAATAAAAGCTTTTAAAACCAGTTTAAAAACGAAAAAGAAAAATGAGGTATCTTACCTCAATGACGAAATCTCTGCAAACTTACAAAAGATTTTTATTTTTATTTTATTTGAGCACAGGCTATGTGCTCAAATAAAAATCTTTTGTAAGTTTGCAGAGATTTCGTCATTGAGGTAAGATACCTCATTTTCCTTTTTCGTTTAAGATTTTATTCAAATCACGACGCCTCTTTCCCTTATTGTCCAATGGCATAGTGTTCAAGAAAACATTTTACAGCGGAACAGTTAGGACATTCACAGGTTTTTAAGCTTTGTGAAAGTGGGTTAGGTGGCAGAACAGAAGAACAGCTGAGAGAGGAGACTGTCCAAATCTCGGCATTTAGGGAACAGATGACGGAGTGCATTTCAGAATTAATTCACTTGCCAGTGAATCAGTTCTATTCTCAGTGGATTTTCTGGAGCCATTTATATTAACAATTTATTAACCTCCTTGCCGGTTATCCCGAGCTCAGCTCGCGGTAACCTGCGCAGGAGGATTTCTCAGGCCCCGCTGGGCCGATTTGCATAATTTTTTTTTGTTACAAGCAGCTAGCACTTTGCTAGCTGCTTGTAACTTCCGATCGCCGCCGCAATCCACCGCGCCGCCTCCCCCCCCCAGACCCCTGCGCAGCCTGGCCAATCACGGCCAGGCAGTGCTGAGGGGTGGATCGGGATTTCCTATGACGTCCCGACGTCGATGACGCCATGGCGACCGGGGAAGCCTAGCAGGAAATCCCGTTCTGAACGGGATTTCCTGCTTACTCCAATCGCCGGAAGCGATCGGAGTGGCTGCAGAGCTGCCGCTGCTCAGCGGCTATCATGTAGCGAGCCCTGGGCTCGCTACATGATTAAAAAAAAAAAAAAGTGCTGCGCTGCCTCCTTGCCGGGGGAATTAGACCGGCAAGGAGGTTAATGTATTATATGATTAACCACATAAGGACCACAGTCTTTTTGACCCTTAAGGACCAGAGCCTTTTTTTCCATTCAGACCACTGCAGCTTTAACGGTTTATTGCTTGGTCATACAACCTACCATCTTAATGAATTTTACCTCCTTTTGTTGTCACTAATACAGCTTTCATTTGGTGCTATTTGATTGCTGCTGCGATTTTTAGTTTTTATTATATTCATCAAAAAAGACATGAATTTTGTAAAAAAAAAAATGATTTTTTTACTTTCTGTGATAGAATTTGTCAAATAAAGTAACATTTCTGTATACATTTTTGTCCAAATTTATTGTGCTACATGTCTGATAAAAAAAAAAAAAAAAAAAAAAAAAAACACATTCAGTGTATATTTATCGGTTTGGGTAAAAGTTATAGCGTTTACAAACTATGGTGCAAAAAGTGAATTTTCCCATTTTCAAGCATCTCTGACTTTTCTGACCACCTGTCATGTTTCATGAGGTACTAAAATTCCAGGATAGTATAAATACCCCCCAAATGACACCATTTTGAAAAGAAGACATCCCAAAGTATTCACTAAGAGGCATGGTGAGTTCATAGAAGATTTTATTTTTTGGCACAAGTTAGTGGAAAATGACACTTTGTGACCAAAAAAAAAGATTCCATTTCTGCTAACTTGTGACAAAAAAAAAAATGAAATCTGCCATGGACTCACCATGCCCCTCTCTCTGAATACCTTGAAGTGTCCGCTTTCCAAAATGGGGTCATTTGTGGGGTGTGTTTACTGTCCTGGCATTTTGGGGGTGCTAAATTGTAAGCACCCCTGTAAAGCCTAAAGGTGCTCATTGGACTTTGGGCCCCTTAGCGCAGTTAGGCTGCAAAAAAAGTGCCACACGTAGTACCGCCGTACTCAGAAGAAGTAGTATAATGAGTTTTGGGGTGTATTTTTACATATACCCATGCTGGGTGGGAGAAATATCAACAACAATTTTTTTTTTACACACAATTGTCCATTTACAGAGAGATTTCTCCCACCCAGCATGGGTATGTGTAAAAATACACTCCAAAACACATTATACTACTTCTCCTGATTACGGCGATACCACGTGTGGCACTTTTTTGCACCCTAACTGCACTAAGGGGCCCAACGTCCTATGAGTACCTTTAGGATTTCACAGGTCATTTTGAGGCATTTGGTTTCTAGACTACTCCTCACACTTTAGGGCCCCTAAAATGCCAGGGCAGTATAGGAACCCCACAAGTGAACCCGTTTTAGAAAGAAGACACCCCAAGGTATTCCGATAGTAGTATGGTAAGTTCATAGAAGATTTAATTTTTTTGTCAAGAGTTACCGGAAATTGATTTTTATTGTTTATTTCACAAAGTGTCATTTTCCACTAACTTGTGACAAAAAAATAAAATCTATCAACTCACCATACTCCTAACAGAATACCTTGGGGTGTCTACTTTCTAAAATGGGGTCACTTGTGGGGTTCCTATACTGCCCTGGCATTTTAGAGGCCCTAAACCGTGACGTGTAGTCTAGAAACCAAATGCCTTAAAATGGCCTGTGAATAGGACATTGGGCCCCTTAGCGCACCTAGGCTGCAAAAAAGTGTCACACATGTGGTATCGCCGTAATCAGGAGAAGTAGTATAATGTGTTTTGAAGTGTATTTTTACACATACCCATGCTGTGTGGGAGAAATATCTCTGTAAATGGACAATTGTGTGTAAAAAAATAAAAAAAATTGTCATTTACAGAGATATTTCTCCCACCCAGCATGGGTATGTGTAAAAATACACTCCAAAACACATTATACTACTTCTCCTGAGTACAGCGATCCCACATGTGTAACACTTTTTTGCAGCCTAGGTGCGCTAAGGGGCCCAACGTATTATTCACAGGTCATTTTGAGGCATTTGATTTCTAGACTACTCCTCACGGTTTTGGGCCACTAAAATGCCAGGGCAGTATAGGAACCTGACAAGTGACCCCATTTTAGAAAAGACACCCCAAGGTTTTCCGTTAGGAATATGGTGAGTTCATAGAAGATTTTATTTTTTGTCACAAGTTAGCGTTAATTGATTTTTATAGCTTTTTTTCCACAAAGTGTCATTTTCCACTAACTTGTGACAAAAGATAAAATCTTCTATGAACTCATCATACTCCTAATGGAATACCTTGAGGTGTCTTCTTTCTAAAAATCGGGTAACTTGGCGGGGTTCCTATACTGCCCTGGCATTTTAGGGGCCCAAAACGTGAGGAGTAGTCTGGAAACCAAATGGATAGATGTATACAGTACACAGGGGGGGGGGGGGGTCTGGGGAGGATCTGAGGGTGTGGGGGGTGATCAGGAGCCCCCAGGGGGCAGTTTAGGATCTGATCTGAAATAAAGCGTTGACAGATAGTGACAGGGAGTGATTAATGGATGATTGGGGGGGGGGGGGGGGTGATTGGTTGAAAACTGTGGTCTGAGGGGTGGGCAAGGGGGGGGGGGGGGTCTGATGGGTGCTGTGGGCGATCAGGGGGCAGGATCAGTGTGCTTGGGTGCATACTAGGGGGGCTGCAGCCTGCCCTGGTGGTCCCTCGATCACTGGGACCACCAGGGCAGGAGGCAGCCTGTATAATACACTATGTATACATTACAAAGCGTATTATACGCTTTGTATGCGGCGATCGAGGAGTTAATAATCCGCCGGCGCTCCCGTACGTCCGGCGGGTTATTGCGCCAGGTGGGCGGAGCCCATTGGCGGCGGCAGATCGCGTCACCAATGACGTGATCGCCGCATAGCCGCGCCCCGCCGCTGGTCAGCCGATCGGCTGACAGCGGTCGTTTAGGCCCAGCAATTACGTTCACCTATCGGCTGTAGGCGGACATAAAGTGGTTAAGCACAGCACACAATGAGATTTTTCAGCCGATTTACTGTCTGATCGATTGTCTGATCAATTTTCTTATCAAGTTCCATTCACTTCTATGAGAAATCGATCAGAAAAATGATTGTGAATAAGATCAGACATGATGGAAATCTATCAAACCATCTATTTGCCAAACTATCTCATGGTGTGTACCTAGTTTGGGTCCCGATACATAACTTAATTAAATGCACAAGAAGTAATCACTAGGGAGGAATCACCATTCCACTAACTCTCACGTGCAATACAATGTGGTAGCCTCTATTGTTAATTTCAGGAACACCTAATACTGTACATAAATTTATATTCGTCGTTATATTCAACTGTAAGAGAAAGTTGGAGCTCACAGTTTGTGGCTCACTCTTTAATTGGATCAAATCAAGTGGCATTAAAGAGTTAAAACAGGCAAGAGAAACAACTATAACAGTATGGCTTAACTAATACATTTGAGGACACATTTTACTATTACAAAAAGGTTGTTAAAACACCATTGCTACTTAAATTTTGCTCACAAACTCAAATAATGTTATTGAGGCGTGACCAACCCACATAAATATATTTGATTTTTATTGATTGGCGACCTGATTAAAATATTCATTCATTCAGGCCCCTTTCACACAGATGGATGCCAGCCACTGAACCTCTCCAGCTGGAGTTTAATACAGCAGAATGGCAGTGTTCGACAAGTGGTGCAGTTACCCGGCAGCATGAAATTGCATAATGTTGCATCAGAGCATGGGCTGGTGCACACCAGAGCGGTTCTGGAGCGTTTTTTAAAACGCTTTCAGGGGGAAAACCGCTTGGCTAATGAAAGTGAATGGGCTGGTGCACACCAAAGCGGGTCGTTTTTTCCACAAACGAAAACTCGGGGCTGCAGCATTTCTGCCTCAATGCTAAAGTATAGGAAAGTATCTGAAAAACGCTAGATCAGAGTTTTTCAGGCGTTTTGGTTACAGAAGCTGTTCAGTAACAGCTTTACTGTAACAATATTTGAAATGTGCTACACAAAAATGCTCCAAAAAACTCTAGGCATGTTTAGAAAACCTCTCTAAACATGCCTAGAATCGCTCTGAAATCTGCTTCAAAAACCTCTAGCGTTTTGTGGATCTGCTAGAGGTTTTTGTTGTGCACTGGGCCTGACTGTGGCTGTGCTCAAATGTAACCCAATGGGACAGACTCTTCTCCACTGCCTATACATTAGTGCACAGGAGCATCTGACAGACTGTGGATACACCGGCTTTAGCCTCCCATGTGAAGAAAAAAAAAAAAAAAAAAAAAAAACTTTTCAGTGAGGTATGTTATTAATGGCTTTACTTATCTCATAACTGGGGCTGATGCACAAAAGGCCAGTAAATTTGCCATGTGCTGCCCATGCACAACAATTTTACCTGTACAAACACCAAGGGAGAACCGCTTGTTAAACCATTAGCACCACACGCACTACCACAGAAATGGTACCTGCAAATGGCAAATTATCAGCCTTTTGTGCATCAGACTTATAGTGACACACTGCTTTCTTATAAAATACAGCAGAGTCCAGGTTAACTGGAACTCAGGCATCCGGCAGTCTCAACTAAACGGCATGCCTAGCGGGACATAATGTGGACGTTTCTAACTAAGCAGCTGGGATCTGCAAGAAGCGAAAATGGACAGCACCCAGAGGATTCGTAAGCAGTTTCTGCTGCACACTGCTGTGGAGATAATCCATTGGGGGAGGTTAGTGTTATTTTTTTTAATGCCGGTTGCTTGCCTTCTTAAGCAACCAGCAAGCACACATATAAGGCAAAAGAGAGCAAGAGGTTGGCACTACAGGATAATACCACTCAATGCAGATCATGCAGTAGACGTGTGAGGTTCTTTTCAAGTATGCCTCCTCCTTATTTCCTGGACACCCACTGATGCGTGCTCAAGCTGACAGTGATGCAAACAGATAGATGAAGAGAGATGGAAGCTGGCACTGCTGCAGGTAGTCAATTTAATGTCGTAACTTAGTAGGTACAAGTGTGCAATAGTGTAACAAACATGCAAGTTGCAATTGATGAAGCACATACCCTGTGAGAAGAGGCATAGGTGGTGGTGGGTGCTGGGCACTGATGCCTGACGGCCGTTTTGCACTAAACAGCGCTTCTACGGAGGCTACGTAGAAGCGCGGTGTAGCGCGAAACGTCCGTCAGGCATCAGTGCCCAGCACCCACCACCACCTATGCCTTTTCTCACAGGGTATGTGCTTCATCAATTGCAACTTGCATGTTTGTTACACTATTGCACACTTGTACCTACAAAGTTACGACATTAAATTGACTACCTGCAGCAGTACACATATAAGGCATCAGGCAATCCCCGCATGTGCTGGATAAATGAAACTTTTAAGGTGGCCATACACTGGTCGATTTGCAATCAGATCGACCAATGGATAGAGCCCTCTCTGATCGAATCTGATCAGAGAGGGATCGTATGGCTGCCTTTACTGCAAACAGATTGTGAATCGATTTCAGCATGAAATCGATTCACCATCTGTGGAGCTGACGCTGCCCAACCCCCCCCCCCCCCCCATACATTACCTGATCCGGCCGGCGCGAGTCTCCCGGTCTCCGCTGTCTTTTTCTCCGCGCTCGGCTCCAGCTTCACTGAACTACCTGCAGGGGGAAGTTTAAACAGTAGAGGGCGCTCTACTGTTTAAACTTCCTGCCGGGACAGGAAGTGAAGCCAGCCGGAACCCGGAGCCCAGCGGAGAAGAGGACAACGGAGACCAGGGGACTCGCGCCGGCAGAGCAGGTAATGTATGGCCGCTAGCGCCAAGTCGTCGGGCATTCAAACGCCGCTATCGACGCAGTCCTGTCCCGCCGGCGATCGAGCAAAATCTTCCGCACGGACAGCTCGACGGGAATGATTGATTTTGGACGGAAATCGATCGTTCTGTCAGCGTTTGCGTAACGATTTCACAGCAGATTCAATCACAGTGATTGAATCTGCTGTATATTGGCGGGAAAATAGTTAGGTGTATGGGCTTCTTTAGACCCATATGCAATTCACTTTTTCTCATGAGTTTTCTCATAGGAGATTTAAATTTAAAATTAACTTTTTAGCACTTTTCAATGGAAAAAGTACCAAAAAGTGAGTGAAAAAGTACTGTCAAATTTATTTTGAGTATTTTTTGGCTTGCTGGTGGTGTAAAATGCATTTCGTTTACAAGCTGAGAAAATATTACCTAGAAGAAAACTCAGGTGAAAAAGTGAATTGCATATGGCCCTTACAGTGAACCTGAGGTGAAAATAAACCGATGAGAAACAATAAACGAGTAGTGAAAGGCAGCACCCAACCATCCAGATGCGACGTGCTTTTGGTCGTTGTCCCTCTGTCTTCAGGAACAGCAGGTAGAAACTCCAAGAGAAGAGACCCAGCACCGTCTTCAAGCGTATTATAAGCTCTTTATTTGTTGAAATACATCACACGAGATATTAAAAAGATCTCTAAACATCGAATTTCTTTTGAATTACATGCCGCTACCCTGGGTGAATATTATAAGAAACGGAAAATACCTAGAGGCATCCGCTCGCACGTGGCACCAATTATGTTTCCTCGTGATGGGGAGTTCCGCCTAAAATGGGAGAAAATCTGGAACAAAGTCTCTTTCGATTCTATGATACGGACTATCGAAAGAATCCAAGTTGAATTACCTAAGCTGGATAATAAGATTGCCTCATTGAAAGAAACTTTGGGAACTTTGTTGCCTACGGAAGATATCTCTGCTTATGAGGAACTTTTATCTAAAAATTTGGAGAAATACCGTAAGGAACTTGAAAGTGTTAAACGACAGAAGTTCCAACGGGACTCACTTGACTATGAGAGTGGTTATGTTTACATATGGCAAAAACAACCTTCCTCTAACTTACCCCGTGGGCCGGGTAAACCCAGACCCTGTCCTAGGGGAGTTCCACCAAAGAGTACACGACCTGTACAACCTCGACCTATCCATGATTCTATAACGACTACAGAGGAAGAGCAATCCGAATCCGATTTTTTGCCCTCGGACAGTTCGGCCAATATCCCTCCAGACGCATCAGGAGAGGTGGGAGAAAATATCAGCTTGCCAAAAAGCACAAAGAAACGAGTCGAACCCTCGGGCTCTCCAATGACACTCAGAGAACGCAAGAATCCTTAGTCATTAATATTTCCTCATATGTCTTGGACGACATTCAGATTAGGGTACACAATCCAGGTCTTTCATTCAGTATTACCAACTGTAACAAATGTGGAATTATCTCCGTGGTCAGCGCACAACATGTGCGCCGACACTGTGGAAACCCTCCACAAGCGTTTAGATAAGGGAACCCAGCTTTGGTGCAAATGCACCTATAGAGAGGAATTCCAACCGGCAGATGGAGCTGTAAAGTGCAGAGGAATAAACCCTCTGCACAGCCACAGATGTCAGATGGAGATTGTACGAAGTGAAGCAATACAGGGCAAGATAGCCTCTCGAGAGAGAGTGAGCACAGAGACAGAATGTATGTATGTCCACCAATCTAGTCGCCACCCGGCGACGGTTGACATACAGCAGTGAAGACCAAAGTGAGAAAGCAATCGCAAGAATGGCGATTGCTAATAGAGACACAAGACTGAGCAAAAACAGATCATAGAATGAATAAAGACAGAACCAATTAACAAACTGCAATCCAACGCGAAGGAACTTACAGGGCTAGCTAAAAGCGGTCACCACACGTTAAGCGCAATAGCGACAAAGCGCGTTCAAAGCACGGTCGCTGCACGTTGAGCGCAACAGCGACAAAGCGTACCAACCCTAGCTAACTATTGAACACAGAAAATGACGACAGACAAATAACGCGAACGCTTGCTAATTGATTGCCTCACCCCAGACAACAGCAAGCGTTCGTGCTAGACAAGACACACAGAAGGAGTAACCAGTAGCAACCACAGCTAAGGTTATACTCCAAGAGTCAGACAAGGGAGATCCACCGCCTCTACCGCTAGGGCGAATGCGATCCAAACAAACAGAGCGATTCACTATCAGCCGCCGTTGGAGAAAGTGCAATCGCAACAGATAAGACAAGACGGAACCAGGCCATACAGATAATTAACAATATGACTGCACTAGAAGGAATGCTAGTGCACTCCCAAAGATAACTACTCTAAAACAATATTAGCAAACAGTCAGCAGAGGGGCTGAAACTCAAGGTAAGTCCAGCAGAACAAAACCTTTATGACCAGCAGGGAATTCTGGGAGGAAATGGCATTTATACTGCAAGCCTTCAAAAGAGGCAGAGATATCAATAACCAAATAAGTGAATGCAAATCCCTCACCAGAACAGCAAGTCTGAAACTTGCAGAGTGAAAACAGGTCTCCTTTCCAGGGACCTGCACCATGCAGACCTGAAAAATGGTCAAAAAGCTGCCTGCCTGTGCAGACAGCAGAGCAGATCATTACACCAACGATGGGGACTCACTCCAATTGGAATATGATCTTTGGTCTTTTGCAAGGACTTTGAAGTTGATATGCTTTTTTAGCAATCTTCCGAAACCAACTCAGGTTCCCTTACCTGTTATGGGGCCCTTGAGACTTAAGGACACCCCATTAATAAATAAGAGCTCTTTTTGCCCCCCGTCTAACCAAGTGATTGATACTTTTTTAGGGAATGTGCAACGGGACATTCAGGAGTCACAAGGATCTAGTTCTAAAGCAATGAACAATCTTAATAAAACGAGAACAGGAAGCTCTTAAATGTCTGAAGGCCAATAAGGCCCTAACAATCAAGCCCGCCGATAAGGGGGGGCTCAGTTGTCGTAATGGACACTGAAAATTACCGCGCTGAGATCTTACGTCAATTGGGGGATAGAAGTGACTATAGAGTTTTAGATAGAGATCCGATTTGGGATCTGAGGAGGTTGATAGATCGTTTGTTGAAGAATGCTCTGGACAAAAACATCATAGATAGGGATCTAGCTACTTTTCTGGTTCAGGACAACCCTGTGACTCCTGTTATGTGCTTCCAAAAATATACAAACTATTGGTTGACCCACCTGGTCAGCCAATGGTTGCAGGTGTAAATTCATTATTTTCTCCAATTGCTAAATATCTATATTGTATTCTTAGACCTATGGTAATAGCCTTACCGTCTTACCTTAGTAACACTCAAGTGTTCCTGGAGGTGATTAATAAATTTGAGAATCTAGAGGATGATGATTTATTGGTTACAATTGATGTAGAGTCGCTCTACACCTCCATCCCTCATGATGGAGGTGTGAAGGCGGTCTCATTATTTGCAGACGTGTTCAGACGTATTTGATGACCAGAGACATTTTCTTATCGATCTGTTGGAAGTGATCTTGAGGAGGAATTATTTTTTATTTGAAGATACGTTGTATGAACAATGCAGAGGCACAGCTATGGGGTCAAACGTGGCCCCGACATATGGATGCTAATTTATACATGGGTCTTTACGAAGATTCATTTGTGTACACGAATCAATTGTTTCTCCGCCACTCTAAGGGGTGGTGGAGATACATTGATGATGTCTTTTGATTTGGGCGGGGCCACGTTTGACCCTTAAATGCTTCATTAAGGATCTACATTCATGTTGTCCGTACATTTCCCTTACGTATACTTGTAGTACACATTCCGTGGCCTACTTGGATACGGTGGTCACGAAAGTTGGAGGTAAATTGACCACCGATCTATTTAGGAAGTCTTACAGAAATGCACTATTCCATTGTAGGAGTTTTCATCCTTCCCATATTGCCAATAATATCTCTAAAAACCAATTTGAACGTGTAAATAGAATAGTGTCTGATGCTACATTGAGAGATGTACGTTTGAAAGAAATGGCCAATAGATTTGTTCAGAGAGACTATCCTCTAGATTTATGCAATCCTTACAGCCGATCCCCTTCAACCAAAAGACCACGCTCCAAACGATCGATCGGATTCCTCTCGTCACTACCTTTTCGACCAATTCTAAACAGATTGAGAAAATGGTCAGAAAGCACTGGCCTTTATTAAAACAAGGCTTTCCCCAAGCTAGAGAATTTCAGGAATATCCACTTATGTCATGTAGACGGGCTCCCACAATTGGTGACAGCTTGGTGAGGGCAGATGTTGGCTCTCGGACTGCTAATTTAACTACTATAAGAAAAGGGACTTTTCCCTGTCTGTCGTGCCATATGTGTAATTCCATTGTAAAAGGAGATACCTTTACACACCCTACTACAGGGAAACGCTTTTCAATCAATGGTTATTACACATGTGACTCTTCATATGTTGTGTATCTTCTTCGTTGCCCCTGCGGATTGATCTATGTGGGGATGGCCACACAGATACTTAAAATGCGCATCTCAGCGCATAAGTCAGCCATCCGCTCTGGCACATCTGAACAAGCGGTTGCTAGCCATTTTTCTGCCTGTCGCCATAATGTTAGCTAGTTGAGGGTCCAGGTGATTGACTCTGTCCCCCCGCCACAAAGGGGAGGTGATAGGGTCAAACAATTATTGAGACGGGAGCCGTTTTGGATCAGGAAGCTGGATGCCCTTGGTCCGGGGGGTCTCAACCGGGAGTGTGAGTTGGGTCCATGTGTTTACAGATAGATGTCTAGTTGATAATTTTTTGGTCTGGACGCCTGGAGTCTTCTTCTCGGTTGGATCTGTTTTTTCCCCTTTTCCCCGATCCTCCCCGACCAGCTGCCGCACTTTGGTGACCGCCGGTCGGGAGGGAAGGGTTTAGAAAGAAAACTTTTTTGATCCCTTTATTGTTTTGATTTGTTGGCTATCCTGGACTGGCCGCCACTGGAGTGTAGCCGCTGGTCCAGGCTGGCCTACAAAATTATTTTTTGTTTTTTACCGGTTTCTCTCCTGACTGGCCGCCAGGTGTGGACGCCAGTCGGGATGGAATTGGTATTTTTTGTTCTCGCCAGCCCAGACTGGCCGCCGCGATGTGGTGGATGCCAGTCTGGGAGGGTGAGATGGAATTATTTTTGTTTGGTTTTGTTGCGACGTTCGGTGTCTGGCCGCTGTTGTGGGTGGCCGCCAGACACCTAGCGCTAGTTTTTTGCTTTTTTCTTTTCTTTTTCTTTATCTTTTTCAGCATATATTGTTTATACTCAATCCTATTAACCACCCTGGTGGTATTGACGAGCTCAGCTCGTCCAGGAAAAACTTGCTGAAAGCGGTATTGACGAGCTGAGCTCGTCAATACTGCCAGGGAGATTTATTGTTTCTCTGCCCCGCCGGCTGCACTTTTCCCTCATCAGAGGGATTCCCCAGGATGGCTGGATGCCTGTCAGCACGCTGTGGGTAGCGATCTGTGCTACCCACAGCGTGCAGAACTAGCATCCAGCCACCCTGGGGAATCCCTGTGCAGCCATCGGAGCAGAGAATGTGCTCAGCAGCATGCGGGATTCCCCTTCTGTGCTGCGGGTGGCTGGTGCGGGGATCCCCTCTGTGGGGGGGCGGGGGGTGTCCCCTGCTGTGCTGCGGGTGGCTGGTGCGGGGATCCCCTCTGTGCGGGGGAGGGTGTCCCCTTCTGTGCTGGCTGGTAGTGGCCGGTACCGGCGGGGATCCTCTCTGTGGGGAGGGGGGGGAGGGGGCATCCCCGTAATGTGCGTGCGGGTGACCCTGTAGTGTGTGTGTGGGGGGGGCGGGTATCCCCCCTATGGGGCTGGTCTTGGCCGGTCGGGGACACCCCCTTCTGTGCGGGGGGGGGGGGGGGGAGGTGGGTGTCCCTTTCTATGAGAGCTGTGGGTGGCCTTTCCCTCCTCCCTCTCTGTCCCCCGTGCCCCCCTCACCCCCGATCCTGTGCCCCCCCCATCCCGTGTCTCCCCCGTCAGTCAGAAGCCCTGCTTTACTCACCTGAGGGCTTTCTCCTGCGCTGGCCGAGATGCACACCCTTCATCTCCATCGCCGAAGTCCCGGTCTCTGTAATTACAGTACGCGGCTTGGTGACGTCACCAAGCCGCGTACAGTAATTACAGAGAACACGAGACTTCGCGATGGAGGAGGAAGTGCGCCGCTTCCGCCGCAGGAGCAAGCCCTCAGGTGAGTAGATCAGGGCTTCTGACGGGGGAGACACGGGATTGGGGGGGGGGGGGGGGCACGGGGGATCGGAATGGATGGGGGGAAGAGGAGGGAGAGGCCACCCACAGCCCTCATAGATGGGGACACCCACCTCCCCCCCACAACAGAAGGGGGTGTCCCCGACAGACCATGACTAGCCCCCATAGAAGGGGATATCCCCCACACACACAGAAGGGCCACCCAGCCACCTGCACGCACAGTATGGGGATCCCCCCCCCCCCACAGAGGGGATCCCCACCGGCCACTACCAGCCAGCACAGAAGGGGAGCCCCTCCCCCCCCCACAGAAGGGACACCCGGCCAGAGTCAGGGGGCATCGGGGGCAATGGGGGGGGGGGGGGCAGAGGCACCCCAAAACCTGGCTCCCTATACATATGACTCCCTACACCTGGCTGCACATCTGTCTCCTATACACCTGGCTGCACATCTGTCTTCTATACACTTGGCAAACATCTTGCTCCCTATATACCTGGCAAAACATCTGGCTAAACTATTCCTGGCTAATACATCTGGCTAACTACACCTGGCTGCACATCTGGCTAACTATACATCTGGCTAACTATACCTGGCTATACATCTGGCTAACTACACCTGGCTGCACATCTGGCTAACTATACCTGGCTTTACATCTGGCTAACTATACCTGGCTATACATCTGGCTATACATCTGGGTCTTATACTCACCATTGGCATGCTGATCCCTTGTCGCGTACCTCTGATAGCTTCCCCGGTGCCTTCTTCCATGTCCCTTGGCGGATTTTGCTTCTCCCTTGGAGATCACATGTCCCCCGTCGATCCGCGTTGATGGAACCAGTGTCACACAGCATCATCAAAATCTCGCAGCAAACACTTTTTTTTTTAATTTAATTCAATACAATAACCTGTATTGAATTCAATACAAAAAAAAAAGACTGCAAAAAAAAAATTGGTTGAAAATTATGGGAAATTAATTGAACCACTTTTTGCACGGAAATCCTGGGGAAATAGAACGCCAGGGTGGTTAAAGGTTAGGAGCATGTACACCTTTTGGCCTGAAAAGATAAGTTTTACGCGTGACCGGTATAGGCGATTGGAACGTCTATGTCTTAGACGATTTATGCTTCCGGGTGTTTTACGCATACATTTTTACGCATAGTTTTTTTTTAATGCGTACGTTTTTACGCATACGCATTGACTTTTACCACATGCGGATTTTCAATGCGGATTTCCGCGTGGCGGTTGAATGACGTTTTTCTCATTCAGAACATGCTCTGCCCTTATTGGTCGGCCCTCCAGTGGCCATTTTAAAATGATTGGAGTACATAAATAGATGCAGTTCCCCATTAGGTCCTCCACCAGATGGGAGGGTTTACAAGTAGGAACTTAGCCTGATTGGTTGATGACAAGGCGTCCAGACCATTCTGATTGGTTCCCTAGTGGAGCAAGCACTATTTAAAGCCGATTGTACTTGTATGTATTCAGAGGGCTAGTCAGCTTGAGAAAGAGAGGAGCCTCCTCTCGAAACGTCGCACAGATTTGCCATTTTATGTCTTTTTGATGCTTTAAACAGATGAGAAACAATTGTATTTATTCTTCTACTCCTAAAAATGACCCTTTTTTTATTTTTTAGGTATCCCATGGATTTATTTTATATCTAAACATTTGCTGTCACTTCCATGCCTAAAAAAAAAAAAAAAAGAGAAAAAAAAAAAAAAAAAAAAAAAAAAAGTATCTCTTTCAGGCAGCAAAACAAACAAGTTAAACAGCCTGGTTATTAACCATTTCAGCCCGCTGGGATTTTTCACCTTATGCATCAGAGCAATTTTCACCTCCCATTCATTCGCTGATAACTATCACTACATATCACAATTTATTGATCTATATCTTGTTTTTTCCGCCACTAATTAGGCTTTCTTTGGGTGGTACATTTTGCGAAGAATTATTTTTTTATAAATGCATTTTAACAGGAATATTAAGAAAAAAATGTAAAAAAAATTATTTCTCAGGTTTCGACCATTATAGCTTTAAAATAATACATGCTACCATAATTAAAACCTACGTATTTTATTTGCCCGTTTGTCTTGGTTATTACACCACTTACATTTTGTCCCTATCACAATGTATGGCGCCAATATTTTATTTGGAAATAAAGGTGCATTATTTACAAGCTTATAATTTGAAAATTGTACGTAGTATACCCCCTTCACATGCATATTTAAAAAGTTCAGACCCTTAGGTAACTATTTATGTTTTGTTTTTTGTTTTTTTGTTATTTTTTACTGTAATTTTTTTTTTCATTAAAGGAATGATCCGTGCAAAATTAATAAAAAAGTTCCACTGACGTCGGTCGGACTACGTGGAGCGCAGAAGAGGCCGACCCGGAACCCGACCTGGCGAGGTCGGCTCCCTCGGCGAAGATGACCGGGAGATGCAGGAGCTGCGGCGGGGGCACAGGACGGCTGCCCCGGGCTGGAGGAAGCCCCGGGTAAGTGGAACTTTTTTTTTTTAATTTTGTGCGGATCATTCCTTTAAAAATTTTATTTGGGTAATTTTTGGGTGTTGGGAAATAAACATTTTTTATTTTACATTTTACATTTTAATTTTTAATGTTATAATATGTGTAAAGTGGTATGTAAAATGTTTGTAGATGTAGTTTTACTATTTGGCCACAAGATGGTCACCTTGAGTTTTTTTTTCTCCTTGCGCTTCTCGCTAACCGGAAGCACAAGGAGGACGGGGAAACTTTTTTTTGCAGAATGACTGAAGCCTCTAGTAAGAGAGCTTCGGTTTTTCTGCTGGGGACATGGATTGGTGATCGGGAACCATGTTCCTGTCCACTGATCCCAGGGCTACCAGGGGACAGCCCGCGATCGCACCGAAGCACGGCACCGCAGCAAAGCAGCCGCCTGGACATGAGGATCACGTCCGGGCGGCTGAAATGGTTAATATGTTTTGCACTGCATATATACAGGTCTATCTCATGTCACATGTTGCCTCTGGTACACTTTAATGTACATGGAAAACCTAAAACAAATGGAATTGTGAACACTGACCAATATTGAGAAATCTTGGAAAGTAACCTTTGATGTAAAATTATCCTTAAAGTGTAACTGTCGGGCATAAAAACAAAAATCAATTCTTTATTTTTATCTGGTAAACAAGTAATAAGGATGCTAACCAGGCAATCCAAAAGTTAAAATCACTATTACTTTTCCTGTTGATAAATGATCATTCCCCAGTTTACCTGACACTTATTTGGTACACACAAAATTTGGTACACAAAAAGGAAGTTGCAGGGCATGCTGGGTAGTCCTTTTTTGCTTCTCTACTTTCCATATGTCTCCATGTCAGCACGATCGGGTTAAATCCCGCCCTCTTTAATATATATATATATATATATACATATATATATATACACACACACACACACGTATATGTATGTATGTATGTATGTATGTATGTATGTATGTATGTATGTATGTATGTATGTATGTATGTATGTATGTATGTATGTATGTATGTATGTATGTATGTATGCATGCATGCATGCATGCATGCATGCATGCATGCATGCATACATACATACATACATACATACATACATATATATATATATATATATGGTACTATATTGTATATAGAGATATACTGGGTACTTGTTTGTAGGTTTGCAGCGGATGCTGTAGAGATGGAACAGGAGGTAAGGGGGGGGGGGGGGGGGGGGCAGTAAGTATAAACTCTGCGTTTTGTTCCTTAGGAAAAGAGTGCGTATTGACTGGCTGTCTATTGTCGTTTCAGTAACGACGGACACAGCCACAGTCCTCAATCTAAATCAAGATCTCGTTCAAGACGATCCTACAGGAATTATTCTTCTTATAAAGCACGATCAAAGTCAAGGAAGAGATCACGCTCTAGAAGACGTTCTAGGTCTAAAAGGCGTGATCACAGCAGGTCGCCTAATAGGCGACGGTATGGCCATAGACATTCATCGAGAAAACTATGTTGGGCATGTGGAGATGATGTCATGCCAGGGAAGTTATTATGTCAAGCATGCTTCTATACTATGGCTAAGGAGACGGAGCAGCCTAGAGATATTGCTCTAATGATAAAGGATGCGGTTCAGGAATCAATGAGCAACTATATAGCATCATTACCGACTCCACAAAATCCGCAGGCAGACCAGTCTGCAATGTTGCCTGGACCTGCTCACAATATAGAGGAAGAGGAAGATCAATCTATGATTGGATTCAATTTTAACTTAGTACAACCATTCATTAAGGCAGTTAGGCCATTGAATCATTAAAAAAGTCAATTAAAGGATTTCCATTGTTCGATACCGTAAGGAATATAATGCAGGAGGAATGGAAAAAAGTGGACAAGAAGCCCAGCTTAGTCAACAGATTTAATAAAATGTATCCTATGGAGGACACTGAGATGGCAAATATGGAAGACCGCCCAAAAGTTGACTCGTCAGTAATTGGATTAGCCAAGCATGTGACGCTACCTAGGGATGACACGGCCTCATTTAAAGACACGATGGATAAGAAAATAGACTCCGAACTGAAGAAATCGTATATCGCCTCTGGAGGAGCCTGTAAACCAGCAGTAGCATTAACGTCAGTGGCAGAGGCATTAAGATCCTGGATCCAGAATATAGAGGAGGCAATCAGATCGGACGCAGATAAAGAGACGATAATAGCGGCCTTAGATGATGTAAAGATAACTACAGATTTTATGGGAGAAGCTGCTATAGATATACTGAAATGTTCAACTACAGCCATGCTGCATTCGGTAGTATCCAAGAGAGCCTTGTGGCTGAAGGGGTGGTCTGCCGACCCAAGCTCCAGACAGGACTGGTGTAAAATTCCATATGATGGGAAGAATTTGTTTGGAGAAGAGTTGGACGCTGCAATAAAGAAAGTAACGGGAGGGAAATCTGGCATGATTCCCCAGGACCGTAAGCCAAGAAAGCAGGGGTTTTCACAGAGGAATTCTTTTCAACAGCCCAGGTACAGAACCAACCAATACAGCCTACAGACCAGGTAGGGAGTACCGAAGGAATTGGCAGAGTTCTCAGTCCACTCTGGTCAGACTAAACAAACTGAAGAAAACTGCTCAACCACCCAGTCAGACGAAGTCCTTTTGATGGTCAGCCCATCCAGACACTGCCAGTGGGAGGAAGACTGCAGGCATTCAAAGAGGTCTGGATGGAAAATATAAAGGATTCATGGGTGACACAGACAGTATCAGAGGGCCATCGTTGGACCTTTTTAAAGAAACCACCAAATATTGTCCAGGTTACAAAGATTCCAAGGGATAAAGACAAGAGGAGATTAGTAGACTATGTTCAGAAACTATTAGTAAAGAGAGCAATAGTAGAAGTTCCGAAACATCAAAGAGGACAGGGAGTTTACTCTCCCTTGTTCTTCGTAAAGAAAAAGACTGAAGATTTTCGGCCTGTGATGGATCTCAGAACTTTAAAAACTCTTTCACCACAAAGGAAAAATTCAAGATGGAAACTCTTCAAACTATAACCAGAGTAATACTAGTAAACGACTGGGCTCTATCGGTGGATTTACAAGACGCCTATTTACATATCATGATCCACTCGCAATTCCAGAAATATCTGCGGTTCAAGGTGGGAGAAATACATCTACAATTTCGATGTCTTCCCTTCGGGATCTGCACGGCCCCAAGGACGTTCACCAAGCTCCTTGTGTCACTAGTAGAGTATTGAGAGTAAAGGGACTCAAACTCCATCACTATCTGGACGACCTACTACTTCTAGATCAGAACAGACAGTCCATACTACAACACAAACAGATACTTCTGCAACATTTGGAAATATTTGGCTGGAAGATAAACAGTTCAAAGAGCCAACTACAACCTACAAGAAACATTGTGTTTCTAGGAGCACATCTCCAAACAGACAAGAACTCAATAGGACTACTTTTGGAGAAAGCCCACAAACTAAGAACAAAGATTCAGAACACAATGCTTACCACAACATTGACAGCAAGACAATGTCTCAGTCTGTTTGGGTCGATGACAGCAAGCATACCAATGGTAAGATGGTCCCAATGGCACTGCAGGCAATGGCAGAACGGGTTTCTAACCCAATGGACTTCCAAATACATCAATCAAATGATCTTGATCACAAGACGCATGAGAGACCGTCCGTTTTGGTGGTTAGATCTCGAGAACCTCAAAAGAAGCCTATCAATTCAGACATTATCACAGATCACTATTACTACGGATGCCAGCAGCAAAGGCTGGGGAGCCCAACTACAATCCAAGTCCGTTCAGGGGCTTTGGAGCACATCACAGAAGCAAACTCCTGCCAATATTCTGGAAATCAAAGCGGCATATTTAGCTCTCAAGAAATTCAAGAAGGAATTAGTACACAAGGATGTCCAACTTCAGATGGACAACGGACGGCGGTAGCATATATCAACAGACAAGGAGGAACCAGATCAAAAAGATTGTTGGAAGAAGTGACACCGATATTCAATCTTGCGGAAAACCTCTTCCACAGCCTGACTGCAGTCTATATTCCAGGTGTTCAGAACAGGAAGGCGGACTACCTCAGCAGATCGATACTGGATCACAACGAGTGGTCATTACACCAAGAGATCTTCCAATACATATGCAAGGAGTTCAGCTATCCACAGTTGGACTTGATGGCAACGTACAAGAATACAAAATGCAAGAGGTTTATATCAAGACAGTGGACGCCACTGGCGGAGTCAGTAGATGCTTTGTCGACCATATGGAAATTCAAAGTAGCATATGTGTTTCCTCCAGTAGCACTGATCCATCGTCTACTAATGAGGTTGCTCAGGGAGGAGGTAATACTACTGGCTGTAATACCATTTTGGCCAAGGAGGCCGTGGTTCCCTCTGTTGTGGAGACTGAAGCTACAAGACCCAATAATGATACCGTTAATACCCGACTTGTTAACACAGGGCCCGATATCTCATCCAGATCCAACAAGACTCAATCTTGCAATATGGAAGTTGAAAGGGGGAAGCTGGAATCTCTAGGTTGTTCTAATGAGGTAATAGAGACAATGCTGAAAGCAAGAAAATCCTCTACTAACGTCACGTACCACAGAATCTGGGACAGGTTTAGGGACTTTGCCAGTAGATCAGACATTGACGCCCTTCATCCACAAGTGTCACAAGTTTTACAGTTCCTCCAGACAGGTCTGGATAAATGGTTAGGATATCGTCCCTTGAAGGTACAAATAACGGCTTTATCAGCCCTAACAGATGTAAGATGGGCAAATCACCCTCTAGTCATACAATTTCGAAAGGGAGTCATGAAACAGAGACTACCTAGGAAGAGTTTTTTCCCAAAGTGGAACCTCACCTTGGTACTAGACACACTATCAAAACCACCGTTTTCACCATCTTCCAGTTGTTCTTTAATACAATTAACTCAGAAAGCAGTGTTCTTAGTTGCTATTGTGTCAGCAAGAAGAGTGTCAGAGGCACAGGCTCTCGGATGGGAGGAGCCTTCATTGACCTTCTTCTCTGATCGGGTTGTTCTACACCCTATCCAACACTTTGTGCCCAAAGTAGCCACGGAGTATCACTTTAATCAGGAATGGACGTTGCCAATATTAAGAGAAGAGCGTGACTCAAACCCTCATCCACTAGATGTGGGAGAAACACTGAGACTATATCTAGAAAAAACGAGAGAATTTAGAAAAACGGAAAGATTGTTTGCGATTCCTTCAGGCTATAGAAAAGGACAAGCAGCTTCCTCGAGAACTGTAGCTAACTGGTTAGTTAAAGTAATTCAGGAAGCATATAGAATCAATGACTTATCTCCACCGAACAAGTGAATGCTCACTCGACAAGAGGGATGGCGGCTTCATGGGCCGCATTTACTAAAGTATCCCCAGAAAAGATCTGTCAGGCGGCCAATTGGTCGTCTATGAACACTTTTATGAAACACTACAGAGTTGACCCTGCAGCAAATTCTATGCCAATGTATTTTGATTTAAATACGTTGTCAATGTAAATAAAATGTTTTCCAGCATTGCACCTCATCCCTCCCTGAGTGGTTATTACTAGTTACCGTATTTTTCGGACTATAAGACGCTCCGGACCATAAGACACACCTAGGTTTAGAGGGTAAAAACCAGGGAAAAAAATACATACTAAACCTGGGTGCATCCATGGTCCAGGAGTGTCTTATGGACCTTTCCTTCCCCCCAGATGTCTGTCTGTCTGTTACACTGCCTAGCTACACTAACCAGTGCTGCCCCCACAAAGTAAACTACACTTCAGTGCCCCTGCTGCCCCCCACCCCAGCTACACTGCACTACACAAACCCCTGCTCCCTCCTCCTCCCCCTCCCAACTACACTACACTACACTACACAACCTCCCCCCTTTCCCCAGCTACACTAACTAACCAATAACATTACATTAAATGATATCTCACCAGCCTGGGTGTCCATGCTGTGCAATTGATCTTAATGAGATGCACAGGGGAGTGGCAGCAGCAGCACCATGTGATCCACGATGTTTCAAAGTGGCTTAGCAGCAGCCGGTGTAATTATGCAGATTACTGGTCCTTTGATCTTAATCTCCCCTTCTTGCCCTGCAGGAGCACGATCCACAATGTTTCTATGTGGCATAGTTGAAGCTGCCGATATCCCCAATGCTGATCCTTTGATCGTAATCTTCTTAGCGGGCCCCGCAGCAGCGCGATCCATAATGTTTCTATGCGGCATAGGAGAAGCCGCTGATTTAACCAATGCTGGTGGTCCTTTAATCTTAATCTCTTTATATGTCCCGCAGCAGCGCGATCTGTAATGGTTGTACGAGGCCGTTTTTCCCAATGCTGGTGCTTTGATCTCGCCCAGCATCAGTGCAATCCCGGTGTATTCAGCCGCTATAGCGGCAGGGTCCTCACTGAGGCTTCCGTAATGCCCTGTGTTCTGGTGCCCTCTCATGGCCGGGTCATGGGGCGATGCACATAAACAATGTAGTACGGAAGCCTCTGAGGACCCTGCCGCTATAGCAGCTGAATACACCGGGATTGCACTGATGCTGGGCGAGATCAAAGCACCAGCATTGGGAAAAACGGCCTCGTACAACCATTACAGATCGCGCTGCTGCGGGACATATAAAGAGATTAAGATTAAAGGACCACCAGCATTGGTTAAATCAGCGGCTTCTCCTATGCCGCATAGAAACATTATGGATCGCGCTGCTGCGGGGCACGCTAAGAAGATCAAAGGACCAGCATTGGGGATATCAGCGGCTTCTCCTATGCCGCATAGAAACATTATGGATCGCGCTGCTTCGGGGCCCGCTAAGAAGATCAAAGGACCAGCAGTTTGCATAATTACAGTGGCTGCTGCTAAGCCACTTAACACTCTGCATCGCGCTGCTGCCGCCTGCTACTCCATGTGCAACTGACGGAAACCAGCACCAGGGGAGGTAGGACTATAACATGTTACATTCGGACTATAAGACGCAGTAACTTTTTTCCCCCACTTTTGGGGGAGAAAAAGTGCGTCTTATAGTCCGAAAAAAACGGTAACTCCCGATCATGCTGACATGGAGACATATGAAATAAGGAAAATTGGATACCTACCTGATGGTAATTTTCCTTTCCAGATGTATCCATGGCAGCACGAGGCTCCCTCCCTAGATTCGGTGATTACGAGGAGATAGACTAGGGGGAGGAGTTACTGGGAGAAATTTATAGATACAGGTCCTATGGGGGTTAAAGAGGGCGGGATTTAACCCGATCGTGCTGCCATGGATACATCTGGAAAGGAAAATTACCGTCAGGTAGGTATCCAATTTTCCTTATTTCCCTCAGACTTAACTAATTCAGCCTGATTGGCTGAAGCCTCTCTCCCTCCTGTTTACCCCTTCCACACCTCTGTTCCTCTGTGTGATCGGCCAATATTTCTCATGCTGAGACAATGCACTTTCTATAGTGGAGGGCGGGCAATGCATACACAATCAGGCAGAGGAGAGTAAGGCTGCTTTCACAGTGGGACGTTACAGGCTAACGTTAGAGCAGCCTGTAACGCAGCCCAACTCACAGCAATGAAAACTCAATGGGCTGTTCACAGTGCCCTTGTTGTGTTACAGGGTAATGCTTCACGTTGTATGAAAGTGCAGCATGCCGTGCGTTCTATGCGGTTTTAGCCGTATTAGACTGCTTGCACATGCGCAGTAATTAGCCACATGGCTAATTAATATTCACTGCACTGCTGACGTGCAGTGTTTTCTTCCTGGATGGCCGCTTTGTGCGCCGATTGGCTGGCGGGACCACATGATGCGGAGTGTTCCGATCACGTGGTCTCCGCAGTCTATACTGCGCACCAAGAGCTGCATAACGCGGCTCATTCTGGCGTCCTCCTTCACCACCACCAGGCGTTGCGTTAGGGGCACGTTATGCGACCTTAACGTCGCATCTAACGCAACGTCTTAATGGGAAAGAGGCCTAAGGGAGGAAATTACACCAGGATTGGCTTCAAAACAGTCACAGTTAAAATGAGAAATGCTAAGGATTTCTCTTTTTTTACTGTAGAAAAATCACTAAAATCAAAACATGGACAATGCAATACATATGTTATGCAAGTAGAGCAAGTATTTATCTACTTATATATGTGTTGTTGTTTTTTTCTGAGATACTATGGCTGACAGCTCTTCTTTAGCATAATTACACTAAGCCCTAATAAATAATGCTTTAGCAAAGGAACATTGGAAATGTTTCACTTACTCAGCTGCTGCCGAGAGAGATCACTGGATGGGATAACTATTATCACTGTACTGAAGATGTGTCTGGGGCTGAAGGATTATACAGGGTGGCACACAAACTGGCCCCACTGCCTGCCGCTAATGTTAGTATACAGGCAGATGTTGCCTGGCCAGTCCTCTGTGCGCTGTACTCTCTACCTGGTGTGTGTGTGTGTGTGTGTGTGTGTGTCTGTGTGTGTGTGTGTGTGTGTGTGTGTGTGTCTGTGTGTGTGTCTGTGTGTGTGTCTGTGTGTGTGTGTCTGTGTGTGTGTCTGTGTGTGTGTCTGTGTGTGTGTCTGTGTGTGTGTCTGTGTGTGTGTCTGTGTGTGTGTCTGTGTGTGTGTCTGTGTGTGTGTCTGTGTGTGTGTCTGTGTGTGTGTCTGTGTGTGTGTCTGTGTGTGTGTCTGTGTGTGTGTCTGTGTGTGTGTCTGTGTGTGTGTCTGTGTGTGTGTCTGTGTGTGTGTCTGTGTGTGTGTCTGTGTCTGTGTGTGTGTGTGTCTGTGTGTGTGTGTGTGTCTGTGTGTGTGTGTGTGTGTCTGTGTGTGTGTGTGTGTGTCTGTGTGTGTGTGTGTCTGTGTGTGTCTGTGTGTCTGTGTGTGTCTGTGTGTCTGTGTCTGTGTGTGTGTGTGTCTGTGTGTGTGTGTCTGTGTCTGTGTGTGTCTGTGTGTGTCTGTGTGTGTCTGTGTGTCTGTGTGTCTGTGTGTGTCTGTGTGTCTGTGTGTGTCTGTGTGTCTGTGTGTCTGTGTGTCTGTGTGTGTTCTCCTGCTTTACGAAAGTGCACAGGGAGGGGCTGGCCGCATCTGTCAGTATGCTAGCATCAGTGGCAGCTTTTTTTTTTTGCACGCCACCCTGCTGGTGCAGAGGTCTAGTAGATTGTATTTTGTATTTTAATGGAAGCTAAACTTTCTCCATAAACCAGTATTGCATTGTTTGGATGCGGGGCGTGCAATTTTAGTCCAGGAGGGGCGGTGTACGCCACAGCGATTAACCATTCAATTGTAGTATTAGGTCAGGGATGCGCAGCCTTCTACCTGTATTTGTTTCCATAATTTTTTAACTACCAGGTTAGCAGCTCCCATAGTGCATTCCTGTTTGCATGGTAAGTATGTAATTATGCATATGTTTTGCATTTGTTTAATTGCTGAGTGTGTATTTGAGCTATATAAGTGGTGCACATCAGGTGATAAGTCATTCAAATGCAGCCCATGTGGTGAGCGCTGGCTTTATTCTCTGCGATGCAATACATATGTTATGTAAGTAGAGCAAGTATTTATCTACTTATATATGTGAGGTTTTTTTTCTGAGATAGTATGGCTGACAGCTCATCTTTAGCATAATTACACTAATCCCTAATAAATAATGCTTTAGCAATGGAACATTATTGGAAATGTTTCACTTGCTCAGCTGCTGCCGAGAGAAATCACTGGATGGGATAACTATTATCACTGTACTGAAGATGTGTCTGGGGCTGAGGCAGGGAATACACTTGACTGTTTTCTTACGCGTTTTCTGCACAGAAAAACTGAGAACTCATGTTAGTCAATGGGCTAGTACACACTTAATATTTTGTTCGCGCGCAGAAAAAAAACTGACATTCTGCATCATGATTCTGCACATTTTGTCAGTTTTCTCTATCAATTACATCAGCTGCTGTGAAAAAACGTGAGCGTTTTCCTGCATAGAAACACACTTGGTGTGCAGAAAAAGTATGCAGAAAAACGCGCACAGAAAACTGAAAGACAAGTGTGTTCCCTGTCTGAAGGATTATACAGGGTGGCACACAAACTGGCCCCACTGCCTGCCGCTAATTTTAGTATACAGGCAGATGCTGCCTGGCCAGTCCTCTGTGCGCTGTACTCTCGACCTGGTGTGTGTGGGTGTGTGTTCCCCTGCTTTAAGAAAGTGCACAGGGAGGGGCTGGCCGGCATCTGTCAGTATGCTAGCATCAGTGGCAGCTTTTTTTTTTTTTTTGCGCGCTGTACTCCCTACCTGGTGTGTGCGTGTGTGTGTTCCCCTGCTCTATGAAAGTGCACAGGGAGGGGCTGGCCGGCATCTGTCAGTATACTAGCATCAGTGGCAGCTTTTTTTTTTGCGCGCTGTACTCCCTACCTGGTGTGTGTGCGTGTGTGTGTATTCCCCTGCTTTATGAAAGTGCACAGGGAGGGGCTGGCCGGCATCTGTCAGTATGCTAGCATCAGTGGCAGCTTTTTTTTTTGTACACCACCCTGTACTACCTGCTGACTTTTTGAACTACTGCATTAAAGAGAATCTGTACTGTAAAATTCTTACAATAAAAAGGATACCATTCTATTCACTATGTTCTCCTGGACCCCTCTGTGCTGTTTCTGTCACTCCCTGCTGCAATCCTGGCTTGTAATTGCCATTTTTATGCAGTGTTTACAAACAAAAGACATAGCAAGTAATAGGCTGAGAGTAGCTCAGTGTGTGAGTCATACAGAGTGTGCAGGCGCCTGGAGAGGGTGTGTATAGCTTGTATCCAATCACAAGCAGCACACCACATACCAGCCTGACTGCCTGAACCCGACAGACCCAACAGAGGAGAGAAGATTAGATCATATAACAAAGATAACACAGCCACTGTGCAACTAGGAAAGGCTGCAGTAATCCAGAGCACATTAGAACAGCTATAGGAACTTATAGGATAGAAGAAGTAAGGCTCAAAATTTTGTTACAGAGTCTCTTTAAGGAAGTGATGCAAATGGAATTTTAATGTTTTAGTGAAATATGATAAATTGCAGCAAACCTGAATATACTAAAACTGACATTGCTATTCATCTGTTGAACAATATATCTCCTAAGAAATCAATAACGAGATTACAACTAACACAGAACGGCTGATCTATCAACACCAATGCAAAGAAAAGTGGACAGAAAATGGTGTGTGTGTGTGTGTGTGTGTGTGTGTGTGTGTGTGTGTGTGTGTGTGTGTGTGTGTGTGTGTGTGTGTGTGTGTGTGTGTGTGTGTGTGTGTAGAAAGAGAGAAAGAATACCAGAATCTTTCCCGCCTGAGCAATTTATATATGAACTGGGTTGGCCTTACGATTGGTGATCTCTTAAAAACAAGGGTTGAAACTGATAATTCAGCCCCAGTGAATCTAATAATTACTTGATTTCTGCTTTAGTGCTCCATAACAAGTAGTGATGTAGCTGAAAGAAAATAAATGAGGCAGAGGCAGTATAAATGTGGCATACCTTAAGAATTGATATTTGTGAAAAATCTTTCTCCTCAAAATAGGCATGAGTGATTAGCTGAAGTTTTGCTTGAAGTAATCCGTACAGTGGCTGAATGGTAAAAAACAGAAGTAAAATTGTTATAAAACGCTAACACTGCATGCTTTATATTTCACAACCAACTTTACTCAGGGTCTCTTAGTTGGGCTCACGTGCCAATATTCCTGCAAAAGTCTAGGGCTGATTTGGAGAGAATTCCATTAGCAAACTATTTCAACCTCCAATTTGTTAGTACTTAGGATAGTAAATTTGCATTAACTAAAAATACAAAATGTTGCACATCTGTAGATTTGCAATATAATAAATGTATCTGGCTGCAATTTGTCTATTCCCTTCCTGTTGAGATGACCATGCAATCTTACTGGCTTGAAAGCTGTCCAGATTCCTCCTATCCCATACAGTGATCAGAAAAGAGCTGGAGGGAGGCAGTTTATCTGTAAGCACATATCCCCTCCCTCTTCTGCTGAAAGGTTAACTTCTTGTGGCCAGCCTGGCAGCTACAGCAGAGTCTCCTATATAAATGATGTGTTGCAGTGCTAGTCTGAAAGGATACCAGAGGTGACATGTGACATGATGAGAGACAGGTGTATGTACAGTGCCTAGCGCACAAAAAACTATGCTGTGTTCCTTTTTTCCTTTCTCTGTCTGAAAGAGTTAAATATCAGGTACGTAAGTGGCTGACTCAGTCCTGACTCAGACAATAAGTGACTACAGTGTGACCCTCACTGATAAGAAATTCCAACTATAAAACTTTCCTAGCAGAAAATGGCTTCTGAGAGCAAGACAGAGATAAAAAGGGGAATTTATTATCAGTGGTGGTCACACTGTAGTCCCTGCCTGTCTGAGTCAGGACCGAGTCAGCCACTTACATACCTGATATTTAACTCTTTCAGGCAGAGAAAGAAAAAAAGGAACACAGCATAGTTATTTCTGTGCTAGACACTGTACATACACATGTCTATTTCATCATGTCACTTCAGGTATCCTTTAAAGACTGAGGGCTCGTTCCCACTATCGCGAATCCGCATGCGTCCAACGCATGCGGATTCGCACATGTAATGTGAGTGGATGGGGCTGTTTCCACTCCTGCGGTGGCGTTGTCCGTTTTTTGTTGCGGAGAAAAAAACGCACAAAAGAGGCAACGATTTCGCCTGCGTCGGGAATCCGTGCGAATCGCCGCTAATGTATTTAATAGTAAAAACGCATGCGTTTTTTACATGCGTTTTTACCCGCGATTCGCGTGCGATTTCGCACCTTTTCCAATGTTATTTTGCCCTGGCAGTGTCATGGTTAATTCGCACGCGAAATCGCGGGTAAAAACGCATGCAGAAACGCATCCGCATGCGTTTTTACAAGCGTCGGAATGCCGGCGAATCGCGTCGCAACAGTGGAAACAAGCCCTTAGGCCCTGTTCACATCTGAAGTAGCAAAACTCTAGCGCTTAGCACTAGCATTTTGCGGAAGTAATTTTACCGCGATTAGCTCTGTAAAAAAAAAAATCACTGGACACTTCCGCGTTTCCAGAGAGATTGCGGTCAGCGCCCACGATCGGTGCCAATTGTGGCAGTGAGAACACTGCCATAGGGTTACATAGCACTAGAGCTTTAAAAAGCAATAGGGCTTTAGCAATTAGCGGGAAGCGCCCGCTAATCGCTTAAGTGTGAATGGGCCCTAAGGGCTTAATTCACAAAGAACTCTTCGATAAAAAGTAGAGGTCTAACCAGCTATGGAGTAGGTCTCGGCAGCAAGCTATGTTCTGTTACAGTGATTTTCTTCCACTTCTGGCCAGAGTTGTGATGATTCTTCAGGTGGTCTACCTAAAACATGAGCCTTCCTTTGCAAGAACTGCTTGTGACTGTGTATAAGAGTAAAAGGCATCCCCTGCTTCTGTTTAGCTCTTCACGTATGCCACTAGAGGGCCCTCTCTGCATCAGTCTATACAAGTGCACATCTAAAGGGATAAAAGGAAACCCGGCAGTACATCGGTACCAGTGGAGTGAAAAGTAGGGTGGGGTGGCTCCTCCTACTGGCTGTCTCCTTTGCCTGTCTATTTTACTGAATGGCTGAAGGTTATCGACAGCTCCAGGCTGGAGGTAAAATAGTGAACCTCTCACTTGTTTTAGGCCTGGAACCCACTGAAATCCGCAAACGCAAACCGCAACCGCTAGCGTTTTGTCTGAGCGGTTTGCAAGCGGATTCATGCGCGTTTTTGGTCGTGTTTTGCAACATTGTATTTTTTTGCCCAGCGTTTTGCGTTTTGATCCTGATTGGTCCTGTGAATTTTTCATTTTGTTACAGTGTGCTGAACCGCAAAACGCTAGCAAAACTGCTCAGTTTAGGTTTTGCTGAGCGTTTCCGCTAGCGGTTCAATACTTTACATTGAAGCGCTAACGCTCCCAAAATGCTGCACGTCCTGCGTTTGCGTTTCTGAGAAACGCAAACGCTCCTGTGGAAGTTGCCCCATCCATTAATATTAGCCCAGCGTTTTGGCAAACTGCTAGCGTATCGCAGTGCTGCCAAAACGCTGCCAAAAGCGCTCCTGTGGGTTCCAGCCCTTACTGAATGCTCTAAACTTTTTGAATTGACATTTATAGGCGTATTTACCGCACACGTTGGCAATTTACATCACTAGTCAGTAATTTCACTTTACCATGCGGAAACAGCCATAGTTAATTGAAATTTGTCAAGATGTTCAGTAAAATAAGCTGTTTTCTGCATTACCGAATGTGATAATATGCTTAGTATATTCAGCCCTGATTATTTTAGAAACCGGGTAAGAAGCTGGCATGGATCCCTAACTGATGTCTTTCATAACCCCTAAGCATACCAAGAAGTTACTTGGCTTCCCCATAAAATTGACCCTAGACTACGATGGACATATAACTATAGTAGGGATTAGATTGTGAATGGTTATATACTGTGGTACTTAATAATAATAATAATACACTAGAGAGTGGTTGAGTAGTGTTGGGCGAACACCTAGATGTTCGGGTTCGCGAACGTTCGCCGAACATCGCCGCGATGTTCGGGTGTTCGCGCCGAACTCCGAACATAATGGAAGTCAATGGGGACCCGAACTTTCGTGCTTTGTAAAGCTTCCTTACATGCTACATACCCCAAATTAGCAGGGTATGTGCACCTTGGGAGTGGGTACAAGAGGAAAAAAAATATTTGAAAAAGAGCTTATAGTTTTTGAGAAAATTGATTGTAAAGTTTCAAAGGAAAAACTGTCTTTTAAATGTGGAAAATGTCATGTTTCTTTGCACAGGTAACATGCTTTTTGTCGCCATGCAGTCATAAATGTAATACAGAGAAGAGGTTCCAGGAAAAGGGACCGGTAACGCTAACCCAGCAGCAGCACACGTGATGGAACAGGAGCAGGCGCAGGAGGAGAAAGCCATGCTTTTTGAGACACAACAACCCAGGCCTTGCATGAGGACAAGAAGCGTGCGGATAGCATGCTTTTTACCGCCATGCAGTCATAAATGTAATAAAGATAAGAGGTTCAATAAACAGGGACCGGGCGTCAACGCTAACCCAGCAGCAGCAGACGTGATGGAACAGGAGGAGGCGCAGGAGGAGAAGGCCACGCTTTCAGGTGCAACTCAGGCCTTGCATGAGGACAAAAAAATGTGTGCGCAAAGCAATGCAATGAGTAGTTTTCAGGACACAATGGGCTATTCGGAGGAGCTATTCCCACCCCCACAATCTTCTACCTGTGAAAGGTAGAATGGAACAGCCACAAATGTTGTGCCCGGATTCACAACCTTTTTCTGTGGAAAATGCACCTCGCACTGAAATGCAAGGCGAGGCCGAGGATGAACATGACGTCAACAACTCAACATGACGCAAAATGGGGGCGGAACAGAAAGCTGCTTTCAATGTTTTGAAGGCCTTAATTGCCTCCGGTGGCCAGTTAGATGCATCATTCATCACACCCAAATCCCAGAGCAATGTGTGCAGGAATTTGAATCTCAGGAGGTGTACCGAGATCATCTGGACAAGTGACCAAGTGACAAGTGACAAAGTGACCAGTGACAAAATGACAAAGTGACAAAATGACAAAGTGACAAAATGACAAAGTGACAAAATGACAAAGTGACAAGTGACAAAATGACAAAATGACAAAGTGACCAGTGACAAAGTGACAACTGAGAGGTTGTTCTGGGGAGCTCCACTGCACTCAGTCGCATATGAGGAGAGGTCTCGTCGGGACTGCTGATCCTCCTCAGCTTGCTCAAAGCCTTGAGGGTTCCTGAAGATCCTCTGCTTGGAGTTCGCCGGGGTTCAGCTTGGTGTCGGGGTCGGCGGCGTCCTCCTCACTCCAACGTGGCAGATCTTCTGTTGAAGGACAAAAAAAAAAAAAACATTGTTAAAAGTCCAGTACCGCTTCTGAAGGACTCACCAAGAGATGCAGGAGCGCTTCAATCTAGCGCACCATCGCTCGCTGGGTGATGTCCCTGCCTACGCGCTGGAATTCTACGCTGCACATGCTAGCACGCTTTTGCGCAGTGCCGAGGCGCATTCCAGCAGCTAGTAGCTACCAAGCTTCTGTGGATCTGATTGGGCCACCATGTTGGATCTCTGCCAAGTCCTCCAAAATTTTGAGCAATCCACGTTGCGTGACTGAGCAGTGACAACTCTACCACTGCTGTGTTTACTGAAGAAATCAATGTTGAAGATGGAAACCGCTGGCATGATGCAAGTGGGGGATTCTGAAGATGAAAACGATCAGCGTGATGATACCAACATCAGGCAACCTGCCTCAGGAAACGCTGGTCCCAGCTATGACAAAGAACAGGACGAGGAACAGCTGGAGTTGGAGCAGGAATTGGATGCCCCCACTGCCGAGGGACAGAGCGGTGCACGTTGGACTTCCACAATTTAGCGGGAAAGGACAGCAGAAGAGGAAGAAAGTGATGCTGGTGACGAATATGGTGCATCACAACAATCACAACGCTTACAAGAACATGAAGACAGAGGAGTCTGGCAGGACTCTCTGGCACACATGGCTCAATTCATGCTAGACTGCATTGAACGCGGCCCGCGCATTATTCACTATTCATTATTATTCATTATTCTGGAATCTGGACAACACCAATTACTGGGTTTATACCCAGTTTATACAAACACAATGTTAAAAAACTGATTGAAGAAAGTGTCAGACAGGTCAAAAATGGAACAATTCCAGCAGGCCCTTGAGGATGGAGACTTTAGAGAGGAGATTGACATCCTCCTCCTTCTCTAGCCAGTTGTACGCCGACAGACTGACTTCAGCAAACCCAGGAGGACCAGGAGGGAGGCAAAGAACACAAGCTGCTGCTAGTGCCGAAAAGGGAATGGTATTGGCAGTGTCCTTGGAGTGGGAACATTTTCTGACACCCATGCAGCAGCCCACAGAACAGCAATCGGGCAGTTCCACGTCCTCCAACACCAATCGCCTGGAGAAGATGGTCAAGGTCCAGGACTACATGTCAGATGGCGTAGCTGTGTTGAACAATCCATCTGCAGACAGATGGTGAGTGTGACAGGCAGCACAGAAGGACCATGGCAACTCACTCATAGTACCACAGTTTGATAGTGCTGCCCAAAAAATTATATGGATCCGTGGACCCGGGCACTGCGGGCAGTACTGGGAAGTGGGAACGCAGATTTTAGTACCTAAACACACGATACAACACGTTTTCCGGGGTCGGACTCTGAGGCACATACAGATGGTCCCGATCATCATCCTCATCATACAACTCTTCTCCTGAGTCTGACCCACCCACCACCTCTGCCACCCCAACATCCCCAGACACAGACCCCTCATCGTCCTCAACATTAACTTGGGATGCTGGCCTGAGCCAGACCTCCTCCTCCACATCAGGCCCCATCATCTCCTCAATGGCAGCCCTCATTAATCGTTCTGGCGACGGACCGATGGACATAACATTCTCCTCCGGAGAGGGCTGCTGCTGACCACTGGCTGCTGGGGTGGATGTTATAGCTTGCGTGGGGCGTTGGCTGTTGCTGTTGTTGGGAGTGCTGCTCACAGCGGAGGTCTCTGAGGAACTCATGGTGAGCTCATATAGTGGTTGGCGGTGAGTGGAGTATTACTGATCCCAGCAATATACACACTGACTGGCAGAGTACGCAATGCTATATAGTCTGGCTGAGCGGTGTACACAGAGTGGCAGTACACACAATGCTATATAGTCTGGCTGAGCCGTGTACACAGAGTGGCAGTACACACAATGCTATATAGTCTGGCTGAGCCGTGTACACAGAGTGGCAGTACACACAATGCTATATAGTCTGGCTGAGCCGTGTACACAGAGTGGCAGTACACACAATGCTATATAGTCTGGCTGAGCCGTGTACACAGAGTGGCAGTACACACAATGCTATATAGTCTGGCTGAGCCGTGTACACAGAGTGTCAGTAAACAATGGTATATAGTCTGGCTGAGCGGTGTACACAGAGTGGCAGTAAACACAATGCTATATATAGCGTGGCTGAGCGAGGTACACAGTGGCAGTACACACAATGCTATATAGTCTGGCTGAGCGGTGTACACAGAGTGTCAGTAAACAATGGTATATAGTCTGGCTGAGCGGTGTACACAGAGTGGCAGTAAACACAATGCTATATATAGCGTGGCTGAGCGAGGTGCACAGTGGCAGTACACACAATGCTTTATAGTCAGGCTAAGCCGTGTACACAGAGTGTCAGAAAACACAATGCTATATATAGCGTGGCTGAGCGAGGTGCACAGTGGCAGTACACACAATGCTATATAGTCTGGCTGAGCCGTGTACACAGAGTGTCAGAAAACACAATGCTATATATAGCGTGGCTGAGCGAGGTGCACAGTGGCAGTACACACAATGCTATATAGCCAGGCTAAGCCGTGTACACAGAGTGTCAGAAAACACAATGCTATATATAGCGTGGCTGAGCGAGGTACACAGTGGCAGTAAACAATGCTATATATAGTGTGGCTGAGCGAGCGGTGTACTACTGTTCCCAGCAGCGACACACAATGACTGGGGGGGACCCTGGCTAGCGTGGCTGGAGAGCGAACTACCCTGCCTGCCTACCCAAAGCTAAACCCACAGAGAAATGGCGGAGATATGACGTGGTTCGGGTATTTATTTCCCCGAACCACGTGACCGTTCGGCCAATCAGAGCGCGTTCGGGCCCAAACCACGTGACCCGTTCGGCCAATCACAGCGCTAGCCGAACGTTCGGGGAACGTTCGGCCATGCGCTCTTAGTTCGGCCATGTGGCCGAACGGTTTGGCTGAGCACCGTCAGGTGTTTGGCCGAACTCGAACATCACCCGAACAGGGTGATGTTCTGCAGAACCCGAACAGTGGCGAACACTGTTCGCCCAACACTATGGTTGAGCCCATAGTTGTCGTCACATCCCTATCTGGGGTCACCCAATACTGCCCACATACCTCTTTTGCAGCAGTGTCTGCCAACTGGCTTTAGACACGTCACAGTTACAATGCTCAGCCTCCCATGTTTCCACTCCAGATCTTCACCATATAGTACAGCACCAGGGTACCACCGGTCCAGTAAGTATACTAACCTGGAGAGGTCCATTTAGGGCCCGTTTCTACTAGTGCGGTGCGATTTCTTTGCAGAAAACGCATAAACGAATTTGCATGCGGTTGCAAATTCGTATGCGTTTGTATGCAAATCCGCATAAGTTTTCATGTACTTTTGTAAGTATGCGATTTTAACCATGTCAGTGCCTGTGTGCTTTTACATTGATTTTACACGAAAACGTATGCGAAATCGCATGCAAAATTCTCATACCCGAAACGCAATGTGAATTCCTATTAAATACATTACATGCAAATCGCAAGTGGTGTGTGCAGTGTGCAAATTCTGATGGCTCTGCTGTGCAGATTTTTCCTGCACAGCAAAAACGCTCAGTTTTCCTGACAAGTGGAAACATTTACTTGTATTGGTTATGCAAATCTGCATGCAAAAAATCTATGCGAGTTTGCGCTAGTGGAAATGGGCCCTTACTTTTCAGGCGTGCAAGTAAGAACCAACTAAATGTTAAGGGAGCTGGCTGAAGGTTCATTCCTGATCTCGGTTTTACATGCAACCTCATGACCAATCCAGTGGAGGGAGTGCAGTGCCTTCTCAGTCTTTAGCTCAAAGAGAGATTCTCCCAGCTAATGCAGCAGGCAAAGCAGGTATTTGTTGGCACTGGCCTCATGGATGCTGGCAATAAGTGAAGCCATGAAAATAAACACATGCCTGCTCTCCTTTGACACCCAGATGTCAATTCAATTGTACCAAATGTATACGTCTGAAACACACTGAGGCTGAATCTATACACATTAAAGTGGAATTCCAAGTAAACTTGCAAATTGAATGTGGAAACCCACCCACAGTTATAGACATAATTTAGACGAAGTTTAGTAAAATTGTATACCCAACTTACACAGAATTTTTGGTCATGTGAAACAGTCAATCAGCCTATTTGGAGATGTGAAGCAGCAGTGTAAAGTGAGAAAAATGCCACTTGTATATCTGCAGTTCTGACTTCAGTCATGAAAGGACCTTAAAGGGTACCTAAATTATGAATGGCAATTTGCTTTAAACCTAATAAGTTGCCACAATATGTAAAATCACACATAATAAAGTGCGATTTTCACACCCCCAGCATCCGTATTCCACGTAAGGGGCCATATGCAATTCACTTTTTCACCTGAGTTTTCTCCAAGGTGATTTTTTTACAACTTGTAAATAAAATGTCTTTACACCCCCAGCAAGCAAACAAATACTCAAAATAATTTTCACAGTACCTTTTCATCTACTTTTTGGTACTTTTTCCATTGCAGAGTGCTAAAAAGTTAATTTAAATGGAAGATAAAAAATGTTCTCCTAGAAGAAAACGCAGGTGAAAAAGTTAATTGCATATGGACCATGGTCTTGAAATCCCCGCCCCCAGTGTGAAATTGGGCCCTGGCATTTTTTTTCCTTTCCAGACCATAGGTGCAAAGGATGCTGGGGGATTGATGTCATAACTCCACCCCTCATGTCCAAGTGAACTAATCCAGGCAGGCATCTGAAATATGAATAATAGCAAACAGGCATGCTAAGACAGGCTATAGCAGTTCTCCTGTGTCTCCTCTCTGTTATCTGGGAACACACGGCTCGATTCTAAGCTGATAAGATGGCTCGATAGATAATTTCCGACATGTCTGATCACTGTTCGATCGTTTTGCCACTCGATTTCTCATTGAAGTGAATTGAAAGAGAAGAAAAACGAGCAGAAGATAAGAGTCGAGCGGGCAAAACTATCAGGCGCAGAATTGAGCGACAGAATTGACCCGTGTATTCCCAGCATTACACACTGTGAAAAGAGAAGTAATTTGATCCAGGCAGGCAGAGAGTAGGGGAGGGAGGGGCAGGGGAGGGGGAGATACAAAACTTCAGCAGTAGGATAAATAAGGAAGTGCTGCCACAGATATAAATGTGAGTCTGTTCTATCCACTATTATGTACCAGATGTAAACTTTATATGTTCATCTAACTCTACACAGTGCATAGACTACATACATGTATTACCATTCAGACATTTTTTTTGGCTGGAGGTGGTCTTTAATTCTAGTCCCAAAGCCTTCCTTCTGTACAGCATATATTTAGAAGAAGGCTATAGCAGAGCTACAACTACCTGCTCACTAAATGTAAAACAGCCAACCACAGAAAAGCATTACTGATCAAGCCCATCGCTGACAAGGAACTCCCCAAAAATAGTTGCCTTCAAAATTATTACTCCAGGAGTCTTGGGGTCAAGTGCTAGATCATTACGCCTGAATGAAGGCTTCCCATTACTGACAGGAATCCAGTATTCTGGATACACCCTCCCTATGAAGCTTTACAGAAATTCTACAGGGACGCAAAAAAAACTCTCACACAATTGAGCAAGGTAAGTAAAGACCTTTACACTTCATTAGAAAAACTTGGGGAGCCATTTGCTGCAAGATTTATGAAATGACAGAGGGCCTCAATGCTTAACCCTGGGAGTTAAACCTGGGATCCAGAACATGAAAAGTGAAATTCTAGAGCTGGTGTTGTAGCGGAGGAGAGGTTTAGTCCTGGCAGATTAGGACTTCGTGCCAAGTCAATAAAGTTGAGGAATGTTAACAAGGTGCAATGTAGTTGCATTCTGTTTGGTTATGTCTTGCAACAAGACAGGTTTACCTTCAGAATTATTAATTAACTTATAACAGAAGTGTCCAGTCCAACTTTGCAACAAACAGGACGATAAATAATTCTATTATTTTTATTTTTACTATTGATTTATATAGTATTGCCATCTTCTATGGCACTGTACAAGAATAAGAAGCAATCTTGGGTACATAATGCAAACACCAACAGATAAAACGGAACTAGCAGACAGCATAAATGTCACTGTGACTAATACAATTACCATATTACAATACAATTATGCTTAACAAAGTACCCAGTAAATAGCAAGTAACCAGTGGCGTAGCTATGGAGCTCGGGGCCCCGGTGCGAGTTTTACATTGGGCCCCCCCAAGCACTCTATACGTAACACTTGATACAGCGCAACAAAACCTGCCAAGATCATCTACAGTATTAGAGGTGCAAGAAGGGGATGGGGAACAGTGTGTTAATAATTACTACCATTCAAATAATCTATAGAAGTGATTATTACCACCACAGGAGCAATGAACAGCTAATACTTTGGTTTAGGAAGGGCCCCATGGGGCCCCATGGGGCCCCTCTGGCCCAAGGGCCCCGATGCGGTCGCTACCTCTGCAACCCCTATTGCTACGCCCCTGCAAGTAACAAAAAAAGGGAGAGAACGCTGCCTTTGTGAGCTTACAACGCATTGCTGATTGAGCACCCTGAAGGGTGGAGATTGGGTATTACATATGCAGTATAAAACAGAAAAAAAATGGGATGGGCTGCAATTGTTTTATTCAGAACGATTTGCTAGTCAGAAGCAGTGAAATAAGTGTTCATTATTGCTAAATGTAAGGTGACTGCCCTAGAACAATTACGCAAGTTGTTAGTCACACCATGCCAGGGTCTACAAAGAAACTTAGCCTGAGGACCAATTTCCTAAAATACCCAGAACAGTTGTGTAACTGAGTGTGTAAGCGATATAAATTCATCAGTGTAATAGCTGCTGCATTAGGTTTTTGACAAGTTCACTTTCTAGTGTATTTTCAGATTTACCATGCTGCTGTTTTCATGGAAATATTGCAGCTACTACTTTGTAAACTAAGTAAAAAATCTAAAACAAGATAAAATATAAACAGTAACAGGCCATTTGGCATCAGCGTGGATGCTGACTTACTGCATCTATCTAATGTTCCTAGAGAAAAAACAAACAAACCAAAAAACAAAAACACAACAGCTACTATGTGAGAAAACATAAGCAAACCCCAGCCAGCAGAAGGACAACATTTGGGCAGGTATTTTCAGAAGATTCATAACCCCAAGTTTTATATTCTTGTCATTAGCTTTAGGCACCAGCCGCACTGGAGTCTGGTGATGGAACACACATTAAGAGCTGAACAGGATCCTGGCCATGCGTCTAATACTTTTATACAGATGAGTCACATCATTTGTTTACTGGAAATAGGGAAAAACCAGTGTCTTACCAGCTGACTCAAAACACAGACGCTTTTCTGTACAGTTTCCCGGGTAACATCTGCCTGACGTACTTTCAAAGTCTGTGAAGCACATAACAGATTTCAGTGAATGAATGTGTCCAGTATCAAAAGGTATATTAGTGAACTGAAATGCCACCAATGGATACTTTTCAGAGCCTATTTATTAGATGCAAAAAGTAATTTCAAACAAATTTTTTCCTTATAAAAAAAGTGATGTCACATAGCATGGCATCTTTTTGACAGAATGGCTTTATCAACTTTTAAGTGCCAAAATCTATTGCCGTCTATGGGGTTGTACAGGAGGTTGCTTCCAGCAGCATGCATTAGGCCCTCTAACTTGGGAGCCTCGCCACTGGGAACCAATAGTGGCTTTTAATTTAATGAAGGGAATGAGATATTCTTCCATTGGTCAGTCAAGTCAATTGGTGTTCTAATATGTGAGCCAGTTCAGTATGTGAAGGTGGCTACAGAACATTGCAACAATGTAATTTATCACAAACTTTAGGTTTTGGGGTTGGGCTCAGCGGATCAGTCAAAAACAGTTTTATCAGTCTGCCGACAGCTTGTACTCACATGCAACTGTCGGCAGAACGACCGCCCGCAGGAGGGTCTGATGGACCCCTCGTTTGAAAAAGTATGACGTGTGTACACGCCTTAAGGCGGTAATAGGTTGATACTCTTTACAATGTAACTGCAATATAGAAAAATACAAATTAAAGGGCCACTATCGCAACGCATTATAAAATTTACAGTACATGTAAACACACAAGAAGTTTGTTTCTTCCAGAGTAAAATGAGACATGATTTTTTTTATTTTCTAGTCCATATCTTCATGGAGTATTTTCAGTAATTAGTCTATTCTTTACAAAAAGTACTCCCTGGAAAGGATCTCTACAAAGATGTTGGACGGCCATCCTACTTGCATACACACTTCTGTGGCAGTTGGACTCAGCAAGTACCGTTCACCAAGTGCTTTTAAAAATAAAGAAAACCCTGGCACAACCCCCCCCCCCCCCCCCCCCGAAAGGGGGGGCGAAGAGGTGAGCTAGCCTAAAACCTGTCAGATTTGTCATATTTTTACTTTCTTTCTTTTGGTTTCAATCATTTGTATTGGGTTTTTGAGACAAAGAAATAACAAGTAATCGTTATATTCATAAGTACAATTGTATACATTAAAGGTTGTGATCTTTCCATATAATGGCCCAAGAATAAGAATAAAGTATACATGGACATTTGGATATCAGGTTCTTTAACATCATTTTAGTAGTAGATTAAGTAGGAGCAATTATGCACAATCTGAAGTTAACTAGGAGCGATTCCTTTTGGAGCCTGGGGCCTAAGAGACACCCTTCTAAAGGCCCAAAAGCTGCATCCTATATATAGTAGAATGTATCTTTAATAATCTAGATATACTACTGCAATATTTTTACTTTCTTCTGTAAGTGACAGCAACATAGGAGAAAAAGATTTTATAGCACATTTTACTCTGAAAGAAATGTACAGGGTGGGCCATTTATATGGATACACCTTAATAAAATTGGAATGGTTGGTGATATTAACTTCCCGTTTGTGGCACATTAGTAAATGTGAGGGGGAAACTTTTCAATGGGTGGTGACCATGGCGGCCATTTTGAAGCCGGGCATTTTGAATCCAACTTTTGTTTTTTCAATAGGAAGAGCGTCATGTGACACATCAAACTTATTGGGAATTTCACAAGAAAAACAATGGTGTGCTTGGTTTTAATGTAACTTTAGTCTTTCATGAGTTATTTACAAGTTTCTGACCACCTATAAAATGTATTCAATGTGCTGCCCATTGTGTTGGATTGTCAATGCAACCCTCTTCCCCCACTCTTCACACACTGATAGCAACACCGCAGGAGAAATGCTAGCACAGGCTCCCAGTATCCGTAGTTTCAGGTGCTGCACATCTCGTATCTTCACAGCATAGACAATTGCCTTCAGATGACCCCAGAGATAAAAGTCTAAGGGGTCAGATCGGGAGACTTTGGGGGCCATTCAACTGGTGCACCATCTTGCTGAAAAAAAAAACTCAGGGAACGTGCCAGCTTAAGTGCACAAAGAGAGAAACACATCATCATGTAGCAATTTCGCATATCCAGTGGCCTTGAGGTTTCCATTGATGAAGAATGGCCCCACTATCTTTGTACCCCATATACCACACCATTGTTTTTTCAATAGGAAGAGGGTACGAGATGGGCAGCACCTGAAACTTATTTGCATGTGTTTTCATGTAGGTATACATTTTACAATTTTTTGTGATAGTGGCCCTTTAATAATTCAGAGGATGCAAACAATGGATGTTTATAAAGATAAAGAGTTTGGCTTGGTAAACAATAAATAAAAATGGGTAACTGATCCGCACAAACTGTGGACACTGTATGCAAATTTTCTGATTTTGACTGATAATCACAAAAGGAAATACCTTTGCTTCAATCTGTCTGTAACATGAGACACCATAAACGGTCTTCCGCTCACCACTTCTAGGTGGAAGGTGAAAAAACACAGTGTCTACAAAGAGTAAAACAAAATAGTTATGAGCTGTGAACACCATGTACAGATATGAGAAAGTAGCATCTTTTTCAGCTTGTTTGGGTGATTGGCCCACTGTTCAATGCAGTGCAAAGCTACGGGCCATCAATCTACGAATGCTCTAGCCACGCCCATGTTCGACCTAAATTTTCTCTCCTGTCTGATCCATACCATTGATAGATTTTTGTCGAAATTGGTCCGACATTCTAGGCAATCGATTCCCAGCAGATGAATCTAATTGAAAAGGGAAAAATCTATGTGTATGGGCACCTTTAGATATAAAAACTAATGCTGGCCAAGAGAAACCGGTGCATATGTCTTTTTACATTGAACAAATCTTTGGAGCCGGACCATGACGATCACAATATGCAATGGCCAGCCTTCCCCACAAGAACCAGCCAACTAGTACACAGCATTTTTCTAACCAAAACTTTTCTAAAAGCATGAAGCCCCTTTAACAACACGTCCACAAACTTTAAATGGGACAGGGTAACGCCTCAAAGAACAACTCCAAACAAGCAGCATCACGTAACCTGCATCTGGACAATACAGAGGATACAGCACAGCTGGTGTCTGTAAGGAGAAGAGAGGATGGCACACTTGACCCTGTGATATATCTGCTCTGCATTGGTGGGGAGGGGGTGATGCCTTGGAGGCAACGGGGGTTGTACTCTGAATCGTTTTTTGGCCCATACTGGGTCAGTGATGGTACAGTAACATTACAGTTCAGGTATAGGGTAACATACATAAATTAGGCATGTACACAGCTCATGAACTGTAGTGAAGAAGGACCAGAGGGGAAGTCAGAGTGCTATGTGAGCGGAGCTGCCATATTTCCTGCGGTGCTCTACTGCTCTGCAGCAAATTCAGATACCCGCAGTGTGTCCTTAGATGAGGAAAGGACAGAGACAAGTAGATAGTGGTGAAAAGAAGAAGAGATAAAGAAATTGTGAGAGAGGGAAGGAAGAAATAAAGTAAGCAAGTCATAAAAATCCTCCTGGGGTTGTGGTGGTGTCCTGGCTAGTTGGTGGCTTGGTTGACTGGCCTGTGGACCGTCCAGAAACACACTGGCTGCGGGGTTCCTGGGAGGCCTGGCTTATAGGCAATACAAGACACGTTGGCTGCATGTCCTGGGGAGCATCTGCAGTGGATTGGCAGCTGGTGGTAGTTAGTCCTCAGCTTGTGGCCCGGTGCAGTTGTGTGGAGGGTCTAGGAACTGAACTGGCAGCTGGTGGTAATTTTAATTTTGCCCCCTTCATGCGGCCTGGTGTGGTTGCTTTGGAAGGCCTAGGTTCCGAACAAGCTTGAGGTGGAGGGGACTGGATATGGACAAGATCCCTTCTTAAAGGGAACTTGAAGCGAGGAAAATTATTTAAAATAAACACATGACGTAGCTGCAACTGAATATTGCATATTAACCTTGTGGTCAGTTCCTCTCAGTGATCTCTTCCAGTTCTGACAATATTTTGTCCGAACTGAAAATATACCAGTTTCTGTCAGTTATATATCAGCAGCAGTCAGTTACAACTAATGTGCAAGGTAATGTCCATGTTTCCCTATGGCTCAAGTGGGTGATATTACAGTTTAACAGTGTGCTAACCAGGAAGCTGTTATTGAGTAATGGCCATTTTTAAAATGGAGGACGGAGAAATCCATTGATCACAGTGGACAAATGGGAGGCAGGAGAGAAGAAAGATTGGGGAGTAGACTACACAGGAGGTAAGTATGACCTGTGTATAGTTATTTTGACTTTATATTTTCAGTTCAGGTTCTCTTTAAATGCCAAGCTGGCTGCAGGGATCCAGGGCGATGACCTGCTCAACTAGTGGGTGGATGCAGGTAGCATAATCCTGACCAGCATGAGAGTAAAGGCAGCAAGCAGTGTCCTGACTAGTTTGTGGATGGTGGCAGGCAGCAGTGGAGGCAATGTGGCAGCAATCACCTATCCAGCCTGTGGATGGAGGCCGGCAGAGAGTTCCTGTGTGGCCCACGTGGTGAGTCCTGAGTGTGGAGACAGGGAATCAAAGCATCTGACCAGCGGTGGTGGCAAGTTACATGGGCAGCCATTTACTCATGAAAGCAACCCTACACCTTACCTTGCAGTACAAACATGTTTTAGTTCAAAATATAGCTGTGCAGGGAAAGTGGAGCTATACACTCCCAACTCTCTTGCTGTATTTGTCATTACGTATGGCGTGTGTATATCCCACATTTCTCTTACCTGCACTGCCATTTTTATCTACTCCGCTATGGTCTCCTCCAAGACAGCTGATCAGATGAGCAAAGAAATCCACAGTAGTATTTATCTGTTTCCTCAGAGGATTGCTCATCAGAGACATAAAAGCCCAATCAACCCAGAATAATGAAGCCTGATCTGGAGGATAACACAGGTGTATGTGCTAGGCTGCCTGTCCCAGGTAACAAAATATATGTGCATTGGAGTGCAGATCTGCTAAATCACAGATCCTCATGCTGTATTGCAGCCATTGAAGGAAAGTGTGATATGGACGACCAGAATCTCAGTACCTCCATTTCTGTTGTGAACCTCTGATGGCAGGACTACAAAGAGACGTTTTGATTAATTGACATCATGCTGCAATTAAAATTTTCGGGAATTGAGGCAGAGGCATTATATTAGGGTGTATATTGCAATATAACCGGTTATGGTGCATGAAATCCAAATGCATATATGATTGCACATCTGCATTGTGCTGCGGATCCCATTCACTACAGTAAATGCACCAGCGCTATTTTAGGTGAAAATGTGTGCAGCAATGCGATCCCATTGCACTGCTGCAGAATGCATAAAGAGAATGTCAGACAACGCGTATCTCACACCTTACGTGTTGAAATGCGCATGGCAACACATACAGAGTGAACGAGGACTAAAGCATAATCCGTGATGAAAAGAGCGAAGCATTCTCTAACATTTACCACCTAAGTGTGGCCTATCGGGGGTATAATCTACTTATTTATATTAATACTATTAATGCCTGTACTTTTGTTGTCAAATTACCTTGCTACATGATCATTTTCTCTTTCTGGCAAATAACAGCTGGTGAAACAAGCTTTCCTCTTTCTGACAGACACATGATCATACCTTCCTGAAAGTTGTGCGCACCATCTGGTAGGGCAAGAAATGGTAGATACTTCCATTCTTCTGGTAAGATATTGCTATCATGACCTTTTTCAGGGATCAAGGGTGGATAAGAGAACTCCACCTGCAAGAAACAGATTACACAAACAAAAACGTTACATACATTTATAAAAAGGCACAAAAGTAGCAAGTAATTTCAATGCATGGAAAGGGTGCAGTATCTCATTACCCATTGTGAATTTTTAAAATATAGGAATAATGAATAGATCATTGAAATAATCAAGATATCCTACAGACAACATCCAGGCAAAAGATCTAAAAGTATCTTCTAATATAAACCAATCACCAGAGAACCCTGGTCCCTGCTATTGCCCTTCAAACTAGACTCCCTGAACAAGTCCCAACGAACATTGCCTATTTTTATTTTTTCTTCTTGCAGTTTCTTCTCTACCCTCACTATTTTCCTTAGTTGGTTTCCAGACTTAAGGAATGAAGACCCCACAGACTGTATGGAAAGTGATAGCTTGGTCTCATTAGATGAAACAATCTGACGGCTATCTTACATTAGCTTGACATGGGGCACAGTTTGAGTGTAATGAGGTGTTATTTCTTTACTTTTTACCACTGACTGTATTTGATTGTGACTATCACTTGTCTGATATGCAGATGTTCGCTGATATTGCTATACCCAGCTATGTTTGAAAACTCAAATAAACATTTTGAAATAGAAAAATATTATCTAATAGATAGATTGCTCAGATTTTACCATTGTGGAAAAATAGGCTTCTGCAGCAAAAAGTCCTGTCATAAAATTCTGAAAACATGACCAGAAGCATATTTAGTCTCTGTGAGTGAGTGTATTTTATTTTAGGTCTGAAAATGATGCTGGACAGAGCTGAAAAATATACTTCATAGTTCTTCATCTTGAATTATGCAAACGTCTAAAATGACATTGCGGGCTTGTTCACATTAGGGGCGATTTTGGAGTTGTTTTTGGCGCTGGCGATTTAAAAAATTGCCTTAAAAGCACCAGTGCAGTGTTCGCTTATGTGAGTGTTCTCACATACGCGATGAGCTTTCTATCCAATCGCAAATGCGGCTCCTGCACATTTCCAGAGCGTTTGCGATTTATTAGAAAGGATAGGGAAAATCGCAAAGAACTTGAAAAAGCACTTTGAAAAGTGATTCCCAGAGCACTTTAAATTAATAAATACACTGTATTTATAAATTTCGGGGGCAAACAGTTCACTTCCTGACTGAAGCCAGAAAGTGAAGAAAGAGAAAAAAAATAGAATAAAAAAAGCGCTACACAAAAGCACTTAGAAAAGCACTTTCAAAATCGCTACATAAATCGCTCAGAGCTTGCGATTTTCTAATGTGAACAAGGCCATACTGCATATCACAATTTTAACTAACATGACAACTATTTGAGACACTAAAGGGTTATCGCTCACTCTTAGGGGAGATTACAGGCTAAGGGGGTTACACTGCAAAATCAAGCAGTCAGTAACCATTCTTGACATTCACAACTTATCTTCAAGCCAACAGTAATAAAAGTAATTTGCTTCTTGACTTGAGATGTGAAAAATGTATGTGTGGAATTGTATAACCATACGTATATTTGAAGCCTGTGTTGTGAACTGTGCTAAGCGTAATACCCACAAGATGGCGATAGAGGGATGCGTAGCTTTGATTGCATCAGCGGATGACGCTATAAAAAGTCAGGCTCAGAAATCTGCCTCCAGATCACATGATTAAGGCCAGAAGCGGCCGATACGCGTGGTGAAGGCGGCCTCACTGCCTACCAATCGCTGCCCGGCCACAAACCCTGCCTGAAGCCTACGGAGGAGCCTGGTGCCGGCTGACCTATGCGGGAGGCAATATACGAGAGGGGCCATGTGGCTGATTACATCTAGGGCAGGCTGAACACGTGTGCACACGTTTCCCTATAGACACCAGAGGGACTGTAACCACTGTCCTGGGCATATGAACTGACTGCAGTATGGGATGCTATCCATCTATGCAACACTTTACCCCATGGCAATTGGACAAGCAACAGCTATGAACTGGTCTACTGAGTGGTGAGAGCCTCAGTGAGGCAGCTTGTTTATACTAACTGCATGCGCTCATGCACTAAACACTGCGGACCTATGTTGAAGCCTTTCTCCCTCTGTGACCGTTATGTGCTGTCGCAGAGATCTAGCTTTGGGACTTTGTTTGCGCTTACATTGCTTCATTCAGCAACCAGTATCCAATGCTAAGCAGGTGTGCTTGGTGAGATAAGTCTGCTGTAAGTGTGAGCCCAGCCGGCTGCGCTACTAACATCTGCAGTGAGTGATTTTATGATTTTAAAGTGGCACTCAGTGTCTGTACAGTGTTGTCCACAATTTTGAATAAAGTTTTTCTATTTGAATTTGAAACAGGGTCTGTTTCCAAATGTTTTTCTGAAATTGTATTTGTGAGGGGAATGCACCCATGACTTGTGTCTGTAAGGAAGGTAGACTTTGAGATACACCAGTCACTTTATTGACAGAACAAAAAAAAAAAAAAAAAAAAAAAAAAGTAATATATGTACAGGCCAACAATTTAAAACAGTTCGAGTCATTTCAATTTAACACCAGTATATTTACTTTATATATTTGCTTAATACATATTTTCAGATGATATGGAAATCATGTTAGATTAGCATGTCAAGGGCTTTATACTAGGTCTTATTTTGTAAATGGTGATAACCAGGTTAAACAAAGCCCTTTCCCTGTAGACTTTAGTGCGACATGTCAACTCAAGGAAAAAGCTCAAATAGAGCCACATTTTCCAGAACAAAAATGTATCTGACTGCTCTGAAACACTAAAAGACAAACACCTACATCAGTTGGTTGGCAAAGGTCCGTTTAACTTTAGATTTTGAATCTGCTTTCTCCATTTGTGTGGATTTTCTTTCAGAACTGAAAAATACCCTGGGAGGTGTTCAGGCACACTATGGGGCTTAATTCACTAAGACAAATAGCATGCCTTATAAGAGTTAACACGCCTTATTAGAGTTAACACACCTTATCAAAGTAGCATAGCGAGCGCTACGAATTTATGCCTGCTAATTGGCAATGACGAGAGCTCCACTCGTCCTGCCCTGAGCCCCTGTGGGTCCAATAACTTTAAAGGACATTATCCCTGCACTTTGATTGGCACAATAGGCTGCCTGTCAAGTTTCCTTTCAGGTGACAAGCAGCCTATTGGGCCAATCAAAGTGCGGGGATAATGTCTTTTAAAGTGATTGGACCAGCAGGGGCTCAGGGCAGGACAAGTGGAGCTCTCGTCATTGCCAATTAACAGGCATACGTTTGTAGCGCTTGCGATGCTACTCTGATAATGCACACTAACTCTGATAAGGCATGCTAACTCCGATAAGGCACATTAACTCTGATAAGGCACGCTAAACATGCAGTAAGGGGAGCTATAGTGATAGTGAATTGGGCCCATGGTGTTGCTTATAGGGAGTGCACTCCCTGTAGCACCATCACATATCCTTCTTGTTCCAGTGGGACGGTGCAGGATTGCTTCTGGTTGCTTCAGATGCTCCTTAACGTTTATTTGTTTACAAATTTAACTTTGTTTCTATGTTTGTTTCTGTCTGAGGAGAAACATTTTTTAACACTAAGTCATGACGAAGGTCATGTGCCCAAAACGAAGTAGTGTTGCTGCCTAGAAAAAGTTTTTACTTACCACTTCAAGCCAGAATAAATATTGTGTTGGCCTCATGACGATGTGAGTAAGATATTAGATTATATCTGTGATTTTCATTAAGATTGACTGGATAACTTTAGTCTAGTTAAAAAGGAAACCATCCCAAGGTAGGGCAAATATTGCAACAAGTAAATATACTAGACTAACTAGGACAATGCCATTCACCTCCTCTTTTATGCTAGGTACACAGGATGCAATTTTCTCACATATTTACTGTCAGATTGACTATTTCGAACATTTCCAATCTGATTTCCCATCGATTTTCCAAAGAAGTGAATGGAAAATCAATCGGAAATGTTGGAAATAGTCGATCTGAATCTAACATGTTGGAAATAGTCGATCTGACAGTAAATCTGTCAGAAAATTGCATCGTGTGTGTGCATAGCATTAGACAACAGCTTTGTTGCATGGTGACTGACAGGTCTTAAATAAACTGACAGGAATCTTCTGAGCACGCTTACAAATCAGTACTAGGAGCAACACACAGAGAAGGCAATTGGGACACTACAAACGCATACAAAAAGTGAAGGCATTTAGAATACTATCAATACACAGTTTTTGTGTGTGCTGGTAGTATCCTAAATGCCTTCTATGGAGCACAGGTTACCAGCTCAGCAGTATGCTGTGTGTTTGTTGGTTCGAACCCAAAAGCTGGCCATGAGGCAGAACAGATTTCCAAAAGATTAAGTGAAAAATCGCAGCCTTATGGCAAGATTGTGGTATCTTTATTTAATGCAATGCATGTCTTGTTTTGGGGCATTAGAAAAGGACTATAAGATACAAAATAAGTTATGGCCCGTTTTCACTAGAGCGAATCTGCATGCGTTACCTGCATGCAGATTGCATACCCAATAATAGTCAATGGGCCGCTTCCATTTGTCAGAAAATCTGCACAGAAGAGCCATCAGAATTCGCACACTGTAAGTCTAGTGTGCGATTCGCCTGTAATGTAATAGGAAACTCACATGCGCTTTCGCTATGTGAATTTTCCATGCAAATTTGCGTAGGTTTTAGTGTAAAATTAATGTAAAAGCACACAGGCACTGACATGGTTAAAAATCGCATGCTTCCAAACAGATGCAAATTTTAACGCGTTTTGCGTTTTCCACAACGGAATCGCACGGCACTAGTGGAAACGTAGCCTGAGAAGTATCTCCCCTGGGTTACCGGGTAGTTACAAATACAAGCAACGAATGGCTGTTTTTTTAAGAACAATTGGAGATAGGGATTGTTGCAGATATGATAGGAGAAATCATTTTTGAGTGAAAAGTGTATTGGGGGAAAAAAAACAAAACAAAAAAAAAAAAAACACACACCGGGAAATGAAGGGTCTACCACCCCTATTTTACCCCATGAAATACTCAACTAATTTCAGTTTAACAACCTGTTGCCATAATATTCACCTTGCTTAAGTTACCTTTTTCCATTTATGCACAAGAACACAGCTCTAGGCATTCTGTACAGACAAGGGTAACTTATTGCTACTCTCCCCAAAAAAGATGTCTATGAAAGCATGTTATTCTTCTTAAGCTGCGTACAAACGCCATTCTGCCGACGCGGCTGATAACAACCGCCTCAGCTGACAATCAGGCTTGTGTACGGCACCAGACCACCCACAACTTGTGAGCGATTCTCTGGGTGGATGTACCCAACCCCAGCCACACCGATTTCCCAAATCCCCACGATCCTATTGTTTCACCGCTCACCCACGTGATGTCAGACACCCCTGCCTCTAAACATAGCAACACAGCGCATCGTCAGCCCACATGTGTGCAGCAAGGCTCAGCAATGTCGCCCAAGTGGATTATCTCCTGATCCCCAACAGGCGACATGCGTTGAGCATGTGTAGGACCCCTTAAACAGTGTTTAAGTATCTGATCAACTTATTGGGCTTTATCCACTAAACTTCTCATACATGACTTATTTATCACCTAACTGATAAAAATAACCTTTCAGCACATTTACAAGCAAAATAATCACTCAAAGTAAGTTGTTCCTGTTTAACTGTGTTTCAATATTACTTTTCTTACCTTAAAGAGAACCCGAGGTGGGTTTGAAGAATATTATCTGCATACAGAGGCTGGATCTGCCTATACAGCCTAGCCTCTGTTGCTATCCCAAACCCCCCTAAGGTCCCCCTGCACTCTGCAATCCCTCATAAATCACAGCCACGCTGCTGACAATTAGCTTGTCAGAGCTGGCTGTGTTTATCTCTATAGTGTCAGTCTGCTGCTCTCCCTGCCTCCTGCAGAACTCCAGTCCCCGCCTGCATCCCTTCCCTCTCTGCTGATTGGAGGGAAGGGACGGGGGCAGGGACCGGAGCTATGCAGGAGGCGGGGGAGCAGCTGAGACTGACACTACAGATGTAAACACAGCCTCACAGCACGGCTGTGATTTATGAGGGATTGCAGAGTGCAGGGGGACCTTAGGGGGGTTTGGGATAGCAACAGAGGCTGGGCTGTATAGGCAGATCCAGCCTCTGTATGCTGATAACATTCTTTAAACACACCTCGGGTTCTCTTTAATTATATTATATTTTTGCTCTTTGGGAGCTTAAAGTAACATAGATAGGCTGAAAACAAAGGAAACAGGTGAAAAAGCTTTGTGAATCATGCTCAATGTTTAGTAAATTCAACAAAATAAAATTATTCATCTCTATAGATAAGCGTTAGGGACATTAGGTTGCGCTTCCAAAGGAGCACACAAACAGTTGCAAATAAAAAGTGCAATAATGGCAGCAGCTATGATTAGAGGTGTATAGTCTAAACAGAACTGCATAATATTTCAGGGCTATAATAATGAGATACAAATATCTGGAACATGAGAAGCCTATCACTTTTATGTCACAAATATTGCTCCCCTCCATTTTATCAAAGCCATTCGTCTTCCAGGGTTTTTTGTTTTTGTTTTTATACTGTTGCCAACATGGTGAATGTATTCATATAAAATTCTATGCTTGACTTATTTACAATGCATGCTACTAGCATTTACTACGTTTTTCAGTGAGAGAACGTGAAGGATTTAAGGCTTTAATTGCACAGAGAAAACTATACTCCTGCAGTCCACATACGTTTCACATTGGAGGAAACCAAATCCACAGCTTAACCTATGATTATCTGCAGTATGGCAAGCTGCAGGACACAGAGCATGTGAGCACTTAAAGACAATACGCTGATACTAAGAGTCCTGTGCTGTGACAGGTGGTTATTACAGAGAAAGAAGCTTGCTGGCCTTTCCACCTGTTTCTTAGGTAACTGCAGACCCCTGGGAATTCTTCTCCGCATAAAGGCCTTTTAGAAAACATGCCTCAGGCTACACTTATGTGACACAAATAAAAACTTCCACTTAGACTTAATGAAATATTGCATTTAGGTTGGAAAGATATAAGGACATTACAGTAAATCAGGTGAACTTTATACAGAAACTTATAAAAGTGTCTTTACAGTGTCATCTGTGCTAGTCATAAAATTGGGCAACGGGTCACCAATATTTCTGTGGAAAATGGAACACTAATATTTAAAAAAAAAAAAATCTGCAGTATTTGGAATGCAATACTTGTAGTAGAACTAGCTCAGCATACGACAGTGTTACAGTAGACAAGACAAGACAAATAACATTTATATTGCGCTTTTCTCCTTGCGGACTCAAAGCCTTTTACAACTAGGCTTGCAACGGTATGAAATTCTACAGTATGATGGCCGTAAAAAAAAAAAAAAAAAAAAAAAAAAAAAAAAAAAAAAAAAAAAAACACGGTATTATGGGTATACGGTATTATACAACTATTTGGACCCAGGGCCCGCTTACATTAAAGCGGTTTAACACCCAGCATTACAACTTTGCTTTAAAAGATTGATTACAGCTTAGAAATTATGCCAGATTTTTTTTTTTTAAGCAGAAATTCACTGAATGGGTTAAACATGACATTTTAGTGTTGGATTTAACTAGGAATCCGCATCAGTTCTTATCTTTAGTTACAAATGTATCTTTGTTTGGAATGCAATTAGACCTCTGAAAAGCCTGCCAGGGAAGCCCTCTTTGTTCTCTCAGAGCAGTGTTTGTTTATTACTGTGTAAATAGATACATTTGTAACTAAACCTAAGCATGGAGGAGGATTTCTAGCTAAATGCAGCACTAAAATGTCATGTTTAATCCATTCAGTGAATTGCTGCTAAAAAAAAAAATAAAAAAAAATAAAAAAATAAAAAAAAATAATAATATCTGGCATAATCGTTTCTAAGCTGTAAGCAATCTTTTAAAGCAAAGTTGAAATGCTGGGTGTTAGACCACTTTAAATAATGTGCCCCTCCCCCACCCCAGTATAGGGTGCCCCACTCCTTTGTTATACATATGATTAAGCCGCCGGGAGATTTGAGGCCCTGGGTAAAACTGTAAAATGGCTCACCCTGCTCCTGCAAAAGTCCAGGTGGCGTTAGAGATAGGTGTAACCAATAATAGGTAGCCGCAGCATAGGTAGCCAGGGATAGGTGTAGCCAGTAGTAGGTGGCCGCAGCAGTGGTAGCCAGGGATAGGTGTAGCTAGTAGTAGGTGGCCGCAGCATAGGTAGCCAGGGATAGGTATAGCCAGTAATAGGTGGCCGCAGCATAGGTAGCCAGGGATAGCCATCTTAAGTTTTAACCATCTGACTTTTTTTTGAAAGGATACATGAGCTGAATGCAGCTTATAATGTTTTACTTACCTATTTAGCGGTCCCCTCCGTAGCGGCCGGTGAATGTGGCAAGCTGCACTCAGCTCAAGTATCCTTTAAAGGAAAACTGAAGAGAGAGGTATATGGAGGCTGCCATGTTTATTACCTATTAAGCAATACCAGTTGCCTGGCAGCCCTGCTGATCCTCTGCCTCTAATACTATTAGCCATAGCCCCTCAACAAGCATGCAGCAGATATGTGGCGAACGGTTCCCTAACCGTTCGCCGGCGAACATCTCTAAATCCATGGGCCTCTTACTACTTCTGGGTCGCAATGACCCGGAGTAGTACGCCTGCGCTGCCCGGCAGAGCGCGTCCTAGATCGCGCTCCTGTTGCCGGGCACTCTCTGCGCATGTGCGTGACGTCATGAACGAACAGTTCGGCCCATCTCTACAGATCTGGTGTTTCAGACTTTAAAGTCAGATCTGACAAGACTAGCTGCATGCTTGTTTCTGGTGTTATTCAGATACTACTGCAATGAAATAGACCAGCAGGGCTGCCAGGCAACTGGCATTGATTAAAAGGAAATAAATATGGCAGCCTCCGTATACCTCTTACTTCAGTTCCCCTTTAAATACAGTCCAAGCTGGCTAGATCCATAGGTGCATTCATAGTTACATATTTATTTGGGTTGAAAAAATACATACGTCGATCGAGTTCAACCAAAAAAATAAAGTACACCACCAGCCCGCTCCCTCACATATCCCAGTTGATCCAGAGGAAGGCGAAAAACCCTTACAAGGCATGACTAATTAGCCCCAAAAGGGAAAAAAATTCCTTCCCAACTCCAGGTGGCAATCAGATAAAAATCCCTGGATCAACACCACTGGGCATTACCTAGTAATAATAGCCATGGATGTCTTTCAAAACAAGGAAAGCATCTAAGCCCCTTTTAATTACAGTTATAGAATTTGCCATAACTACTTCATGTGGCAATGCATTCCACATCTTAATCACTCTTACTGTAAAGAACCCTTTCCCAAATAAATGTCTAAAACGTTTTTCCTCCATGCGCAGATCATGTCCTCTAGTAGGGACAGAAAAGCTCATCCGCCAAGCTTTTATATTGCCCTCTGACATATGTGTACATGTGAATTAGATCCCCTCTAACATGTCTTTTCTCCAGGCTAAATAAACCCAGTTTATCTAACCTTTCTTGGTAAGTGAGACCTTCCATCCCTCGTATCCATTTTGTTGCTCGTCTCTGCACCTGCTCTAAAACTGCAATATCTTTCGTGTAATGTGGTGCCCAGAACCGAATTCCATATTCCAGATGTGGCCTTCCTAGAGAGTTAAACAAGGTCAATATTATGCTAGCATCGAGTTTTTATTTCCCTTTTAATGCAACCCAAAATTTTATTAGCTTTAGCTGCAGCAGCTTGGCATTGAATATGATTATTTAACTTGTTGTCGATGAGTACTCCCAAGTCCTTCTCAAAGTCTGATGTCCCCATCTGTAATTCTTTAACCCTTATGCCTAGTACACAACATGAAAGTTCCTATCAGATCAACAGGTTGAATCTATAATTCCCAACAGGACCAATCAAGTTTCCGATTACTTTGTACAAAATGTATCGGAAACATGATTGGACCTATCAGACATTATTGATTTGACCTATCGATCTGACGGGGAAATTGCATGGTGTGTACCAGGCATTAGACTGCCAGTATATTTTTTTTAAAAAGCTACACGCCAGTGCCTTCTACTTTTGAACTGTGTTTATTAAATATCTCGTCCAAAACCCAATGTACCAAAGTCCCCATTAGTTAGTAGGGATTGTCATTGAGGTTCAAATACATTTGAGATAATATGATCATTGATGATGATACAAATTACATAATTTATGAAACTCTAAAATGTAAATGGACTAATAAAAAAAAAAATCTTGCATTGAAAGCACTTGATTGGTCCCTTTTTTTTTTTAAAGCTGCATAGATTTTGCATCAACTTGGAATGATTAGCATACCTCAAGCCAAATAGAAAGTTGGCACTGACTAAAAAAACCTTTGTGTGTGGCACAAGAACATGGGGAAACTAAAATGCCTAGACATTCGTGGCAGGTGGAAGAATTTTTCTACTAAAATGCCTTTAGACGTCCGTGGCATATGGATATGGAAGCAGAAAGCCTATAGACGGCCATGACAGTCTAAGGGTTTATAATTGTGCCTCACAGGTTTTGATAAAAGCAAACATGTTGACTATCAAACAAGCCATTTAATTTAAAACCATATTTGAGTAATAAAGTGCTAAAATCAATTTGAGAATAAAAACATAAATGAATACTCTGTGCGGGCACTAGAACCTGCTCCACTCTAATCCAGTCTTAGTTAACGATTTCCATACCAGCGAGGCTGCTGGTATCGCAAAACGGCATTTACCGATGACTCACCGCACTGATCCGCTGCTCTCTCATTGCTCTCATTCCTCGCTCTGCCTTCTCTATGATAGCAGAGCTCTATGTGCCGGTCAGGAGCTGCTTTCAATGGCTCTTGACTCTGTCCATCAATGTAAGCCAATAGGATTGGCTTATAGTGATGACAGGATCAGGAGAAAATGAAATCAGCTCCTGACATCATATAGATGCCAGTGCGAGTGAGTTGCGGCATGGGCAAAGTGGTGCAATCGGGGGGGGGGGGGGGGGGGGGGGGGCGGGACCGTGCAGCAACGATTATTGAAATTTAGGTCCTGTCAGAACCGCACAACCACAAGCAGGACGTAGATTTCCGCTGCTCCGGAAGCAGTTGACAGATCTGTCTTAAACTGTCCAATTGCTGCAATAGCCCTGTGTTGAATGTGCCCTGTCAGAACCAATTGCTGCAATAGCCCTGTGTTGAATGCTGCAATAGCCCTGTGTTGAATGTGTCCTGTCAGAACCGCACAACCACAAGCAGGACGTAGATTTCCGCTGCTCCGGAAGCAGTTGACAGATCTGTCTTAAACTGTCCAATTGCTGCAATAGCCCTGTGTTGAATAACCTGTAATATAATATACAATAGTTTCTCATGGCTGGTCAGTCAGACCCTTTGTCAATCAATGTTTACACATTTCTAGGGACAAAATATTGAAACTATATTATTTTTAAAGGTAAAACGTACAAGTCTGTGTACTCACGGCTAGCCAAAAAGGTAGACAGGATTGCCTTGCTTGACGTTAAGAAAGAGGTCAGTTTTTATGCCATTGTGGCTTTTTTAATTTTATTTGTTGAATTAACTACAAAACATTCATTAACCCTGACGTTCAAACAAAAGCCAAAACAAATCAAAACAAAACAAACAATAAGGTTATATTTATACACTCACCTAAAGGATTATTAGGAACACCTGTTCAATTTCTCATTAATGCAGTTATCTAATCCAGAGTTCCCCAACCCTGTCCTCAAGGTCCACCAACAGTACCTGGTTTGCAGAAAACCACGAACATAGGTGAGGTAATAAGTGTCCTCAGCAGAGCTGATTAACTAGCTCTGTGGATTTCTACAAAACATGCACTGTTGGTGGACCTTGAGGACAGGGTTGGGGAACACTGATCTAATCAACCAATCACATGGCAGTTGCTTCAATGCATTTAGGGGTGTGGTCCTGGTCAAGACAATCTCCTGAACTCCAAACTGAATGTCAGAATGGAAAAGAAAGGCGATTTAAGCAATTCTGAGCGTGGCATGGTTGTTGGTGCCAGATGGGCTGGTCTGATTATTTCACAATCTTATCAATTACTGGGATTTTTACGCACAACCATTTTTTGGGTTTACAAAGAATGGTCTGAAAAGGGAAAAACATCCAGTATGCAGCAGTCCTGTGGGCGAAAATGCCTTGTTGATGCTAGAGGTCAGAGGAGAATGGGCCGACTGATTCAAGCTGATAGAAGAGCAACGTTGACTGAAATAACCTCTCGTTACCACCGAGGTATGCAGCAAAGCATTTGTGAAGCCACAACACGCACAACCTTGAGGCGGATGGGCTACAACAGCAGAAGGCCCCACCGGGTACCACTCAACTCCACTACAAATAGGAAAAAGAGGTTACAATTTGCATGAGCTCACCAAAATTGGATAGTTGAAGACTGGAAAAATGTTTACGGGTCTGATGAGTCTCAATAGTCAGAATTTGGCGTAAACAGAACGAGAACACGGATCCATCATGCCTTGTTACCACTGTGCAGGCTGGTGGTGGTGGTGTAATGGTGTGGGGGATGTTTTCTTGGCACACTTTAGGCCCCTTAGTGCCAATTGAGCATTGTTTAGATGCCACAGGCTACCGGAGCATTGTTTCTGACCATCTCCATCCCTTCATGACCACCATGTACCCATCCTCTGATGGCTACTTCATGCAGGATAATGCACCATGTCACAAAGCTTGAATCATTTCAAATTGGTTTCTTGAACATGACAATGAGTTCACTGTACTAGAATGGCCCCCACAGTCACCAGATCTCAACCCAATAGAGCATCTTTGGGATGTGATGGAACGGGAGCTTCTTGTCCTGGATGTAAATCCCACAAATCTCCATCAACTACAAGATGCTATCCTATCAATATGGGCCAACATTTCTAAAGAATGGCTTTCAGTACCTTTTTGAATCAATGCCACATAGAATTAAGGCAGTTCTGAAGGCGAAAGGGGGTCAAACACCGTATTAGTATGGTGTTCCTAATAATTTTTTTAGGTGAGTGTAGTTTTATCAAGAGGCTATAAAGAAATAGTATAAGCATATATAAAAATCAGGTAACAAAGCATAAATAAGTCTGCATAGGGAACAGAGAGGGCAGAGGGAAGAGCCAGAGGTCCTGTCCCACTTTTCAATTTCCCTAGCACTCGCAAATAGTACTCTACATTGAATTACAGCTCTGGGTAGAAACGTGTGGAGCGTAGACAGGCTCTCTGTACACTGAACTCTGGCTTGCACTATAGTGCTGATGTTTGAATTATGTTCTTTAATGCATTTTTGTCCATTTGGGACCAAGTCAGAAAAACATAACCTGAACCAAATGGAGGCAAGATAGGCCAACTGTAATAGGCAGGCGCCTATGTCTATAAACATATGAACACTGTTCTACTCCTTTCAGTATAAAGCAGGCAGGGAAGTCCACACCCCCAGCATCTAAGTAAGATAAAAGGATCTTAAACTATGCATATAATGTATATTTAAAAGGCCTTTATTGTGGCAAGAACATGGCTAGACAGCTGTTAGACCTTTCAAATATACATCACAGGTATAGTTGAGGACCGTTTTCCCTTGTCGCTTTGAGCAATGCAACTCTGGGTACGTATGAGATTGATGTAGAGTTAAACCTAATCTAAAGGGGAAAATTAGGGCAATCGTCCTCTATTACTCATTCACAAAACCAAAAGGGAATATCCTAAGATAGCACCAACCCAGAAAATAGTTCAACTATAACAAACAAACAAACACAAATAAACAACAACAAAAAAACACACACACACACACACACACACACACACACACATTATGGGAAGTAAGGGACAGAGCCAATATACATAATTTTGCATTCATTAATCAATGTACAATACAATGATCCATACATTGCTGAAATACTAAATCATAATCACAATGAACAACAATAGAATAAGGTAGTAAGGATATTTCTAACGTCATCGGACGTAGAGGAGTGGGCCCTTACAGCCCACAGAACCCCCCACATGGTCTGAAATAGTTACGCCATTTAGTTTCAGTCTGTTCAAGAAATATTAAATCTTCATGAAAAAAAATCTGACCCGCAAGTAGACTATGTTGTAGATTTTGGCACCCTTCTTGATTGAGTTTCCCAACCCTGCTCTATAAAATCCAGAGCCTCCACTCTCCATAGGTAAGTATCTGCTTCAGTTTTCCTTTAACAAAATCAACCACTGCCATGCTACTTGGAGGACCACACAGTTTCCAGAACCCACCAAGCATCAGTACCCCAGCGGCCTAGCAAAATCATCCCAGTGAGGAAAAAAAATAAATATTTCTTCCTTCCAGGAAGGTCATCAGCCAGGATAAAAACTAAAAGGTGGTCATATACTTACAGATTTGCAGCAGATTCGACCATCAGATAGATTTCTGTCAGATGCCTGACAGGAATCTATCTGCTGTGTGCCACACACTAGGAACAGATTTCCAATAGATTTCAGAATGAAATCTATTGGAAATCAATCTAAATGCATTATTGGACCACTAGATCCAATGCAACTCTATGGTACATCTGCTGGCAGCAGATCGACCTAAATGTTCCATCCTATCAGGTAGATCAAATCGATCGAAAACGGCCGCAAATAGATTGAGCGATAGATTTGATAGAATTGATTTCTGATCGTTTCCATAGAATTGATCGATGGCTGAAATCGACCCGTGTGTGGGCCCCTTAAAAGCAGAGGTAAGTGGGTGGAATATGTCAATCCTTTTTGAAGTTTTCTGACTCCTTAGGGAGTGGTGCTCTGAAATGTAGCTGAAAAGTAAAGGAAAAAAGCTGCTGCTCTGCATATCTGCCTTCACTCCTGCTTTAAAACATTCACATTATGGGTAATAGAGAGAAAAGCAGTATGCAAATATGATGTTACTACATGATAGAGAAGAAAAAGTTTACATATCATAAAGAGTTCCTCCATCGAAGGCTCGAAAAACAAAACAAAAATTAAAGCAACGTGACCAGACATGGGAAAAACACCAGGTGTTCAATTTTCTACAACAGGCTTTAAAAATAAAAAAAAATAAATAAATAAAAAATGGTAGTTTGGCTTAAAAAGTACAGTTGTGCAACAAAAGTCTAATGCTAGGAATACACGGTACGTATTGTACCATGTAATCAAGCCACTGGATCGATTCCGGCACGTCCCCACGGGCACCTGAATCGATTCCCGCTCGTCCCCGCGGGCGCTTCTTATCTTCTTAGTACATGGCAAGGAAATGAGCAGCGCTACTTAAAAACAGACAAGTGCCTACCTGCAAAAGAGTGCAAGCCCCACTTGTGGGATAAAATATACACCTAGCATACACATGACCTGTCTACCACTGGAGGATGTCGGTTTCCTGTAACAGCTTGCATGCAACCTATTAAGTACTCGTCCCTCCCACTGCGAAGAAGTCAATCCTCCATGGGAGGGGACCTAACACTAACTGAATCCTAACCTATGCATATGCATAGCCTGGGTGCGCTACCAAGTAAAATTGAAAATTGCGCAAAAGGTGGATCAGCGCATCACCAGGCCGCCTCCGAATGGCCTACAATCAGGAGGTGCACTGAGCCCCCCTCAGGAACTAGTCTGTTTTTAAGTAGCGCTGCTCATTTCCTTGTCATGTACTAATTTAATTAGTTTTTGGTCAGCTGCTTCCACTTAACAGCCTTGTTTTTGGTGTATATGCAGAGCTTCTGTTTGGGTTCAAGGTGAGTTTGTAGTTCCTGGGGGGGGTTCAGCACACCTCTGATTGTAGGCCATTCGGAGGCGGCCTGGTGATGCGCTGATCCACCTTTTGCGCAATGTTCAATTTTTCAATTTTACTTGGTAGCGCACCCAGGCTATGCATATGCATAGGTTAGGATTCAGTTAGTGTTAGGTCCCCTCCCATGGAGGATTGACTTCTTCGCAGTGGGAGGGACGAGTACTTAATAGGTTGCATGCAAGCTGATACAGGAAACCTCTGGGGGGGGGGGGCTCAGCGCACCTCTGATTGTAGGCCGTTCGGAGGCTTCTTATCTTCTCCTCATTTTCTTCCATTGTTCTGCCCGCGGTATCGAGCGCAGAATCGATCCGGCGGGTGACCGGACACGTCGGATTTTATCAATCGAGCCTTCAGCGGCTCGATTACACGGTACAAAAACCTACCGTGTATTCCTAGAATAAGGGGCCTTTCACACTGGCGCGGTATTTTACTGCAGCCTAACGCTAGGGCAATAAAAGTCTACGTGGGATATCACACTACATGCGACGCGGTGTGGCGGAAGTAGCTAATCTAACGCCAGCGCAAACCTACGTTACCGTGCGACCTCTGTGGCGGACTGGAAGTCATGTAAGTCTATGGCAACACATGTGTTTTAAAGCGACTGCTGCAAGTTTTACGTATCGTGCATGCACGGAAACGTAACGTTTTAGCAATATACTTCCGTGCAAGTAATTGTTTCGCCCACAGGAAGTGAGTATCACTTCCTGCTTGGCCTACTGCCAGACGGGGATAACCACGTACTAACGCGGTAATCCCTGAGGCTAGAAACCCACTAGGAGAGCTTTTCTGAGCGCTTTGTGATTTGAAAAGCTCTAGCTAATGTAATGCTATGGGTGTGATCCCACTTGAGCGATGTGATTTTATAAAAATCCCCCATAGCATTGCATTACCAAGAGCTTTTTCAAATCACTCACACTTACAAAGCACTCCCAGTGGGTTTCTGGCCTGAAGGCTGTTTTCAACAGTGCAGCCCCCGAGCCGCACCGCAACCACAGAAATTCAGTGTGAAACTGGTAAGTGTGCAGGCTTTAGCAATGGAAATACATTCAATGAGAAGTAGCTGTAATAAACTAACTCACAAGAGTTAATAGAGCTAGAAGACACAGAGGTCTAGGAAGAAAAAAAACCTGAAATCATCACATAATTAATGAGCTGCAAGAGGCTTGATACACCAGACAAAATAAAAACATCCAGAGTACTAAGAGCAGAATACATTACAGCCATTAGATCATCAGAAGTTACTTTAATAATATGGATGTTGTAGCTGTAAATTGTGTCACTTCCTCTATCAGCATGAAAACATGATCCAGGCTCCTATTTACACATGCTTAATCCATGTACAACACAAAGCTGCTAGGCAGGTGCGTTTAAGCATTATGGAATGCCTGAAAATGCCTAGGTAGAAATGTCAGGCTAACAACCAGTTTAATTTGTAAGCACACTATTGCAAATTTTCTGAAATGTACAATTATCAGTTTACCTTGCACTTAGGCTTTGTTCACACAATAAAAAAAAAAAAAAAAAAAAAAAAAAAAAAAAAAAAAAAAAAATCGCAAATGCCAGCGTGAGTGATTCCCCCCCCCCCCCCCCTTCCGGACCTTACCTGGGCACTATGATTTTGTGTACAGTGCTTTTCAAATCGCTTTTGCAGAGCGATTCTATTTTTTCACTTCCTGGCGCAAGTCAGGAAGTGAACTCTTTGACTCAGGAAAGAATGAAGACAATGTATTTATTCTTAAAAGTGCGAACACAATCACCACACAAAGCGATTTTGTGAGCATTTTGCACTTTTCCAATACCTTCAATTGTAGCAAGGACGCCCTAAAAATGGTACATGCAGCGCTTTGCTGAGCGCAAAGCAGACGAAATGCGGTGATACAAACTATCTTAAGGATTTATCGCACTACCGATTTTAGGGCATTTTTTAAAATCGCCGGCACTAAAGAAAAAAAAAAAAAAACACAACACAAAATGCGCTAGGTGTGAACGAGCCCATACAGTTGATCCCTGTTCAAAACATCTCCATCTCCTGCAGTCAGGGATACAATAATATCTTAGCAGCCTGGGTCTGCAAGTCAGTGATGCGCAACAATGAGTCTCTTCACAGAAAACAGGAAACCTGCTAACCTTACTTTCAACAAATGTTGCATGTAGTTTGCCACCTTTATAAAATTGGTCTATACCAGGCATGGGCAAACTTGGCCCTCCAGCTGTTAAAGTTAACCTAAAGCCACAGAAAAAAAAAAATAAAAAATAAAAAATTATGAGATGAACTCACCTGGGGCTTCCCTCAGCCCCCTGCAGCCGATCGGTGCCCTCGCAGCTCCGCTCCGATGCGCCTGGACCCAGGAGGCCGCAATAGCAGCATAGGGGGCGATTTACAGGCTGGTAACGCGAACAATCACTCGCGTTCCCATGCCTGTTGGCTGGTGACTGCGAAACCGGAAGGCGCATCGGAGCGGAGCTGCGAGGGCACCCATCGGCTGCAGGGGGCTGAGGGAAGCCCCAGGTGAGTTCATCTCATTTTTTTTCTGTGGCTTTAGGTTCCCTTTAACCACTTGAGGACCACAGTCTTTTCGCCCCTTAAGGACCAGTGCCTTTTTTTCCATTCAGACCACTGCAGCTTTCACGGTTTATTGCTCGGTCATACAACCTACCACCAAAATGAATTTTACCTCCTTTTCTTGTCACTAATGCAGCTTTCTTTTGGTGCTATTTGATTGCTGCTGCGAGTTTTAGTTTTTATTATATTCATCAAAAAAGACATGAATTTTGTCAAAAAAATGACTAACTTTCTGTGCTGACATTTTTCAAATAAAGTAAAATTTCCTATACATTTGAGCGCGAAAATTATTGTGCTACATGTCTTTGATAAAAAAAAAAAACCCATTCAGTGTATATTTATTAGATTGGGTAAAAGTTATAGCGTTTACAAACTATGGTGCCAAAAGTGAATTTTCCCATTTTGAAGCATTTCCGACTTTTCTGCCTACCTGTCATGTATCATGAGGTGCTAAAATTCCAGGATAGTATAAATGCCCCCCAAATCACCCCATTTTGGAAAGAAGACATCCCAAAGTATTCACTGAGAGGCATGGTGAGTTCATAGAAGATTTTATTTTTTGTCACAAGTGAGGGCTCGTTTCCACTAGTGCGGCGTGCGTCTCGTAGACGCACGCCGGCACTGAGCGGGTGGGCGGGATCGCAGGCGATTCCCATCAGCCGTGCCATGCACGGCTATGGGAATCGCAGCCTCCGCCGCGAATTCTGTGGGGGTTTCCGGCCGAATCGCTACTGCAAGCGATTCGGCCGGCGGCGCAGTTGTCCCCTATGGCAGAGTTTCCCCGCGCGATTTGCCTGCGGGGAAACTCTGCGGATTCGCGGCCGTTTCCGCGAGAGTGGAAACGGGCCCTTAGAGGAAAATGACACTTTGTGACAAAAAAAAAAAAAAAAAAAAAAAAAAAAAAAAAAGTTTCTATTTCTTCTAACTTGCGACAAAAAAAAAAAATAATCTGCCACAGACTCACTATGCTCCTCTCGGAATACCTTGAAGTGTCTACTTTCCAAAATGGGGTCATTTGTGGGGTGTGTTCACTGTCCTGGCATTTTGGGGGGTGCCTAATTGTAAGCACCCCTGTAAAGCCTAAAGATGCTCAATGGACTTTGGGCCCCTTAGCGCAGTTAGGCTGCAAAAAAGTGCCACACATGTGGTATTGCTGTACTCACGAGAAGTAGTATAATGTGTTTTGGGGTGTATTTTTACACATACCGATGCTGAGTGGGAGAAATATCTCTGTAAATGACAATTTTTATTTTTTTTTTTTTACACACACACTTGTCTATTTACAGAGATATTTTTTCCACTCAGCATGGGTATGTGTAAAAATACACATTATACTACTTCTCCTGAGTACGGCGATACCACATGTGTGGCACTTTTTTGCACCCTAACTGCACTAAGGGGCCCAAAGTCCAATGAGTACCTTTAGGATTTCACAGGTCATTTTGCGACATTTGGTTTCAAGACTACTCCTTATGGTTTAGGGCCCCTAAAATGCCAGGGCAGTATAGGAACCCCACAAATGACCCCATTTGACCACAAGTTAGTCACAAGTTTGTCACAAGTTAGCGGAAATTGATTTTAATTGTTTTTTTTTCACAAAGTGTGATTTTCCGCTAACTTATAATGTGTTTTGTGGTGTATTTTTACACATACAGATGCTGGGTGGGAGAAATATCTTTTTTTTTTTTACACACAATTGTCCATTTACAGAGAGATTTCTCCCACCCAGCATGGGTGTGTATAAAAATACACCCCAAAACACATTATACTACTTCTTCTGAGTACGGCGATACCACATGTGTGGCACTTTTTTGCAACCTAGGTGCGCTAAGGGGCCTAACGTCCTATTCACAGGTCATTTTGAGGCATTTGGATTCTAGACTACTCATCACGGTTTAGGGCCCGTAAAATGCCAGGGCAGTATAGGAACCCCACAAGTGACCCCATTTTAGAAAGAAGACACCCCAAGCTATTCTGTTAGGAGTATGGGGAGTTTATAGAAGATTTTTTTTTTGTCACAAGTTAGCGGAAAATGACACTTTGTGAAAAAAAAAAAATACAAATCAATTTCCGCTAACTTGTGACAAAAAATAAAATCTTCTATGAACTCGCCATACACCTAACGGAATACCTTGGGGTGTCTTCTTTCTAAAATGGGGTCACTTGTGGGGTTCCTATACTGCCCTGGCATTTTACGGGCCCAAAACCGTGAGTAGTCTGGAAACCAAATTTCTCAAAATGACTGTTCAGGGGTATAAGCATCTGCAAATTTTGATGACAGGTGGTCTATGAGGGGGCGAATTTTGTGGAACCGGTCATAAGCAGGGTGGCCTCTTAGATGATAGGTTGTATTGGGCCTGATCTGATGGATAGGAGTGCTAGGGGGGTGACAGGAGGTGATTGATGGGTGTCTCAGGGGGTGGTTAGAGGGGAAATAGATGCAATCAATGCACCGGGGAGGCGATCGGAAGGGGGTCTGAGGGGGATCTGAGGGTTTGGCCGAGTGATCAGGAGCCCACACGGGGCAAATTAGGGCCTGATCTGATGGGTAGGTGTGCTAGGGGTTGACAGGAGGTGATTGATGGGTGTCTCAAGGTGTGATTAAAGGGGGTAAAATGGATGCAAGCAATGCACTGGCGAGGTGATCAGGGCTGGGGTCTTAGGGCGTTCTGAGGGTGCGGGCGGGTGATTGGGTGCCCTAGGACAGATTAGGGTCTAATCTGATGGGTAACAGTGACAGGTGGTGATAGGGGGTGATTGATGGGTAATTAGTGGGTGTTTAGGGTAGGTAGGGGCTGATTGATGGGTGGCAGTGACAGGGGGTGATTGATGGGTGGCAGTGACAGGGGGTGATTGATGGGTGGCAGTGACAGGTGGTGATTGATGGGTGATTGACAGGTGATCAGTGGGTTATTACAGGGAATAACAGATGTAAATAATGCACTGGCGAATTGATAAGGGGGGGTCTGAGGGCAATCTGAGCGTGTGGGTGGGTGATTGGGTGCCCGCAAGGGGCAGATTAGGGTCTAATCTGATGGGTAACAGTGACAGGTGGTGATAGGGGGTGATTGATGGGTAATTAGTGGGTGTTTAGAGGAGAGAAGAGATGTAAACACTGCACTTGGGAGGTGATCTGATGTCGGATCTGCGGGCGATCTATTGGTGTGGGTGGGTGATCAGATTGCCCGCAAGGGGCAGGTTAGGGGCTGATTGATGGGTGGCAGTGACAGGGGGTGATTGATGGGTGATTGACAAGTGATCAGTGGGTTATTACAGGGGGGATAGGCATACAGTACACGGGGGGGGGGGGGTCTGGGGAGAATCTGAGGGGTGGGGGGGGGGTGATCAGGAGGGAGCAGGGGGCAGTTTAGGGTTAAAAAAAAAAAAATAGCGTTGACAGATAGTGACAGGGAGTGATTGATGGGTGATTAGGGGGGTGACTGGGTGCAAACAGTGGTCTGGGGGGGTGGGCAGGGGGGGGGTCTGAGGGGTGCTGTGGGCGATCAGGGGGCAGGGGGGGGGGGGGGAAGATCAGTGTGCTTGGGTGCAGACTAGGGTGGCTGCAGCCTGCCCTGGTGGTCCCTCAGACACTGGGACCACCAGGGCAGGAGGCAGCCTGTATAATAAGCTTTGTATACATTACAAAGCCTATTATACAATGTACATGCGGCGATCCGGGTGCTAGTAACCCGCCGGCGCTTACGAACGGCCAACGGGTTACAGCGCGAGGGGGCGGAGCCAGTCGCAGGCGGCTGATCGAGTCACGAATGACGCGATCGCCGCATAACCACGCCCGCAGCCGCCCCCGCCGATGGGCGTATTGCGGTGGTTTGGGCCCGGTCTTTGCCGCCGCCCATCGGCTGGGGGTGGTCCTTAAGTGTGCTGGGGTAAGGAACTACAAGTCCCACTGCATTGCAGGAGTCTGACAGTCACAGTCATGACTCAGAGGCAAATGCATTATGGGACTTGTAGTTCCGTAACAGCTGGAGGGCCAAGTTTGCCCATGACTGGCCTGTACAAAAGTGATCCATACAGTTTTGGGCGCCTTCACATTGCGACGTTGAAGTCGCATGTTAAACCAACACGTAACGTAGAATAACTCACAGCAATGAAAAATCAATGGCCTGTTCACAGTGCACACGTTGCGTTGGTGTCTAACGCTGCACGTTAAATGAAAGTGCTGCATGCTATGCGTTATACACGTTTTTAGCTGCGTTAGACTGTTTGCACATGCTCAGTAAGACTTGCTGACATACTCTTCATTACTTGTATTTTCTACTGTTTGTGCTGTATGCGTTGGTAATGCTGCAGTGTGACTTTTTGGCCATGTTGCGTTGTTAGTTTGCGGTGCGACTTTAACATTGCATCAAACCTCAACGTCCTGATGTGAAAGTAGCATAAATGTTATTCTGCTCTTCTTGTCTGAATTAGTATATGCATACATATTCGTGCACAGTGGTGTAGCTAAGGAGCTATGGGCACCGGTGCAAGTTTTACATGGGGCCCCCCAAGCACTCCATACATAACAATTGATACGGCACACCAAAACCTGCCAAGGATATAGGGCTGGTGCACACCAAAACCCGCTAGCAGATCCGCAAAACGCTAGCAGATTTTTAAACGCTTTTTTTTATTTTTATGAGGCGTTTTGCTAGCGTTTTGCGGATTGCTGCTGCGGTTTTCAGTATAGTAGATTTCATATATTGTTACAGTAAAGCTGTTACTGAACAGCTTCTGTAACAAAAACGCCTGCAAAACCGCTCTGAAGTGCCGTTTTTCAGAGCGGTTTGCGTTTTTCCTATACTTAACATTGAGGCAGAAACGCATCCGCAATCCAAAAAATGCCTCACCCAGGCATTTTTCGTTTCTGCAAAACGCCTGCCGCTCTGGTGTGCACCACCCCATTGAGATACATTGACCAAGCAGATCCGCAGCCGCAAGCGGATCTGAAAACGCCCAAAAAGCCGCTCGGTGTGCACCAGCCCTTACACAGTGTCAGAGATGCAAGAAGTGGATGGGAAGCAGTGTGTTAATGATTACTACTATTTTAAGCATCTATAGAAGTGATTATTACCAGCACAGGCCCAATTAAGAGCTAATAGTGTGCTTGAGGGAGGGCCCATCGGGGCCCCTATGACCCAAGGGCCCCGGATGCATTCGCTACACCTCTGCACCCCTTATTGCTACGCCACTGTTCGTGCACTTTTTTCATGCAGCATTTCACTGTATGGGATGTAGCTCATTGCTGTTCAGGAAAGGCCGCCACACCAGTGTAAACATTTGAATACATAAGGTTTTCCAGGACACAGCTACAGAAAATATGTAACACAGGTGAACAGTGGAAATACAGATAAAACCTATGACAGATAGCAATAGCATGCAGAAAATGACAACAAAAGGTCAAATATCGATGAAAGCAGAAATGATCAATGAAAACAGATAGTAAGAACAACTAGCAGATATCAAGAGCATGCAGACTGGCAAATTCAAATGATATGGAGATAATGTCAACAAGCAGACAAAGGCCTCAATTCACTAAGCTTATCTCCGGTCCTTACTAATGTTTCTAGAGTTATCACCATGGTCATGAGGCATGTAGTATTCAGGAAACATTTTACCTCAGGCAAACCTAAAGTTAACTCTTCTGTCTTTCATTCAATCCTTAAAAGGAGTTATCAGGCAATATGACCAAAATAAGCGCTACTTACCCGGGGCTTCCTCCAGCCTCAAGCTCCCAGCACGTCCCTCACCGCAGCTCCCAGCACGTCCCTCGCTGCAGATGCACTTTAATACACTACAGATAGTATAATCTGCCTATAGTTGGTATTGGCCTCAATTCACTAAGATCATGCTGGAGATAATGCAAGAGAAAACTTGCCACCACACAGTTAGAGGCTGTTCGTCGCAGCTCCGTCCCGGTCCCCGGTGATGATGTCAGGCCGACCTCCAGGTCGCCCTGTACTGCACCAGCACGAGCAGCACTGTCAATCACCGCCACCGGGACCGGAGCGGACTGCGCAGGCGCAGAACTGCTGAATTCCAGAATTCTAGACAGGCTTTTAATTAACTGCGTGTGAAAATAACTAGAGGAGGAAACTTAAGGAATGAAGAGAGAAGATAACTCTCTGTGTGGTGGCAAGTTTTCTCTTGCATTATCTCCAGCATGATCTTAGTGAATTGAGGCCAATACCAACTATAGGCAGATTATACTATCTGTAGTGTATTAAAGTGCATCTGCGATTAAAAATAAATAAGTGCAAAAGATACATACTTTAGTGGAGGGAAGCCTCTGGATAGTCCAGAGGCTTTCCTCAACCTCTTGTGTCCTCAACCTCTTTCTCACAGTACAAAATTTCACACAGTACTACTTCACAGGTGGTTAGAATGCACCAAGTGTGCTTATAAGAATATTTATAAGTAGGTGAGTTGGTTGGTTGTCACTTTGTTGTACCAGTATCTTTATGACATGACAATCACTTGATCTGTACAGAGGTGTTCCTCATACAGATCTATGAGGTAGCAGTTGTCCTGAACAGGTTCATTCTTTATGGGTTGAGTTGCAGTTCTTACCATCTGGGGTAAAGTGAAGTATGGTCATTACGCACGAAATAGTATTGTAGCAAAAACTAATGACATAAGGAAGTACTTTAGATACTATTTGCATGATCACAAAACACATGGAAGTAAACATACTGCAATGCAACCGACAAGATTTTTACAGAGCAGCTTTGAGACAGTGACAGCAGGAAAGCATGGGACTATAGCACAACTACACTCACTACCGGGAGGCACCCCACATACACAGAACACGTCTCACCTGGCAGCCCTTCTTGTGGTGAAAGCCTACAACAACAATGTGCAGCACCGGATTCCTAGTACTCTTCTCTACCCCAGCCTGGGGTGCATCCATGACTGTAGTCGGACACACACAGCTGATCCTGCCGTGGCCACCAGGGGGAACCCTGATGCCTTCCTCCACCTGCCCTCTTCTGACGTAGCGGGTGAGGCTGAATATCAGTGTTACGCACAAGAGTGGAGCACCTTCAGATGGGGGTGGCACCACCTCATTGATGTCACACGCCCTTTTCTGTTATTGTTGTACCGCACACCTCTCACTCGTCTCTACATACAGGACCGACCTGCCTATCTGCTCTGCTGGTCTGCAGTCACATGTTACTTACTGACAGGCTCCCCATGACGTCAGCGCGTTCAGCACTACGAAACGCCCCTTCCAGAAGCAGCGTGACGTGTCCCGCTATGGGGAATCTGGTTGGTGAAGTCCTGGATAAGCATAGTCTGTATGTACAGAACTGGTTGTTTGATGAGATCTCGTCTAGCTGTGTGCTGGTACATATAGATATATAGGGGAAGACAGCAGATCATGCCACAGATTTAAAAAATAAAAATAAAGGTTCTCCTTAAAGATACAATCTTGTTTTGTCCAGTTTTACGAAATTTGTGTAGTAGAAGGGTAAATTACATATATTTTGGATTGATATTTAAGGTAGTCCCTCATCTTAGAAATGGTATGACTGGACAAAAATAGATTTATCATTCACGGATTAGGACTCTGGGCTAGGATTGGCAAGAGTGCTTGTTGATCACTGCTGTTCAGTTAATCTTATTTATGGCTCCACCATTAAAGCTGAACCTGAGGTTGCTCTATAATCAATGTTCCCTGGCTCCTTTAAGATGTTCAAAAAAATCACTTTGGGGCAATTTTCTCTCTGCTGCTAAAACCTCCATAGCTCGACTTTGGCGTTCTTCATCTCCTCTCCCGTTCTTTAATTAGACAGAGGCACTAGATGAGATTTTCTATGCAGAAAAGCAGATAGCTTCTGATGACAACACACTGGAGTATTTTGCAATGACTAAGCTATATGGCTTGACTTCAGAGAATCAGATCTGTTCCGAGATCTTACACAGGGAAAGACTGCATAGCTCTCAACTGTCCCTCTTTCGGAGGGACAGTCCCTCTTTGGGAGCCCTGTCCCTCTTTCCCTGTTTCCTCCTCATTTGTCCCTCTTTCAGGACTTTGTCCCTCTTTCTATGTAAGTATATGTATTTATCTACTGAAAATGTGTTTGATTGACTCTAAACTTTATTTCCATCCATTAAATTGATACATTACTTAATTTTAAGATGTTAAAATAAAGGAAATTGAACCAGGATAGAAAGGACCAGTGTGGTTTGAATTATAAAACAACATATTTTTCGTATGAAATCTTTATGGTATGCGTGACCAGGAGTGTGACAGGGCGTGACTAGGGGTGTGATGGAGGCGTGACTAGGGGTGTGGCAGGGGTGTGTCTTAAGTGTCCCTCTTTCTCATCTCAAAAAGTTGGGAGGTATGAGACTGGCTATTTCCCAATAGACTCTACAACTGGCAGTTAGTGTGAGACACCTTTCAGGGGTTTTATTCCATCCTTGGGTTCCTCCTGAGAGTGGTCTTGTTGATGGGGTTCTATTCCTGATGGTACTCTGGTTTGCTGGGGTTCTGGTTTCTGCTTTGGTTCTGATCTGAACACTGGTTTTGGGTCTGATTACTATCTTGACATGTGGGGTGATTAGAGTCAGATTCTTTCTCTTGACCCTGATGTTTTTTTCCCAGTCAGGACCCCATTTTTCATTGTTTCTTTTGTACCTTTTCCATTTATTATACTTGTCAGTAAGTTGGGGTTTACCCCCTCCACCTACAAACACCATTTCCTGCAGTCTGCAGAACTTGAATGTTTTGTTTTATGTTAGTGTTTTGTCTCAGTAGTTTTCGTTTAGCTTGTTTTTCCAGTGTATGTTTGAGTTATATTCTGCCAAAGACATGGTAATTTCTAGATAATTTATGATTGTAGTGCAGTTTCTGGACTAATTAGTTCTTGGACTCCATAGCAGGTATAATCACCTTAATCTCTCTGTGTCCCAGTATGTCCCTTCTGGTCTGCTATTTATATTATTGTACAATGTGAGGCCTCTTGCACACTGCAAGTGATTCCGATTCAGATTCCGCTTTTTAATCAGTTTTTACATCCGATTCAGATTCCGATTTGTAGTGTGCAGGGAGCAAACTGCAAATCGGAATCGTATGTAAAAACTGATTAAAAAGCGGAATCTGAATCGGAATCACTTGCAGTGTGCAAGAGGCCTGAATGTTATAAATTGGAGACAAGTCTGCACACTTTTGATTTATACTCGTGCACAAAACAGTTTGTTTCTCCCGTGTTCGGTAATGTTGCTATTATATCTTTTGTAAGACGTCATTGTTACAGCAAATTATCTTGGAGAATGTTCCATGTATGTTCATATGCGTTTTTTTCCCCTAATTGTTCATGTAAAACCTTTAATAAAAAGATTTAATGAGAAGTAATGGTAGTAAGTTGAATTATTTATCAGGTACTCATTTTAAGCACACCTACAGTATCTCTCAAAAGTAAGTACACCTCTCACTTTTTTATTTTATCATATCTTTTCATGGGACAATACTGAAGATATGACTCCTTGATACAATGTAAAGTAGTCTGCTTGTATAACTCAACACACAGCCATTAATGTCTAAAGTACTGGTAACAAAAGTGAGTACATCCCTACGTGAAGAGTGTCAAAATTGTGCACGAAGTGTCAATATTTTGTATGCCCACCATTATTTTCAAGTAGGGATGCTCTTCCGAATAGCTACCTACCAGTAGCTAATCCGAATTGAAAAGTTAATTACAGCAGCTGTGGGGGTGGGCGAGGGAGGGTTAACTTACCCATGCTGCCGTCCGTTCCAAAGCGCTCCAATTGCGTTGCATGTTGCGTTCCAGTCACTACCACTCTTCCTCCTTCAATCCGGAAGGAGGAAGTTTGGTTGTGAAGTGGAACGCGACTTGGAACACAACGTGCGACGTGATTGGAGCGTCTTGGAACAGATGGCAGCATGGGTAAGTTAACCCTCCCTCACCCACCCCCCATAACTGCTGTAATTAACTTTTTGATTCCGATTATCTACTAGTAGGTAACTACTCGGAAGAGCATCCCTATTTTCCCGCACTGCCTTAACTCTCTTGGGCAGGGAGTTCACTAGAGCTTCACAGGTTGCCACTAGAAATCCTCTTCCACTCCTCCATGACAAAGCTAGTGGGTGTTACGGACTAGCAACACTAATGCAGTCCCAAACCATCCAGTGCCATACCTTAAAGAAGTTATCAGGCAAATAAAAGAAAATAAGTGCTACTTACCCGGGGCTTCCTCCAGCCCCAAGCTCCCAGCATGTCCCTCGCCGTAGCTCCCCCTTCAGCCGTTCGCCGCTGCTCCGTCCCGGTCCCCGGCGATGACGTCAGGGCGATCTTCAGGTCGGCCTGTACTGCGCCTGCGAGAGCGGCGCTGTCAATCACTGCCACGTGGGCCGGAGAGAGCTGCGGCGAGGAACATGCTGGGAGCTTGGGGCTGGAGGAAGCTCCGGGTAAGTAGCACTTATTTTCTTTTATTTGCCTGATAACTCCTTTAACTGTAGGCAAGACACACTTGTCTTCATACTTCTCACCTGATTGCAGACACACACGCTTGATATTATCTGAACCAAATAAGTTTATCTTGGTCTCATCAAACCACAGGACATGGTTCCAGTAATCCATGTCCTTAGTCTCCTTGTCAGGGGCGTAGCAAATGGCATAGCAACCATAGCATTGCTATGGGGCCCGCCCGAGCCCTATGTTACAGGGGGCCCGCAGCAGGATGCCCCGCTAGGTTCTGGAGGGGTCGCAGCATGAGGGGAGAGCTTGGTGGCACGTCGGTGGGGAGGGGGGACGGGCCCCTCCCTCACCTCAGGCTCTGCGCTCCCCTCCAGCATTGAATACTGCTGGGTATGCAGGCGGCGGGGCAGCGGCAGATACATACCTTCCGTGTGCTCCAGCGCGGATGGTTCTCCCTTTAGTGTCTGACACGACTTCCTGTTTATACAGGAAGTCGCATCAGAAGCTAGAGAGGGGAGCATCCGTGGAGCGCACGGAAGGTATGTATCTGCCGCTGCCCCGCCGCCTGCATACCCAGCAGTATTCAATGCTGGAGGGGAGCGCAGAGGGGAGAGCCCAAGGTGAAGGAGGGGGGGGGGGGGGCCCGACGTGCCACCAAGCTCTTCCCTTATGCTGCGACCCCTCCAGCCCCCAAAAATGGCCCTGAGCAGGCCCGGGGGGAGGGGGAGTGGCGGCCTAACCTGTCCTAGGGGAAGCCGCCTGTCACTCACTACCTAACCTGGGGGGCGCCTGTCACTCACAACCTAACCTGGGGGGTGCCTTTCACTCACCACCTACCTGGGAGTCCCTGTCACTCACAACCTAACCTGGAGGTCCCTGTCACTCACAACCTAACCTGGGGGTCCCTGTCACTCACAACCTAACCTGGGGGTCCCTGTCATTCACTACCTAACTGGGGGTCCCTGTCACTCACAACCTAACCTGGGGGGTGCCTGTCACTCACTACCTAACTTGGGGGTCTCTGTCACTCACAACCTAACCTGGGGGGCGCCTGTCACTCACAACCTAACTGGGGGTCACTGTCACTCACAACCTAACTGGAGGTCCCTGTCACTCACTACCTAAGTGGGGGTCCCTGTCACTCACAAACTAACCTGGGGGGCGCCTGTCACTCACTACCTAGCCTGGGGGGTCCCTGTCACTCACAACCTAACCTGGGGGCGCCTGTCACTCACAACCTAACCTGGGGATCCCTGTCACTCACAACCTAACCTGCGGTTCCCTGTCACTCACTACCTAACCTGGGAGTCCCTGTCACTCACAACCTAACCTGGGGGTCCCTGTCACTACCTAACTGGGGGTCCCTGTCACTCACTACCTAACCTGGGGGCACCTGTCACTCACTACCTAACCTGGGGGGCGCCTGTCACTCACTACCTAACCTGGGGGTCCCTGTCACTCACTACCTAACCTGGTGGTCCCTGTCACTCACTACCTAACCTGGGGGGCACCTGTCACTCACTACCTAACCTGGGGGTCCTTGTCACTCACTACCTAACCTGGGGGTCCCACTCATTACCTAACCTGGGGGTCCCTGTCACTCACTACTTAACCGGGGGGGGGGCTGTCACTCACAACCTAACCTGGGGGGTGCCTGTCACTCACAACCTAACTGGGGGTCCCTGTCACTCACAACCTAACCTGGGGGTCCCTGTCACTCACTACCTAACTGGGGGTCCCTGTCACTCACAACCTAACCTGGGGGTGCCTCACTACCTAACCTGGGGGTCTCTGTCACTCACAACCTAAGCTGGGGGGTGCCTGTCATTCACAACCTAACCTGGGGGTCCCTGTCACTCACAACCTAACTGGGGGTCCCTGTCACTCACTACCTAACTGGGGGTCCCTGTCACTCACAACCTAACCTGGGGGGCGCCTGTCACTCACTACCTAGCCTGGGGGGTCCCTGTCACTACCTAACCTGGGGGGCGCCTGTCACTCACAACCTAACCTGGGGGTCCCTGTCACTCACAACCTAACCTGGGGGTCCCTGTCACTCACAACCTAACCTGGGGGGCGCCTGTCACTCACTACCTAACCTGGGAGTCCCTGTCACTCACAACCTAACCTGGGGGTCTCTGTCACTCACTACCTAACCTGGGGGGCACCTGTCACTCACTACCTAACCTGGGGGTCCTTGTCACTCACCATCTAACCTGGGGGTCCCACTCATTACCTAACCTGAGGGTCCCTGTCACTCACTACCTAACCTGGGGGGCACCTGTCACTCACTACCTAACCTGGGGGTCCTTGTCACTCACCACCTAACCTGGGGGTCCCACTCATTACCTAACCTGGGGGTCCCTGTCACTCACTACCTAACCTGGTGGTCCCTGTCACTCACTACCTAACCTGGGGGTCCCTGTCACTACCTAACTGGGGGTCCCTGTCACTCACTACCTAACCTGGGGGTCCCTGTCACTACCTAACTGGGGGTCCCTGTCACTCACTACCTAACCTGGGGGTCCCTGTCACTCACTACCTAACCTGGGGGGCTCCTCTCACTTCCTAACCTGGAGGCGCCTGTCACTACCTGAACTTGGGGAGCTCCTGTCACTACCTAAACTGGGGGACTCCTGGCGCTACCTTAACTAGGGGGCACCTGTCACTACCTAAACTATCCAGGCCAGCCAGCCCAGCATCACCACCAGCCAACCAGCCCAGAATCACTGTCAAAAAGGACACAGCATCACCACCAGTCAGGCCAGCATTTACTTCAACCAGCCAAGCACAGCCCAGCATCACCACCAGCCAGCCCGGCCACAGCATCACCGGCAACCCAGCCACAGCATCGGCCACAGCATCACCACCAGCCAACCGGCCACAGCATCACCGCCAGCCAGGCCACAGCATCACTGCCAGGTCTTTCAGCCCACACATCATCCCCAATCCAGCCAAAAACAGTATTGCCAGGCACAGCAGCCAGTACAGGAGAATTACCAAATCTTCTCAAGAGATACTGCGCTCCACTGGAAATACCACACTCACAGAGACAGGGGATCGCAATTACAAGAGGTTCACTCCACCTCAATCAGTAATACTGACTCTCTTTCGGTGAGTGCGGGCACAAAGGGGGGATCTGTTACATTTCCCTCTTAAGGTGGTGGCACTACCCCCAGGTGTGCGTCACGAGGCGCTAGCTATAGCTTGATATAAGCAGTACTGGGCACTATGTACATTTTATGATTTTACAGGCATTGAAGTATGCGCAGTGATTGATACAAGTACAGGAGAATTCAGAAGCCAGGTGAGAGGTGTCTACCATATTAGGGGGCATTCTGCCTATTTATGTGAAATGCTGTCTATTTATGTGCCTCATGACTGCTGAATTTGTCTTGTTGGGGGCCTCATGACTGCTGAATTTGTCTTGCTGGGGGCCTCATGATTGCTGAATTTGTCTTGTTGGGGGCCTCATGATTGCTGAATTTGTCTTGATAGGGGCCTCATGATTGCTGAATTTGTCTTGTTGGGGGCCTCATGACTGCTGAATTTGTCTTGCTGGGCCCTCATGATTGCTGAATTTGTCTTGTTGGGGGCCTCATGATTGCTGAATTTGTCTTGATAGGGGCCTCATGATTGCTGAATTTGTCTTGTCGTGGGTCACATGATTGCTAACTGCGAGACTATGGGAAAAGCTGAATCATCATCATATGAGACAATAGCATTACACCTACTTTTTTTAGTGTCTTGAATTTGTCTTGTTGGGGGCCTCATGATTTGTTGGGGGCCTCATGATTGCTGAATTTGTCTTGTTGGGGGCCTCATGATTGCTGAATTTGTCATGTTGGGGGCCTCATGATTGCTGAATTTGTCTTGATAGGGGCCGCATGATTGCTGAATTTGTCTTGTTGGGGGCCTCATGATTTGTTGGGGGCCTCATGATTGCTGAATTTGTCTTGTTGGGGCCTCACAATTGCTGAATTTGTCATGTTGGGGGCCTCATGATTGCTGAATTTGTCTTGATAGGGGCCTCATGATTGCTGAATTTGTCTTGTTGGGGGTCACATGATTGCTAACTGCGAGACTATGGGAAAAGCTGAATCATCATCATATGAGACAATAGCATTACACCTACTTTTTTTACCTTTTTAAAACAGAAAATAAAACTGGGAGGTTCTAAAAAATATATATTTTTCAGGAGTAGGATGGATGAAATTGTTTATCTTCACAGTTTATTTTCAACTTGGATTTTCCATAATGTTCATGTATGAGTTAAAACGTTTGTACAGTATTTAGTTTCAATTGCTGTTGCCACAAGGGGGCCCAGTGATTTCTAGTTACGCCCCTGACTACTACCTAAACTGGGGACACCTATAGACCTGGCTACTTATACTGTACTTAGAGGGGTGTTGGAATGTTGGGGTGGAGGGTCCTGGAGGAATGTTTGGGTGGGAGGTCTGTAGGGTTGGAAGGTCGTGGGGGGGGGGGGGGAAATAAAACATTTTTGCTATGGGGCCCAGTCATTTCTAGCTAGGCCCCTGCTCCTTGTCTTCAGCAAACTGTTTGCAGGCTTTCTTGTGCATCATCTTCTAAAGTGGTTTCCTTCTTGGATGACAGCCATGCAGGCTAATTTGATGCAGTGTGGAGTGTATCTTCTGAGCACTAACTAACCAATTCAACCTCTGAAGCAAAGCTGGAAGCACTTATACAGTATGTCTACTTGCAAAAGGCAACCACTGGATACGATGTTGAGCATGTGCACTCAACTGCTTTGGTCGACCATGGTGAGGCCTGTTCTGAGTGTAACCTGTCCTCTTAACCTCCTTGACGGTAATCCCGAGCTGACCTCGGGCTATGCCGCGCAGGAGGATTGCACAGGCCCCGCCGGGCCAATTTACATATTTTTTTTTTTGTTGCACGCAGCTAGCACTTTGCTAGCTGCGTGAACTCCCCGCTCGCCGCTGCTCGCCGCCGATCGCCGCATTAGAGGGTGTCCCCCCCGAGACCCCTGCACAGCCTGGCCAATCAGTGCCAGACAGCGCTGAGGGGAGGATCGGGACTCCCTCTGACGTCATGACGTCGGTGACGTCATCGCGCCCATCGCCATGGCGACGGGGGAAGCCCTAATGGAAATCCCGTTCAGAACAGGATTTCCTGATGGGCCTGATCGCCAGAGGCGATCGGAGGGGGTAGGGGGATGCCGCTGCTCAGCGGCTATCATGTAGCTAGCGCTAGGCTAGCTACATGATTGGAAAAAAAAAAACTGCTGCGCTGCCTCCCTGGCGGTTTTAATTGACCGCCAGGGATGTTAAACCTTTGTATGATCTTGGTCAACATGCTGCAGCACTAATGGCAATCATTGTGTGATGGCTGGGGTGGGAGGGTCCTCTGCCTTGGGTGCTGGAGGACCTTGTCCCGGCTCTGGCTGTAAGTGAGCAACTGTGGTTTCCCATGATGTATCAGTCCAGAATATGCAAATCATCTCGTTATGCCCTTACAAAGCAAAACTGCACATCCAGAACTGCTGGTGTATAGTGAGCCTGTAGCTAATACATTTTTCAGAGCCTCACCAATCCAACATACATACAGCCTGTTTTGAACTTATTGGTCCTCATCAGTGCATGGTATGGATTGATATGGCTTTATGGAATAGGGTTTGGACCAGTACTAAGGAATACCCAGACAGCTCATGGTGACCTAGAACCACCTGGAAAGTATAAAGGGCATAAAGAGACCAAAAAGTAATCTATTAAAAAGAAATGCTAAGGGCCCTTTCACACTGGGGCGGTGCAGTGCGTCAAAATGATGCACTGCTACCGCAGCATAATGAAAGTTCCCACTTTGCGGTATGCTGCGCCGGAAGTGCTCAATTTAACGCAAGCGCATACCCATGTTACTGTGCGGCTCCTGCGGCGATCTGCGTCAGCCTGGAAGTCATGTTAGTCTATGGTAATGCAGGGTTCTTTAACGACCTTAGTGTTGCGATGTTGTGGTGCTCATGCGTGGAACCCTATTTTTACTATATGCTTCCATGCACTTCCGCATACTCAAAGGAGGAAGTGACCACAAGCACATGTCACTTCCTGATTTTCCGAATGCCAGACAGGGAATACAGTGTACTAATGCGGTATTTCCTGAAGGCCTGTTTTTTGGCGATGCTGTGCAGTGGGCTCGACGCACCGCATCACTAATGCCAATATGCAGTGTGAAACTAGCCTCAGTGTAATTTTGCCTGCTTAAAGAGACACTGAAACGAAAAAAAAAAATATGATATAATGAATTGGTTGTGTACTATGAATAATTACTAGAAGATTAGCAGCAAAGAAAATATTCTCATACTTTTATTTTCAGGTATATAGTGTTTTTTCTAACATTGCATTATTCTATAATATGTGTAGATTACACAACACTCAGCATTCAAAATGATTCTTTCAGAGCAGTCTGTGAAGTAATGACCTCTCCTCTAGCAGAGAAAAAGTAAACAGTTCACTTACAGTTGAGATAATAAAAGTCCGATAACAGCCCTCTCCACGACTAACTTAGTCGGAGAGCTTAATGGCTTGTTTGCATAGAGATAACAACTGGAGTTTCTCAACTCTTCCTGTACTGGAAACAATTAGACTGATGTATCTGATCTTAATGTTTTATTTCTTAGCTGTACTACACATACAAATCATAATATCATAATTTTTTTTTTCGCTTCAGTGTCTCTTTAAAACAGAAGGTATTTGTGATAGCTGTAAATAAGCAACTGTGGTTTCCCTGCTTTTAATACTCAGATTAAAATGCAGGAAATTACTGTACTGTGCAGCAAGGGCGACATCTAGTGACTAACTGCTAATATCACATGCAGCAGAAATATTGTTCTGGAAACAGTTTCTGGCAGTTGGCCAAAAGCTTCTGCTTGCTTTCCCAAATGTAGTTAGCGTCTTTTCACACTTATCGCGGAACATCGTTTCGCACAAAAACACTGCATCCCATTGCAGAAGTAGTGATACTCCTATGCGGCAATCACAATGAATGGGGTGCAGGGTGGCAGATCCTATCATGACAACACAATAGTATATGTGCATCGTGCTTGTTACACCCAAAAGTGAGGCATACTTTCATTGTAATGTATGCCTCACTGTATGGTTGCATCAAAGAGGTAAGGTGCAGTGCCACCTTTCGTGACTGTTGCAGTGGAACTGTAGAAGAATTGCACCATAACTGACTTTTTGAAGTGTAGAAGGGGCCTAATAGTGATCCTTTCCCTTGTGCCACCATGTCAGCATTCTCCCTTGTTAGCTCCGCCCCCTAACCCCTGTAGGACCCCAATAGTATAAATTGAGTAGAGACTAAGCCTGAGGCATTCTTTTTTTGTCCTCAGACACCATGGAATTCTATCTTTATATATATATATATATATATATATATATATATATATATATATATATATATATATATATATATATATATATATATATATAAATATATATATAATATACACAGTGGTGTAATGATCTGCTCAGCTGGCTGCACAGGCAGACAGCTGTTTGACCATTCCTTGACTCTGTGGGGTGCAGGTCTCTGGATAAGAGACCTGCACCCCACAGAGTCAAGCAATGGTCCCACAGGTCTCTGGATAAGAGACCTGCATTTTGCTTTGCAAGCTTCAGACCTGCTCTGCTGAGGAATTTGCATATACTGATTATGCAAATTCCCTAGTCGCCTCCCTTGAAGGCTTGCAGCATAAATACCATGTGATCCCACAGTCCTTCGCTGGTCATCATGGTTTGTTACTGTTGAAACACTCCTGGAGTGTCAGCCCTGCTATTGGTTGCTAAAGTTATCTTAGAGTATTCTTGGGACTGCACTAGGCAGCTTCTCTAGTGCTAGTCTGGTTGCTTTATCTGTTCTGTCTGTGTTGCCTCTTTGCTGTGATTGTCTTGTCGCCAGCGGTGGTCGACAGGAAATCGTTCTGTCTGTCTGGGGGTGCTAACCAGAGCAGCGGTTGCTACTGGTAGCCCCTTCTGTTCATCTGTTTGGATCGCACTAGCCTCTAGCGGTAGCGGCTGTGGATCCTTCTGATCTGTATTCCTGGAGTGTAAGCTAGAGCAGCAGTTACTACCAGCTACCTCACCTATCTGTCTTGCAGTGAATCCTGCTAAACCTATTCTGTACTTGGTTCGCACTCGCTCTGGCGGAAAGAGCAGTGGATCCTGCTAGCTCTGTTTCAGTACTTGGTTCGCACTCGCTCTGGCGGAAAGAGCAGTGGATCCTGCTAGCTCTGTTTCAGTACTTGGTTCGCACTCGCTCTGGCGGAAAGAGCAGTGGATCCTGGTAGCTCCGTTTCAGTACTTGGTTCACACTCGCTCTGGCGGAAAGAGCAGTGGATCTTTCCTGTCCTGTCCCTGAACCCGGATCGCACTCGCTCTGGCGGAAGAGTGGTGGATCTTATCTGTCCTATTCCTGTTTTCCGTCCGTCTGTCTGTCTTGTCTGATATGAACGCTTGCTGTAGGCTCGGTGAGGTAACTGTTAAGCAAGCGCTCGTGTTCTTTATTTTGTGTTTGTGTGTCGTTGGTTAGTTAGGGTGGCGTGCTTGTCTCTGTTGCGCTTAACGTGCAGAGACCGCGCTGGGAACGCGTTCGCTGTTGCGAATGAGTGCGGTGTTCGCGTTTAGTTAGCGTTTGTTATTTTCCTTATCTTCTGTTTGCTGTGCCTTTGCTACTCTCGTGCTCTGTCTTGCTTAAAGGACTTCCGAGGCCAAATGTTTAAAAAAAAAACAAAAAAAGTTATATACCTGTGTAACTTTGTACTTGGTTGCAACAGGATGCGTGGATCGGAGGGCTGGCCCTGGAGCTGCGCAGCCGCACTAGCGGCAATGCGGAGTGCGCGGCCAGGGCCGGCGGCCATCTTGATACAGGCAGAGAGCCCGACCCTGGCCGTGGGGTCGGGAGCCGTCCGGGGGGGCTATGAGCGGCGGGGACACGGCGGAACGGCACGGAGGGCGCGGACGGCGTCCTCCGTGTCCTACAAAGTTACACAGGTATATAACTTTTTTTATGTTTTTTTTAAACATTTGGCCTCGGAAGTCCTTTAAGTCTTGTGTCACTTCTGGCAATCACCTCTCTCACGATTGCGTTCCTACTTTGTTTCTGCTGTTGTGTGTGCACCGTCGCGGGTTGGCGACTAGATTGGTGCACACACATACATTCTGTCCCTGTGCTCATTCTCATTCGCAATCACTTCTCTTGCGATTGCGTTCTCACTTGGTTTCCTCTGTTGTGTGTTCACCGTCGCAGGTTGGCGACAAGATTGGTGGACATACATACATTCCTTCTCTGTGCTTATTCAGTCTTGTGTCGCTGTTAGCAATCGTCATCTCTTGCGATTGCTTTCCCACCTGATCTTCACGGTTGTGTGTTCATCGTCGCTGGATGGCGACTAGATTGGTGGACACACATACACCCTGTCGCTGTGCTCTCTCTCTTTAAGGGCTATCTTCTTTGCTTCTCCTCGTACAATTCCTGTCTGGCATCTGTGGCTGTGCAGAGGATCTGTTCCTCTGCACTCCACGGCTCCATCTGCCGGCAGGAATTCCCCTATATAGGTGCGTTGCACCTTTTGCTGGGTTCTCTCAGATTATACGCTTGTGGAGGATTTCCGCAGTGTCAGCGCGCATCCTGTGCACTGACCACGGAGAGAATTCCACAATCGTTACAAGTGGGATGCAAAAGTTTGGGCAACCTTATTAATCGGCATGATTTTCCTGTATAAATTGTTGGTTGTTATGATAAAAAATGTCAGTTAAATATATGATATAGGAGACACACACAGTGATATTTGATAAGTGAAATAAAGTTTATTGGATTTCCAGAAAGTGTGCAATAATTGTTTAAACAAAATTAGGCAGGTGCATAAATTTGGGCACCACAAAAGAGAAATGAAATCAATATTTCGTAGACCCTCCTTTTGCAGAAATTACAGCCTCTAAATGCTTCCTGTAGGTTCCAATGAGAATCTGGATTCTGCTTGAAAGTATTTTGGACCATTCCTCTTTACAAAACATCTCTAGTTCATTCAGGTTTGATGGCTTCCGAGCATGGACAGCTCTCTTTAACTCACACCACAGATTTTCAATTATATTCAGGTCTGGGGACTGAGATGGCCATTCCAGAACATTGTACTTGTTCCTCTGCATGAATGCCTTAGTGGATTTTGAGCAGTGTTTAGGGTCGTTGTCTTGTTGAAAGATCCATCCCGGGTGCAGCTTCAGTTTTGTCACTGATTCCTGGACATTGGTCTCCAGAATATGCTGATACTGAGTGGAATCCATGCGTCCCTCAACTTTGACAAGATTCCCAGTCCCTGCACTGGCCACACAGCCCCATAGCATGATGGAACCTCCACCATGTTTTACTGTGGGTAGAAGGTGTTTTTCTTGGAATGCTGTGTTGTTTTTCCTCCATGCACAACGCCCCTTGTTATGCCCAAATAACTAAATTTTAGTTTCATCAGTCCACAGCACCTTATTCCAAAATGAAGCTGGCTTGTCCAAATGTGCTTTAGCATACCTTAAGCGGCTTTGTGTAATGCTGGGGGGGGGGGGGTCATACTTTCTGACCACCCAGCACAACAAGGCTAAGAGCTGGATAATGGAAGAGGCTACACAGGCTGCCCAGAGCAACTGCAGCTCTAGGCTTCTGATAAGATGCAATGGCAGCGCAGTGCGATGTTGCGCTGCTCTTGCGATAGCAAACATTCAGACAGATACAAGACAGACTGGAGTGAGGTAGCCAATAGCAACCGCAGCAATGTTGTAAATTAATGTGGTTACAGGCGCTACTCCAAACTGATAAATAGTTTCACAGACAATGAAGCAAGAAGAACATGGGTCGCCACACAGTGGGATGGGAACAACCTCCCTAAATTAATGGAATAAAGTCTGTGCAGGCGCTCAACATAGATAGTAGTTCACAGTCCCAGAATAGTCTGTATTCAAATGGGCAAAAAACGATCTCACACGTTCAAAAATAAATATCCACCAGGTACTCTCACCAGATCAGTTGGCTGACTCAATCACAAATCAGCAAAACCAGCATAGCAATATACTCCAACGATCTTCCACTGCTCTTAGCATCTGTAGATTAAACACAATGTGCGGACATAGCGTGATACTGCTAGATCACAGGTTGTTGTAACAGTTCAATAGCTATTGGAGCCTTTGTTTCAGTGTTTAAGGAATGCCATCTCATCTGAACAACAAAAGTTTTAAACACAAGCGTGCATAGCTGATCGTTACAGGGGGTCAGCATTGGAATCTGGTGAGCAGTTAACCATTATAGCATTGGTGGTGGGAACACACGGCTGATCACCTTATCACCTAACACGGGGTGAACTGTTACAACAACCTGTGATCTAGCAGTATCACGCTATGTCCGCACATTGTGTTTAATCTACAGATGCTAAGAGCAGTGGAAGATCGTTGGAGTTTATTGTTATGCTGGTTTTGCTGATTTGTGATTGAGTCAGCCAACTGATCTGGTGAGAGTACCTGGTGGATATTTATTTTTGAACGTGTGAGATCGTTTTTTGCCCATTTGAATACAGACTATTCTGGGACTGTGAACTACTATCTATGTTGAGCGCCTGCACAGACTTTATTCCACCCGCAGCAATGGCTACCTCGCAAGGACAGGACTAGGAGGACAGAGGTTGACAGAATGAATGCTTGCTAATCTAGCCACTGCCTTAGTGACAGCAAGCATTCACAAAGACAAGAGTGAGGTAACCAATAGCAACCACAGCAATGGCTACCTCGCAAGAACAGGACTATGCTAGCTAAGCACGGGTGATCACGCTAAGCGCAACCTACCGAAACGTGCTAAAACTGACTAGCTGAACACAGGATATCAACAGTTCGAGTACGTATATATCAGCGGCACTGATATATCACAGTAACACAAATACAAGGAAAATAACAAATGCTGACTAGAATATGTATATATTGGCGATGAACCAATATATAACATAAGCAATGAGACTAGCTAGATCTGGACTGGAGCAATACAGCGAACTAACTAGGCAATACAAACAATACAAATTCTCTGCACTAGAAGGAGTACGTATATATGTCCCCGTGGGAAATATATAATCGTAGCTCCACAAGATAACTAGAAAGTGACAAGACAAGGAATATTATACACAGTATCAAAGGACCCAGTAACAGCTTAGACAGAACTGAAACTATGGCGGGCGAGGTCCAAAAGGGGAGGCAGACTTTTATGCTGGCATCAGCCAATGGATGCAAACATGCAAATCTCCACACAGCTGAATGGTAATCATTCAATCCTGAGCTGGCCTGATTACCATTTGCTAGCTGGAAGACTAAAATGCATGCAGTACTATGCAACAACATGCATGCAGGAAATCCAGGGCTAACTGGCCGCAGCTCAGCTGTAGTAAGCCATTGCTGGAATGATGACAGCATTCTGAGCTGCCCAGAACTGCAGAGCAATCTCAAATGACAATGTGACTCATTGCGAATGCACAACCGAATGCAGGCTGACAAGCCAGAACTGTCAGCTTGCGGCTCCACCGCAATGGACAGCACACGCCACAGGAGGAAACCTTACAGTGTCCCCCCCCCCCCCCTTAAAGGCGGCTTCCAGACGCCTATAGAAACCGGCACAATTCACCCAAACCACCCAAACCAAAAAAACAGATGCGGAAAATGCAGCAAACTGATCTAATTGATAACTCATGAAGGTCGGGACAGCCCGACAAGACCAAATTCCAGAATCAGTCTCACCAAGACTAGACCAATCGAAACCAGAACCTACAGAACCATGCCCATCAGTACTACAAGCTCCAGTGTGATACCCATCAGAACCATGATTTCCAGGAAAAAGCCCCCCGAAACTCTCTGAGAGATACCCAGCACCTACCAGGGACTGTCCAAAAATGCCAAACCTTTTGCAATGCCCACCAGAACTGTCCTTACCAACACAATACCCACTGTTGAACCAGTCCAAGGCACCAGGACACGTTTCCTCAGAGATCTCCCAGAACACTTTGAAGCTCCATAGAGATCCCAAGAGGTTAAAATGCCCTTTAGGCTCACATGAAGAACTATCAAGAACCTCTATGGAACCTAGGGCAATTCCAGAGTCAGGGTTACAAGGACAAACATCAAGATCAGGGCTTTCAGGGACCAGAACCATCTTTGGGCATGCAGGCAGACTGGCAATATCTGAACATGTCTCCACTAAGGAAGCATCTGAGTATGCTGACACATTAGACACACTTGGGCATTCTGGCACACAGAGCACATCTGGGCACACTGGTACAAGAGAAACTTCTGGGCATGTCAAGGAACTGCGGACCCCAGAGTCAGTCACAATAGGACCGAAACCAGGACTGGGCAGAAAATCATCATGACTAGACTTCACAGCTACTGGACTCTCACTAAAGAATGCAGAATCAGACTTACATGTCACTGATTCTAGCAAGGTTATTAACAAATCATGTTCAGGGGCATTAACAGGACAGGACAAATCTTCTGATGTATGCACCAAACTAGATAGGGGTTCCACAACTTCCTCTGGACTGGACAGAGACTCATCTAGTACACTGGATTGGAGCTCCAAAAGAGCTGCAAAACAAGTCAGTATTGCAGCAACTCCCACTGAACTGGGCTAAACTGACTCACTGGACATGAAGGGGACTCTTGAACCTCTGCCACACCGGCCAGAGAACCAGAATTTTCCAAGATACAAGGCAGGGTTTCAGGAACACTCACTAAACCAGATTGAAATTCTGAGGCTTCTATTATTTTTACCAGAGAGTCAGAATTATCCATGTTACAGGGCAAGACTTCTGAAACATTCAGAGGACAGGGCTGGAGTTCCCCGACTGCTACAACATCAGACAGGGACTCCACAGCCTTAGTTAAATCAGACTGTGTACAGGGCAATGTATCCAAAATACCCGCTGACGAGGACAATGCGTCACTGGACAAAGATTCATCAAGTTTTATTAGAGTGGACTGTAATTCTAAGACAGCTGCTAAACAGGTGAATATTACTACAACACCAACTGAGGTAAGCAGTGCCTCTGAGTCAGGGGTGCCTCTAGTCATTTTGTCACTCCAGGCGAGAAAACCTGTGGCGCCCCCCCAGGAAAATAATCATAATGCAGCATCGTTTCACCAGAAAATAATCATAATGCGGCAGTGTTTCATCAGAAAATAATAGTAATTATCGTAATTCAGAATCGTAATTCACCAGAAAATAATCGTAATGTGGTAGTGTTTCACCAGAAAATACACTTATTGCAGCAGCATTTCACCAGAAATTAATCATAGGGCAGCAGCGTTTCACCAGAAAATAGTCGTAATGGGGCAGCGTTGTCAGAAAATAATCGTAATGTGGAAGCGTTTCACCAGAAAATACACGTAAACAAACATAAAGCCGAGCATAAAATGGAAGAGAGTGCAGAGGAACAGAGAGGGGTAGAGACAGCATAAGATGGAAGAGGGGGCAGAGGAACAGAGAGGGGAGAGGGAGAGACAGCACAGCACTAAAGCACAGGTTTACAGCTTTACCAGCCTACAGCCTAACCAGCTTTCAAAGAAAACTCTAGTATCAAAAGAGCAGGGCACATTCTAGCAGTTATAACAGTACTGGGAGTCTGCACACAGGACAGGAAGTGTTCTTAGCAGCCTGCCTGCATACCTTCTCTTCTGCCTGTGCATGCAGCTTATCATCTCTGGAGTAGTGATGGGTCGTTCACGAATGACAAGAGCCGGTTCTCAGTTTTGAAAGAGCCGATGCCTCAGCCGCCCCACAGAGCTCTGCTTTGCTCTGCAATAAAGGGCGCTGAGGCATGTTGGGAGATGTAGTCCTCCTCTTGCAGCTTGTAGGAGTGTATGGGGCGGAGCAGAGCAGTAGCAGGAGGGATTGCCCCAGTCAGAGAAGCAGTCTGGAATTGTCATGGAGACGGGGGCGGGGCTTTTACTCCGATTCTGAGTGGTGTTTAGTGATATTTAATGAAGAGCCGATTCAGAGCTGTAAGAGCCGGCTCTTTAATGGGAGCCGATTCAGAAGAGCCGATTCTCTGAAAAGAGCCGGAATTCCCATCACTACTCTGGAGCAGAAACTTCCCTTCTCCCGGGCTGTGTTGCTGTCTTGTGCGGGGGCGGAGCTCCAACACGGACACATCACATTCTTCTCTCTGTGACTGCATCTGTCCCCTGGCTGTCTCGCTCCAGTGTCTGTGTGCAGCCAGTGACACAGGTGGGGGGTCAGACTGTCGGGGGCATAAGCTGGCTGGCCGCTGGCTCCTGGTTTGACTGGCGTGGGGCGGAGTTAAAGGCTGGGCCACACGAGGTAAACACTTTACCTGTGTGGCTACTGAGAAGAAGGGGCACGGCTTTAAAGAAGGAGCCTGGCAGAGAAGAGCAGTATTGATTGCTCTATTGGCTGGGGAGAAGTGGAGGTGGAGGCACTGCTGAGCACATGGTAGCGTGCCGAGCACCGGGGACTGAGTCGGGAGTTAATATAATATTAAAAAAAAAAAACATGGTCACGGTAGCAGCGGCGGGGGAATGCGCCTCACCACCTCATGGCGCCTCACCACCTCATGGCGCCCCAGGCAACCGCCTATACTTGCCTGGTGGGTGGGACGCCCCTGCTCTGAGTCCTCTGCTAGAGATATTGAAGCATCCAAAGTACTGGGTGAAGCATAAGACTCTGTGACTTCAGATTCACTGGACAGGATCACTGAACAATCCATGTTGCAGGGCAGAACCATGGAAGCACCTGCTGGACAGCATAATGATTCTGTGACCTGAGCTTCATTGGATAGAACTACTGCATAATTCATGGTACAGGGTGAATTTACTGGAACATTTTCTGGACAAGGCAATGATTCTGTAATTTCAGGTTCACATAACAGATGCTCTGAACTATTCATGGAACTAGAGCGAGGTGTTGAAACAGGAAGATCAGGACACAATGTTTGCGCATCTGAACCACCGTTCAACTGTAAAATTGGACAATTCAGATGCTGGGGTTCTGAGGTTACTAAACATGATTGCTGAGACTCAGGAACTGATGTAGTGCATCTATTGGTGTCTGCTGGATCATATCGTTTGCAGGATGCAGAAAACAAATCAGTAGGAATTTGTTTGTATTTTTTCGCAAAATGTTTTGCGATTAAATTAACAAATTCCAAGGGGTCATCAAAAACCTCCTTGTTTTCTTCAGCAACTTCCTCAGCCCAGGTTCTCATCTTGCTATCAAGCAGGTATAAGATAATAAACCTGGACTGCTGAAATGTAGCTGATCTGAAGAAAGAACATGAATTCAAAATTTTGATATTCTGCTAAAAATTCAAAAAAGACTTATTGCCACTATTATTACGGCTTAGAGAAGCAAGGCGTGCATCTGGAGCAAGGCTAGCAGGTGATGTAGTTGCTAGGGGCAACAGAGACCGAATTGGCATTGGTTACTGAGTGTTGCTCACACTGACTCCCAGAGCGATCATTCAAGATCTCATTCCATGCATCAATTAACGGAATCACAAAGACATGCACACACAGATTAATTTCTATCAAAGAAAAAGCAGACTTAAAGGGACACTTAAGTCAAACAAAAAAAATGAGTTTTACTCACCTATGGCTTCCAATAGCCCCCTGCAGCTGTCCGGTGCCCTCGCTGTCTCCCTCCGATCCTCCTGGCCCCGCCAGCAGCCACTTCCTGTTTCGGTGACAGGAGCTGACAGGCTGGGGACGCGAGTGATTCTTCGCGTTCCCAGACACATTAGCGCTCTCTATGCTGCTATATGGTATATGATATATGCTATAGCAGCATAGATGGCGCTATTGTGGCCAGGAACGCGAAGAATCACTCGCGTCCCCAGCCTGTCAGCTCCTGTCACCGAAACAGGAAGTGGCTGCCGGCGGGGCCAGGAGGATCGGAGGGAGATGGCGAGGGCACCAGACAGCTGCATCTGGCTATTGGAAGTCCCAGGTGAGTAAAACTCATTTTTTTTGTTTGACTTAAGTGTCCCTTTAATGCATGCATGCAAAGTTATGTTACTCTTAGCAGTGTAAAATTCATAGAAATATTCTCGATCATTCTCCAATTCATAAATCAAAGCTTCAATTTCCCATTTTTCAAACGGAGGATCCCATTCATTCTTGTCAGGAACTAAACAATTATTCTGGGCATAATTTACAGCTGGATCAGTCTGCAGGAAGCTAGCTGGAGTGGACTTGGCTTGGTTTACTCCTGACAGAGAATCAACTTGACTAACTGGATCATTACTAGGAACCTGATGCATGGTGGAATGCTAAGGGCGATAACAAAACAGAATGAACATTTTTCTTTACATAAGGTAATTGCTTAGGGATTCTTAGCATCACAGGATCAAAAATGGAATGTCTTAACCACCTTAGCGGTAATGACGAGCTCAGCTCGTCCATTTCCGCTGCAGTGGATATCTCCGGCCCCTGTGGGACGATTTTGATAATTTTTTTTTTCATACACGCAGCTAGCACTTTTCTAGCTGAGTGTGGGGTCCAATCTCTAAGGGAGCCCCGCCCAGACCCCTTGCACAGCTTGGCCAATCAGAGCCAGGCTGCGCTATGGGGCTGGATCGGACACCCCCTGACGCCATGACGTGGATGATGTCGATGACGTCATCCCAATCGTCGCTATGGCGACGAGGGAAGGCAAGCAGAAAATCCCATCTACAACGGGATTTTCTGCTTGCTGTAAAAGCCGGCGGCGATCGGACTAGATGGGCAGATGCGCCCTCTAGTGGTGAATCATGTAGCTAACTGAAAGTTAGCTACAATGATTCAGAAAAAAAACTGTCCGCACGCCACCCTGGTGATTTTAACGTAACGCCAGGGTGGTTAAATTAGTGCGACTACACAAATGACTGGTTGCTATGGGCAATGACACTGCAGGTTGAGAAAGCTGATTGAAATCACCTGCATCCTGATTGTTTTTGGATACAGCTGACTGGCTAGCTGCCAGGAGTTCTTTGAGAGGATATGGTAATGGCGATATTCTTAACCAGTTATGGATCACAAAAGCTATGAATTCTAGAGGCTTTACTCTCAAATTAGAGTGATTCAAAACATCAATTGCCCAACCAAAAAGTTTACCTTTGAACAGAATGTAAACAAACTGACCAGCCCAAGTAGAGACAGGTGTAGCTTGGAACTCTGGGTTTGACAAAAATCTAACACATTCATGCAAACATTTGTCTGCAGTTTCAGGGTCAAGCTTTTCAAATCTCTTAAAAGACAGGGAACCATAACACATGGTGTCAGAGGCCTCCTCCATGTGACTTTGTGTATGGCCCGTCATATTGTAATGCTGGGGGGTCATACTTTCTGACCACCCAGCACAACAAGGCTAAGAGCTGGATAATGGAAGAGGCTACATAGGCTGCCCAGAGCAACTGCAGCTCTGGGCTTCTGATAAGACGCAATAGCAGCGCAGTGCGATGTTGCGCTGCTCTTGCGATAGCAAACATTCAGACAGATACAAGACAGACTTTAGTGAGGTTGCCAATAGCAACCGCAGCAATGGCTACCTCGCAAGGACAGGACTAGGAGGACAGAGGCTGACAGAAGAGTTGGCGAGGAAGACGCAGGAGGCTTCCCTCTTCATAGGTAAGTATCTATACTTTTTATTAACATCTGCCTTGGGTACACTTTAGCCTTTACAGGAAGATAAAAAAGTAAAATAGTAGGATTGCACTGTACATTCCCTGTCACTGCAGGGTCACTTCAATAACAATTGCAATGCAAAGATTTTTTTTTTAGTTTTCACAAAATCCTAGTTTTAAAACTAAAACTTGGGTTTTTAACCACTTGCCGACCGCGCACTCATAACGCGCGTCGGCAAAGTTGCAGCTGCAGGACCAGCGACGCAGTACTGCGTCGCCAGCTGCAGGCTGATTAATCAGGAAGCAGCCGCTCGCGCGAGCGGCTGCTTCCTGTCAATTCACGGCGGGGGGCTCCGTGAATAGCCTGCGGGCCGCCGATGGCGGCTCGCAGGCTAAATGTAAACACAAGCGGTAAGGCAGATCGGCGATCCCCGGCCAATCAGCGGCCGGGGATCGCCGCCATGTGACAGGGGACAGCCTGTCACTGGCTGCACAGGACGGATAGCGTCCTGTGCAGCCCCGGTCCCCAGAGGAGACAGATAGGAGAGGGAGGGGGAGAATGTCGCCGTGGAGGGGGGCTTTGAGGTGCCCCCCCCCCGCAACACCCATCAGGCAGGAGCGATCAGACCCCCCCAGCACATCATCCCCCTAGTGGGGAAAAAAGGGGGGCGATCTGGTCGCTCTGCCTGCACCCTGATCTGTGCTGGGGGCTGCACAGCCCACCCAGCACAGATCACCTAAAACAGCGCTGGTCCTTAAGGGGGGGTAAAGGGTGGGTCCTCAAGTGGTTAAAAGGGGTCATATAAATTTGGGTGTGATACGTGCCAGTCTCCGGGGGTCCTCTACGTAGCGACCACCGACCTGGCCAGGTTAGCAGCTTCTGCGCATGTGCGCAACTGTGCTCCCGCCGCTGGGAGTGTTCTGTGCAGGTGCAGTACTGGCCGGGTCGGTGGCCAATTCGGAGGGGACCTTGGGAGACTGGCAGAGAGCAGAGCTGCAGTGCTTTTTTTATAATTTGCCTCATGCATCCTTTAAAATAGGACGATATTTAAAGCAGGATTGTCACCATAAAAAATCAAATTTCAACAGCAACTGGTCTGAGTGTATTAAGTGATGCTAATCCTGCATTCAAAAGAATAAGATGCTAATCCTGCATTCAAAACTTTTTCTGCTGTTATGGTTCGGAGTTATCACATACCTTATGAGCACTGGCCCTTTAGCTACCTGAAGACCGCTCCACGCCGATGGGTGTGGCCGCGGCGGCAGCCCCAGGACCGCCTACCGCCTATTGGCATCAGGTCCTGGAGCCGGCTAATGCAGGAGATCACGCGCAGGGTGCGCGCGCATCTCCTTCTTGGGTGCGGAGCTTCGCCTCGTCTTCAGTCTCCGAGCGGCAGACTGTTAGACGGTGTGATCTCCGTTTATTTACACAGTACAGCGCTGCGATCAGCTGTCCCCCTGGGGCACAAAAGAGCGATCGGCAGTGATAGGCTGGCTGGAGGAGGGAGGGAGGGAGGCTGGCTGGGGGAGACAGCAGAAACGTTTTTTTTTTTTAAAGAAAAACACAATATAAATATTTATATTAAAAAAAATAAACAACTGGAGGGCGATCATACCCCACCAACAGAGAGCTCTGTTGGTGGGGAGAAAAGGGGTGGGGGAATCACTAGTGTGCTGTGTTGTGCGGCCCTGCAGCTTGGCCTTAAAGCTGCAGTGGCCCTTTTAGTAAAAGATAGCCTGATCTTTGGGGGGGGGGGAGGGGGTTAGCAGTGTGGCCCTGAAGTGGTTAATAGCCATTGTCATTCAGTTGCATGCTAAGGGTTCTTTTTATCTATAATATACTCCTCCTCTTCCCATTATTTTCCTGCCTAGCTGAAATATGATCCTCTGCTCACTTGTGTTTACAAGCAAGGCTGAGGTGATTCAGCGATTAGAGGAGAAAAGAAAAAAAGTTAAGGGAAGAAATGATCAGGATTTAGCCTCAAACACTGGCATAACAATAGGGCCTGCAGCACCTGCTCCCGTGGGGGGCCTGCCCCCCCCCCCCCTGGGGCCCGCTCTGGGCCGTTTTGTGGGGGCTGGAGGGGTCGCAGCATGAGGGGAAAGCCGTGGGCACAGTCGGCGGGGAGGGGGGAACGTTCCCCCCCCCTCCCTCACCTCGGGGCTCTCCCCTCTGCGCTCCCCTCTAGCTTAAATGTGTGTCCGGGCAGCGGCGGGTAGCAGACAGATACATACCTTCCGTGCACTCCAGCCTGCGTTCCTCTCTCTAGTCTCTGACGCGACTTCCTGTTATACAGGAAGTCACGTCAGAGGCTAGCTAGAGGAACGCAGGCTGGAGTGCACGGAAGGTATGTATATGTCTGCTGCCCGCCGCTGCCTGGACACAAATTGAAGCTGGAGGGGAGAGCCCCGAGGTGAGGGGGGGGGGAACGTCCCCCCCCCCTCCCCGCCGACTGTGGCCACGGCTTTCCCCTCATGCTGTGACCCCTCCAGCCCCCACAAAACGCTCAGAAATTCTGTAGGGGGGCCCGGTGGGGCCTAGTTACGCCCCTGGCCTCAAACTATGGGCAAAAGACATAGGCTATCATTCATGAAAGTGCTGTCGGTATGGAGAATCGGTGCGGGAAAACACAGCTGGCGGTGTTTTAGACTTCTGGGTGGGAATTCATAAAAAAGTATCCATGTGCGGTAGCAGTGCGGAGATTCCCCGAACTAGGCTGGCGGTAGGCTTGCGGAGACACGGAAGCTGCTGAGTTGATACATTTCTCCGTGTTCCGCTCTGCTGCAGCTGCCTGGGAGGTTTGTGTATCTCCATTCACTTACATTGGTATCGCCACATCAGAGGGAGCGGTATCGCCACATCAGAGGGAGCGGTACTTCCCGACCTCACACCCCTGCGGTGATCTTTTTGAATTAACATTTTGCTACATTTGTTCCGATAATCACCGCACAAGGCGGTGATTTATCACCCTGCTCAGTAGTGTAATTTTTTCATGCGGAAAGAGCCTTTATGAATGCTGTCTTTGCTAAGTGGTCGGTAAAGTCAGCTGTTTTAAGCATTTCCGCATGCGGAAATGCTTTATGAAAGCCATAGTTTCTCTTCATTTTTCTATATACAATTCACTAATCAAAACTGGACAGTACAATACATGTGTTATGTAAGTAGATCAAGTATGTATCTACTTTTATATGTGTTTTTTCCCTGGCATAGTATGACTGATCCTCCTAAAGCACCATTTTGTTTACCGGTTTCTTTTTTTACTATGGTACTTTTGTGAAATGATTTCATTTAGCTCGCTGCTTGCTACTCCCCCTCATGGCAGGCTTCCCTCACTGCGCAACATACTTGCATTTCTACAAGGAGGCTGTACTGCTACTGCGCCTGCGCACATGCATGTATCGGCGGTGGATTGGTAGTGGCTGTTAGAGGTGGAGAGCCTGAAAGAGATTACAGAACGTATACTACGGCGGCGGGAAGTGTTGCCGGAGATGACGGCTAACGTGACAACCAACCCTTCTCAGCTCTTGCCGCTTGGTAATGTTGCCGGTGTTTGGTGCTTTAAGGCTTTATGAAATGTGTCTGGCTTGGCGCCCTGGCGAGTTAGTTGCTTCTGTTCCTACATGTGCACTGACCACGCTTTTGCTTTGCCCCCATAGAGCTGGTGGATAAATGCATAGGATCCCGGATTCACATTGTCATGAAAAGCGACAAGGAAATTGTTGGAACGCTCCTGGGATTTGATGATTTTGTTAGTATCCTTTATTAGGGCCGTATGTAATCGCTGGTGTGTGCTCAGAACTTGGCAGACTGAATCAACCTAGCTAAACCTTGTCATTATAACTTTGGTATTTGTTTTGTGTTTGCTTGCTCAATCAGGAAAGCAGTGAAATACAGATGTATAGCCTGGGTGTGCTTTCCAGAGGTTGCTTTGGAAAGGTTAGTCTACTTTAGGGGACCCAGCACGAAACCTCATAGGGATATTCCACTAACTTGATTGGGTGAACGGTTCCCTATGAGGTTTCGTGCTGGGTCCCCTAAGGTAGACTAGCGCCAGGCAAGGCATAGATTTGGGGTAGTGCAGGAGTGGTGAGGTTGGTACTCCCAACTTATAGTTCCAGGTTTGAATCTCTGGACACCATTAACATGTACCGTATTTTTCAGAATATAAGATGCTCCAGCATATAAGACGCACCTAGATTTAGAGGGCAAAAATCGGGGGAAAAAATAAACTAAATCTACGTGCGTCTATGGTGCTGAGGCATCTTATGGACCCCCCCTGAAAAAAAAATCTCCAGCTACACTGCTCATCTACACTAAATCCTGCTATACTACACTTACCCCTGCTGCCCGCAGCAACTGCACTTTACTTCACTAACCCCTGCTACCACCACCAACTACACTACATTTCACTAACTGACCCCTGCATCCAACCCAAACTACACTTCACTAACTCACCCCTGTTGCATATCACCTTATCCTGTTGCTGCGATCCTCTCCTCCCTCTGACTGCCATCACCCGAGGGTCCCAGGCTCCCAGCAAGCATCGTCGAGGGTCCCAGGCTCCCAGCAGCCGTCATCCGAGGGTCCCAGCCTTTCCTTCCAGGATCCCTGCTCTTGAGTGTCCCAGCCGCCGGATCATCTTCACTGCTGTTACATACGCAGACTGCAGCCTTGCGGTAAACACGCGCTGACATCCTCCATAGTAACGGCATCCACTTCTTAGTTACAGTTTCCTCTTCTGTGTGACAAGTGGCGCACGTGCGGCGGGATCACACATGACGTCAGGCACATATGTGCTGCTCGTCACACAGAAGGGGGCACTGTAAGTAAGTAAAGGACACCGTTTTATGAAGGATGTCGGCGGGGCGGCAGCGCGTGTTTACCGCAAGGCGAAGAGGAGCCGGCGGCTGGGACACTCAAGCGGGGATCCTGGATGGGAAGGCTGGATGACCCTCGGATGACGGCAGGAGGAGAGGATCACGGCGGTAGGATCTGATCAGTATGTTATGGGGCCAAAATACCATACCTTTAGAAAATTAGATGCACCCACTTATTCCCCCTAGTTTTGGGGAAGAAAAGTCTGTCTTATATTCCTAAAAATACGGTAGTTTGTTAGCTAGGGTTCACCTCCCCCAGCAGTTTCCCGAGAATATACTGGTAAGTACAAATGTGAGGTGAATTTCAACTGAAAAGGAACTTTGCACTCTAATAATTAACTGTCAGGTTAATTTATTAACTGACTGGTAACTAATCAATTTGTTGCTCTGTGGGGCAAGAAGTTATCTAAAAATCAAAGTTTTAAACATTTTCTACTGGTAAGTTAATTGGTGACCAGGTCATCTGAGGAAAGCGGAGTTCCGCCGAAACCGGTAATGATGCCAGTGGCACGCTACAGCTCAGAGTCCTGCCTGTTTCCACCACTGCTCTCTTGATCAGGTGATTGCAAATCCGCGCTACTGGCCATCTGAGGAGGTCCTGGAGACTTCACATCGGTGCTATAAGTTTTTATGACAGTACACATTTTGCAAGTGTGATTCTCTTATTTGCAGTTTCTATTAAAGGGTTTAATGCACTATAGAGCGCTTCCTTTGTTGAAAATCATACAGGATTCCAAACATTTAAAAACAAAAACTGCAAAGTGGGGTGTGCATAATTATTCAGCCCCCTGAGTCAATACTTTGTAGAACCACCTTTTTCTGCAATTAGAGCTGCCAGTCTTTTAGGGTATGTCTCTACCAGCTTTGCACACCTAGAGACTGAAATCCTTGCCCATTCTTCTTTGCAAAACAGCTCCAGCTCAGTCAGATTAGATGGGCAGCGTTTGTGAACAGGGCTGTGGAGTCGGTACAAAAATCCTCCGCCTCCTTAGTTTAGGATTCCACCAACTCCTTGACTCCGACTCATCTAATTTGCATATTACAATCTTGTTGATTGAAAGTATGTAACATGAAATTTTGTCTCTTAACTGCCAACGCTTAGGAATTTTAAAAGACAACTGAAGTGAGGATATGGAGACTGCCATATTTATTCCCTTTAGTCATAGACTAAAACTAGTCCTTGGTAAGAGTACTTGTAAAAGGTATGGACAGGAACAAAGAACATCTATCAGGCCCTAGGCAATGTAATTGTGGGTACATGTAAGAGTGATGTGCAGGTGCTCTGCAGGGGGGAATAAGGAGATTCTTCCTCTATTACACATTCTTCATGCACAATCTGAACCAGGTTTATGGGTGATAGACAACACCTCTGTGTTCAATGTGCACAACATTCTCAGTGGATTCCCTGCAGCTCTGTGGAGAGTGCATATGTAGAGTATAGTACTACTGTGTAACAAACCTGAGACAGATGAAATTAAAGTTTTATACATACCTGGGGCTTCCTCCAGCCCCCTTCAGGCTAATCATAATCAGTCCCTCGCTGTCCTCCTCCGCCACCTGGATCTTCTGCTATGAGTCCAGGTACTTGAGCCAGTCTGGCGTAGTGCGCATGCACACACTCCGCCGCCGGGAGCGTAATACACCTGCGCAGCACTTGCGCCGCTGCAGAGCGCTCCTGGCTGAGGAAGCATCATGTGGCCGGACTGCGCTGACTGTCTGAATTACCAGGACTCCTAGCAGAAGATTCAGGTGGTGGAGGTGGACAGCGAGGGACTAATTAGCCTGAAGGGGGCTGGAAGAAGCCCCAGGTATGTTTCATCCTTCTCAGGTACCATTTAATTTGTAGTCGCCAAACCAAATTTTAACATATCAAATTATTTGATTTCATGAGCAAAGAGTGCGTACATTTGCATAAATCAGCATCAGTGCAGAATTATTTCCATCTCTATTAGTGACACGGCTACACATTAGGCTTTATACTTACAGCATATGTTATTTCGTATACATGAGATTCCTGTGTACACATCATATATACAGTCACAATCAGATGTGTATATCTGAACTAAGCACAGCTATTACTGTATGTATAAATTATTTATGATGACTATTATCTGAGAAATAGAACATTTTATCATATTTTCTATTTTAATTACAGTTTAAATTCATTCGGAGTCGGAGTCGGTGCATTTTTCTCCCGACTCCAGGCACCCAAAATTGCCACGACTCCGACTCCTTAGCCCTGTTATTGACCATCTCTATTAGTGACACGGCTACACATCAGGCTTTATACTTACAGCATAGATGTTATTTCGTGTATATATATGAGATTCCTGTGTACACATATACAGTCACAATCAGATGTGTATATCTGACTTTAAAAATACGGGGACTGCTTTATTGGATCAGCACAAGTAACTAATTTTGATTGGTTTATTTCATTTTTGTGGACTAAGCACAGCTATTACTGTATGTATAAATTATTTATGATGACTATTATCTGAGAAATAGAAAATTGTATCATATTTTCTATTTTAATTACAGTTTAAATTCATTAGGAGTCGAAGTCGGTGCATTTTTTTCCCGACTCCAGGCACCCAAAATTACTTCGACTCCACAGCCCTGTTTGTGAACAGCAGTTTTCAGATCTTGCCACAGATTCTCGATTGGATTTAGATCTGGACTTTGACTGGGCCATTCTAACACATGGATATGTTTTGTTTTAAACCATCCCATTGTTGCCCAGGCTTTATGTTTAGGGTCGTTGTCCTGCTGGAAGGTGAACATCCGGCCCAGTCTCAAGTCTTTTGCAGACTCCAAGAGGTTTTCTTCCAAGATTGCCCTGTATTTGGCTCCATCCATCTTCTCATCAACTCTGACCAGCTTCCCTGTCCCAGCTGAAGAGAAGCACCCCCAGAGCATGATGCTGCCACCACCATATTTGACAGTGGGGATGGTGTGTTCAGAGTGATGTGCAGTGTTAGTTTTAGTGTTAGCATTGGGCTTGATTCACAAAGCCGTGCGTGCTAAACAGTTAGCGCGCAAAGTGCCGCCCGCGCTGACATTTGCGCGGAAAAAAGTGCCGCCCGCGCTGACATTTGCGCGGAAAAAAGTGCCGCCCACGCTGACATTTGCGCGGAAAAAAGTGCCGCCCGCGCTGACATTTGCGCGGAAAAAAGTGCCGCCCGCGCTGACATTTGCGCGGAAAAAAGTGCCGCCCGCGCTGACATTTGCGCGGAAAAAAGTGCCGCCCGCGCTGACATTTGCGCGGAAAAAAGTGCCGCCCGCGCGGACATTTGCTTGCGCGGAAAAAAGTGCCGCCCGCGCGGACATTTGCTTGCGCGGAAAAAAGTGCCGCCCGCGCGGACATTTGCTTGCGCGGAAAAAAGTGCCGCCCGCGCGGACATTTGCTTGCGCAAAAAGTGCCGCCCGCGCGGACATTTGCTCGCGCAAAAAGTGCCGCCCGCGCAGACATTTGCGCGCGCAAAAAGTGCCGCCCGCGCAAACATTTGCGCGCGCAAAAGTGCCGCCGAAAAGTCCGCGAGCGGCACTTCACAGCAGCACGGCTTTGTGAATCAATTCCATTGTGTTTTGCATTTTGGCCAAAAAGTTTCATTTTGGTCTCATCTGACCAGCGCACCTTCTTCCACATGTTCGCTGTGTCCCCCACATGGCTTGTGGCAAACTGCAAACGGGACTTCTTATGCTTTTCTGTTAAAGAGCAACTATTAGCCTGGAATGGCTGGAAAAAAAACCCATATATACAGGTAGATAATTACTTGCTCTACTTAGCAGATGTGTTGTATTGTACACGTCTAGATTTCAGAGATGTGCAAAATAGTAAAGGAGAATGCTGTTGCAGGGACCATCTTGATCCCACAGGCTGAAATTCTCTCCCCCCCCCCCCCCCCCCCCCCTCCCCGCAGTATTACTGAGCACAGCGGAGAGGAATAAAGGTAGTGCACACAGACGCACCTACCGATGGTTCCAAGCGCAGGAGTACCAGTCTATATTCTCTGCAATACCTCCAGCCTCCATACCATTGCAATACCTCCAGCCTCCATACCATACACATTAATGGTTAGTGGCTTCTATTATTTCTGTTTATTACACTTATTGCCTACTGAAACTTGCTTTTAGTGCTCTAAATGAAAACTTCATTCCTATTGTCACAACATTTTGTTGTGACTATTTTAATTTGCTACAGATGTATTACTTTTATATTTTTTTTTTACCTTGTGTGATCCTCAACTCTGCCTCAGATATGGTATTAGAAGACGTCACAGAATTGTAAGTATATATGAGAATCCACCGTTACGACATGCTTTTAACCATATTGTGTGTGTGTGTGTGTGTGTGTGTGTGTGTGTGGGGGGGGGGGGGGGGTTGCTTCAAATTGTCGAAAATGTCCAACTATGTACTTTAAAGGACTTCCGAGGCAAGGGGCAAGGATCTATTTTTACTCCAAAAACCTACTACACAGAAAGTGTACATGCTAGGGTGTGCTAAACAAGTGGGTACATGCACTGGTCGAAAAACTGGAATTAGTAAACAAACACACTACCAGTATATGCCGTTCAACCACCTGATATCAGGTGGTTGAACGGCATATACTGGTAGTGTGTTTGTTTACTAAATCTATTTTTACTCACCTGGGACTTCTTCCACCCCCGTGCATCTAAGTCATCTGGCGAGTACTGTGCCTGCGCACAACTACGGTGCAGTACCTGCCAGATGACGTGGATGCGCGGGTGCAGAAGAGCTGACCCCCGCCGGTGAGTCACTATCATTACGGGTGGCCAGCAGGGACACAGAGGACCACCGGGGCTGCGGCGAGGGACTGAGACGGCTGCTAGGAGCTGGAAGAAGCCCAAGATGAATAAAAATAGATTCTTGCCCTTCGCCTCGGAAGTCCTTTAAGGACCCACCGATGCATTCAAATAGGGAAGGGCAATGAAATGCTGAGAATTCTGAGTTGACACAAATTGTATGCTAATTCTTGTGTCTTGAAAATGGACCGCTGCATCTGATTGGTTCATTGCTAAGCTACATAAGTTTGCATATCCTTTGCACAGATTGCATTTATTTTGTAGCCTGGACTTGGTACTGTTTCAGTATGCACAACCCAGGTATTTCCTCTTCCTGCATGAGCAATTATATGCACAGAGCAGGAGGTATTGTTAAATACTGTATTGACCACACCTGCCCTCATTGACTGGCAGCAACAATGACACTACAAAGTTGGCAGACTGTTAAGGTCATAATGGATTATGTGTTTAGAGTATGTAGAGTGAAATTACTTGTGGCATTTATCTTAGCAGTGTGACTGAAGGGACTACATATTTCTCAGAATTTCACTTCATAGTAGGCCTGAAAGATAAATCGAATTTAAATCGAAATCGCGATCACCAAGATCACAATTTCAGAATCGTCAAAGCGGTGAATATCGCGATCACGTCATTTCCACAAGAGGAAGTTTGAAGAAGCGCCTTCAAACTTTCCCAAAGTCCCAGTGCCCGCAGCATTGGACATACCTTCCATCCTCTATTGCCCTCTGCCGCCTCTTGTGCTTGGCAAAACTTCGGTTTCCTGTATGTCACATGATATACAGGAAGTATGCCGTGCATTAGAGCCTGCAGGAGGCAAAGTGGATAGACGGGCATCGCTGGACTCATGCTTGAAGCTATGTCCACAACTGATGCAACTTGGGGGACAGAGGAGGCACAGAGAGAGACACAGAGGGGGCACAGAGAGAGACACAGAGGGGGCACAGAGACACAAAGGAGGCAAGAGAGAGACCCAGAGAAGGCATGAAGAGGCAAAGGGGGCACAATGAGAGACGGGGACAGAGGGGGAGCAGACAGGCACAAAGGGGGGGGGAGGACAAAGCTTGATTTGAAGGAAATCGTGAATCAAATCGAAATCGTAATTTTGGACAGAAATCGCTCAATTCAATTTTTTCCTAAATCGTTCAGGCCTACTTCATAGCATAACTGGTATAAGTATACTTTTACCAGCAATCCTCCAGGGCAAAGGTGAGCTCCTATCAGATACTGGAACAGACTGTATTTCCCCTATAAATTAATTAGTAGGCTCACCTTAGTGCTGTTTGTTCCTGCGTCCAGGCTGGTCAGCATCTCCTATGAAGGATGAACCTGTGTGCCGGTCTGCAGAAGTATTCCTTCAAGGAGAATTGTAGTGAGAGGTATATGGAGGCTGCCATATTTATATTCTTTTAGGCTGGTTTCACGCCAGGACGTTGCGTTTTAGGGGACGTTATGGTCACACAACGTGCCCCTAACGCAACGTCTGGTGCTCTCTGCTTTGGACGTCAGAGTGAGCCGCGTTGTGCAGCTCACTCTGACGTCCGTGATGCGCACTCTTGGACGCATGCGGCATCACGTGGTCCCGCCCGGCCAATCGCCGCACAGAGCGGCCGCTCAAGGAAGTAAACACTGCACGTCACTGAGTGCAGTGAATATTAATTAGCCATGTGCCTGGCCGCTCTCCGCTCCTCCCCAACGTTACTGAGCATGTGCAAACAGTCTAACGCGGCTCTGCCGCTTACAAAGTACTGCATGCAGTACGTTATATTATGGCGCAGCGTTACACTGTAACGCAACGTGGGCACTGTGAACAGCCCATTGATTTTTTCATTGCTGTGCGGTGGGGTGCGTTACAGGCTGCTCTAACGTGCGCCTGTAACGTCCCACTGTGAAACCAGCCTAAAGCAATACCAGTTGCCTGGCTATTCAGCTAATCCTCTGCCTCTAATACTTTCAGCCATAGGCCCTGAACAAGCATGCAGGAGATCAGGTGTTTCTGACAAATTAGACAGATATGACAAGATTAGCTGCATGCTTGTTCCTGGTGTGATTCAGACACTTCTTCAGCCAAATACACCAGCAGGGCTGCCAGGCAACTGGTATTGCTTAAAAGGAAAAAAATATGGCAGCCTCCATATCCCTCTCACTACAATTCTCCTTTCAGGGTAGAGGCTGTGGTACTGAGGCAGCCTAGCCTCCCTTAGCCAACTTCTGGATTTTTGGTGGGCCTCTGCTTTCTTTTCCCCAGTTTTCTGCAGGAGGCAAGTGGGAAGGTGCTGTAGCCAGGGCTGTGGAGTCGGTACAAAAATCTTCCGACTCCTCAGTTTCTGAAACCACGACTCCGGGTACCCAAAATTGCTCAGACTCCGACTCTTTAGTCTAATACTTAACAGGGCTGTGGATTTTGTACAAAAATCATGCGACTCCGACTCCCGACTCCGACTCCTCAGTTTCTGAAACCACGACTCCGACTCCGGGTGCCCAAAATTGCCTCGACTCCGACTCCACAGCCCTGGCTTTAGCCCATCCTTTCCTCCGTTTGGAAGGATGGTAATCTCACATCCAAGATCCGTCACTGGGCGCTTTTTGTTTAGACCGGAGTTGGATTCAGCCCTGGAAAAGATGGCTAGAAAAAAAATAGTGCATCCATAAAAGCAGAAAGCTGCAATTTTTTTTATTTTTTGTAGCAAGCTGAAAGGTGCGCAACCCTCTCCCTCTTCAGGTCAGAGTGGTAAAGGTTGAACCTTTGAGACCCCCCCCCCCCCCCCCCCAATAAGTCAAGCAAGACACAATGGCCCTTATGCAGTAAACTTTTCTGCTGACGTTTCTCCTTGGAGATAATTTCATCTCTTTAAAAAAACATGTTTTCAGAAACTGGTAATGTAAAAAGTACAAAAGTAGATGACAAAGTGGTAACAAACTTATTTTGAGTATTTTCTTGCATGCTGGGGTTTTAACAAGTATATTATTAAGCTGTTTATATCATCTGTGAGTAAATTAATGTCATGGCCGAAATTGTTGGCACCCCAGTAATCTTTCCAGAAACTCAAGTATTTCTCATAGAAAAGTATTGTATTAAGTTTTGCTATACATTTTTATTCCATTTGGGTGTATTATAACAAAACAAAAAAGGGAGGGAAAAAAGCAAATTGGACATTATCATACACAACTCCAAAAATAGCCTGGACAAAATTATTGGCAACCTTAAAGGGGAACTGAAGAGAGAGGTATATGGAGGCTGTCATGTTTATTTCCTTTTAATCAATACCAGTTGCCTGGCAGCCCTGCTGGTCTATTTCTCTGCAGTAGTATCTGATTAAAACCAGAAACAAGCATGCAGCTAGTCTTGTCAGATCAGACTTATAAGTCTGAACCACTGAAACACCTGATCTGCTGCATGCTTGTTCAGGGGCTATGGCTAATAGTATTAGAGGCAGAGGATCAGCAGGGCTGCCAGGCAACTGGTATTTTCTAAAAGGAAATAAACATGACAGCCTCCATTTACCTTTCTCTTCAGTTCCCCTTTAATTTAATATTTGGTGTCACACCCTTTGGAAATTAGTCACTTCCTATAACCATCAATAAGCTTCTTACACCTCTCTCCTGGAATTTTGGACCACTCTTCCTTTGCAAGCTTCTCCAGGCCTCTTATTGGAAGGATGCCTTTTCCCAACAGCAATTTTAAGATCTCTACACAGGTGTTTAATTTTTCCCAATTGTGGATTCAGATCTGGACTTATTGCTGGCCACTTCAGAACTCTCCAGCGCTTTGTTGCCATCCATTTCTGGGTTGCTTTTTGACGTATATGTTTGGGGTTTTTGTCCTGCTGGAAGACCCAAGATGCAAACCCTGCTTACACATAAGACAATCCTTCCGGGGAGGGGGGGGGGGGGGGGAGTTTGGGGGTTTGCACAGTACAAGAAATATATACACATGCATGCATTTTAGAGTTGCAGAGATGAGCACCCTCAATTTGCTGAATAGAACCACACGAAGACTGAGGGACCTTAGCAGAGAGCGGCTTACCACGTGTGTGCTGCAGGCTGAACACGGAGGTGTTGGAGAGCAGTGTCATATCAAACAGCAGATGGCAAGGTTCAAGCTATGAGGCAGCACTTCCTACATTCCTTCACCGAAAACAGAACTGCCCGATGACGTGCATCGTCACCAGGACGCAGCAGTGGGGCAGCTCAGCGTCTCTGTCCTGCTCCATCCACTCTCTGTGCTCTGTCTGCCATGGGTTGTCTGAACTTCCATCTGGCAGCCCCAGTGATGAAGCGGGACATCAAATTATTGCTGCCATAGTTGCTGCCCCTCCTCCCTGATAGCCTGGAGCAGGTGGATGGCAGAAGTAAGAACGGGGTGTTTCGTGATGTAGCTGCGTACACGTAACGCTATGCACTCACAGCTAAGGAAGGAGTGAAGATGGAGGAGGCGGGTTTCCGGCTTGAGCGGCGAAGATAACACTGTAATCATTACAGTGCAATGAGCAGAGGCAGGGGATGTAGCAGCGGCCCAGCGCAACACATCCCGTGGCCCAGCATTGGGCCGGGGGTTGGGGGCCCCTGATTTAAATGTTGATAGTTCGCACTGACACTGATGCTTTCTGAGCCTGCAGGACAGCTTAAATTTCTTTGGCACTTGTTTGGGGCTGATTATCCACCATCCAGACTATCCTGCGTTGCAACCTTTCATCAATTTTTGTCTTCTCTCCATGACCAGGGAGATTAGCTACAGTGCTATGGGCCCTTATGGGAGTAAATGGGGTGGCAAAGTGTAGGGAATAGGAGGATGATAGGAGGGGACACTGCCACAAGCCTGCCTCTTCCTGCCTGAAAATTTTAGTGTTTTTTTTTTTTTTTTGTTTGTTTGTTTGGTTTTCTTTGACACCAAGTGTCACGCAATGACATGGGGGTTACAAAAACAGGGAGGTGGAACTGCCCAACAAGTAACCCTGAAAAGACTGATTGGTAAAACAGTTCCTGGCATTCTGATTTAATGGCAGAAATACTGAATGGCATAAACAGGCCCTCGTACACATAAAGCTCCAGAACTAGCTTATGATCAATAATGCATATGTATTGCATTATTAATCTTGCTTCTTTAACCTCCTGAGCGGTCTGGACGAGCTCAGCTCGTCCATCACCGCCGGAGGCTGCCGCTCAGGCCCTGCTGGGCCGATTTTTATCAAATAAAGTGCAGCACACGCAGCCGGCACTTTGCCAGCCGCGTGTGCTGCCTGATCGCCGCCGCTCTGCGGCGATTCGCCGCGAGTAGCGGCGAAAGAGGGCCCCCCTAGCCGCCTGAGCCCTGCGCAGCCGGAACAAAAAGTTCCGGCCAGCGCTAAGGGCTGGATCGGAGGCGGCTGACGTCAGGACGTCGGCTGACGTCGATGACGTCACTCCGCTCGTCGCTATGGCGACGATATAAGCAAAACAAGGAAGGCCGCTCATTGCGGCCTTCCTTGTTTATTCTGGGCGCCGGAGGCGATCGGAAGATCGCCTCCGGAGCGCCCTCTAGTGGGCTTTCATGCAGCCAACTTTCAGTTGGCTGCATGAAATAGTTTTTTTTTTATTTAAAAAAAACCCTCCCGCAGCCACCCTGGCGATTTAATCAGAACGCCAGGGTGGTTAAGAAACTAGAGCTTGCTGTAAAATAATAGTTGTAGCTTAAAGCCATGTCTGAAGTACCAGCGAGCTGCGCTGCTGAGGGCCTATTTACAGAAGGCAGTAAATAATGCTGGATATTCAGTTGTTTCAAGGCAACGAGGCACTTTGGAGGGAACAGAAGGAATAAAAAAAAAAACGCTCACCAAATCTGTGCAAAGAATTTGAAACATTTTTTTTTTAAATGTTTGTTTATTTTTTTAGCAAGTGTCAGTACTTTTTGCACACACTTTAGATTTCCCTCAGCCAAAACAAGCATTTTTTGAGCGCTGCCACTAAAGATTCTTTCAAGTGACCAAAACATTACACTAAGTACAACAGTGATCATCTTATTGCTTTCTGATCTATAACTAGGGAAGCTTTGTAGGAGGCTCCCAGAAATTTTGTATCCTTGGTCGTGGGTGTGGGCACCTCTTTTGCCTAGAAGGTAAAAGAGGCACCCACACCCGCGACTTCTACTGACTTATGCACTTTATATTGACCTGAGGAAGCAGGCCAGTACCCGTGAAACGCGTTTTTTTTGTGCATTAATACAATTATTTCTACCTATATGGTTTGTTCATTGATAGAGGTAAGATCTAATTACTCTTATACTTTATGATTTAAAGATACAATACTTTTTGGGAGCCTCCTACAAGTTTTCCTAGTTATAGTTTAACCCTTCGGGCTTCGTGTATTGTACACTACGTGTCAATCATCTAAAAGCGACCAACCGGCACCTGCCTAGCGAGTCTGGAATACCGAATGGGAACGGTAAATTTTCTGTAAGCTCTGTTTGGTGGTTGCAGGAGTGCAACCCACACTTGTATATTCTACTACTCTACTCTTACCCATTCTCTTAACTATACTGCACCATTGGTCTCCTGGTCCTTCTCATTTCAGACCCTTGGTGGTTGGAAGCACAACAATCAGGAGTCATCTCATGTCTCCTGATCATAGAGCTGGCTTAAAAACACCTCCACTTGCCCTAAAAAGTAAAAAAAAATTAACTTGAATGCTCATTTTAAAGTGGTCTAACACCCAGCATTTCAACTTTGCTTTAAAAGATTGCTTACAGCTTAGAAACTATTAGGGCTGGAACCCACAAGGGCGTTTTTGTGAGCATTTAGGGAGCGCTTGAAAACCCTAGCGTTTTCCCAAAACGCTCAGCTAATGTTAATGGATAGGGCAACTTCCACAGGAGCATTTGCGATTGTGAAAATCGCAAGTGATGGACATGTAGCATTTTGTTAGCGTTTGCGCTTCAATGTAAAGTATATCATCGCTGGCGTAATCGCTCATCAAAACCTGCACTGAGCGATTTTGCTAGCGTTTTCTAGTTACTGCACACTGTAACAAAATTAAAATTAATTGAAAGGACAAATCAGACTTTAAAACGCTAATCGCTACACAACCGCTGGCAAATTGATACACTTTAAAAACGCTCCCTAAAACGCTCATGAAATCACTTACAAACTGCTCATACAAAACGCTAGCGCTTGCGATTAGCGATTGCGTTTTGCAGTGGGTTCCAGGCCTTATGCCAGATTTTTTTTTTTTCTTAGCAGAAATTCACTGAATGGATTAAACATGACATTTTAGTGTTGCATTTAGCTAGAAATCCTCCTCTGTGCTGAGGTTTAGATACAAATGTATCTATTTAAAATGTAAATAAACACCTCCCTGAGAGAGCACAGAGGGCTTCCCAGACAGGCTTTTCAGAGGTCTATTTGCATTCCAAACAAAGATACATTTGTAACTAAACCTCAGCACTGATGTGGATTTTTAGCTAAATGCAAAACTAAAATGTCATGTTTAACCCTTGCAGTGAATTTCTGCTTAACCACTTGCCGACCAGGGGATTTTTCAATGATCGGTGCTGCGTGGGCTCTACAGCCCGCAGCACCGATCAGGAGTGCAGCAGGGCGATCAGACTATCCCCCCTTTTTTCCCCACTAGGGGATGTCCTGCTGGGGGGTCTGATCGCCGCCGGCTGCATTTGCTTAGCGGGGGGCTCTTCAAAGCCCTTCTCCGCCGGCTCGCCGCTCCCTCCCTCTGTGAGCTGCGCAGGACGGATTTCCGTCCTGCGCATTGAAGGATAGACTTCAGCCTATCATATGCCGGCGATCCCCGGCAAATCAGAGGCCAGGGATCGCCGATCTGCCTTACGGCGCTGCTGCGCAGCAGCGCCGTATGATGTAAACAGCAGGGGTTTCCTCCCCGCCTGTTTACATTTTGCCGGCGAGCCGCGATCGGCGGCTCTCCGGCTGTTCACGGAGACACCCTCCGTGAACTGACATGGAAAGACCGCGGCCGTTTCCATGGTAACCCGCAGACGACCAGTTTACGCCAATCGACGTAAGCTGGTCGTCAAGAGGTTAAAAAAAAATCTGGCATAATAGTTTCTAAGCTGTAATCAATCTTTTAAAGCAAAGTTGTAATGCTGGGTGTTAGACCGCTTTAAGCAGCAGAAATTTTAAGTGTACAGTGCATACGGAAAGTACAGTACACTACTTTTTCCACATTTTGTTCTGTTACAGCCTTATTCCAAAATGGATTACATTAATCCCCCTCACCCTCAGAATTCTATACATAACACCCCATAATGACAATTTGAAAAAAGTTAACTTGAGGTTTTGGCAGATTTATTAAAAATAAAAAAACGGAGAAATCACATGCACACAAGTATCCACTTGTTTTACTTGATACGTTTTCGATGTACCTTTGGCAGCAAATACAGCTGCAAGTCTTTGAATATGATGCCACAAGCTTGACATAACAACCTTTGGCTCTTTTTGCCCACTCCTCTTTGCAGCACCTCTTGTGCTCCATCAGGTTGGATGGGAAGCATCTGTGATCTCTCCAGAGATTCAATTCTGGGCTACTCGATATTCAGAGTTTGCCTGAAGCCACTCCTTTTGATATTTTGGCAGTGTGCTTAGGGTCGTTGTCCTGCTGAAAGATGAGAAAGATCCAGTCTGAGTTCAAGAGCGCTCTGGATCAGGTTTTCATCCCTACTAGTCTCCCAGTTCCTGCTGCTGAAAAACATCCCCACAGCATGATGTTGCCACCACCATGCTTCACTGTAAGGATGGTATTGGCTTGGGAATGAACAGTGCCTGGTTTCCTTCAAACTTGACACCTGGCATACACACCAAAGAGTTCAATATTTGTCTCATCAGACCAGAAAATTATGTTGCTCTTGGTTTGAGCTGGCTGGATAGTTTGACACAGGAGACCAGGGTTCGAATCTAGGCTCTCCCATGGCAAAACTCTTATACTGCTACTGCCTACTAAGGGCACCATAGTGGCTGCAGCTCTGGAGCTTTCAGTCTGTGCTCTGGCGGACTGACCCTGCACTTCATTCAAGCTGTAGGACAGTGCGGCCTGGAAACCACGCTTCATTGAAATGGTGTAGTATAAGAACAGCAGCTAGGTTAGCATTTCTTAACCCTCTGGGCGATACAATTATATCGCCCAAGAGGTGGCGCAGCACTATTTTTTAATTTTTTTTATTTTTTAAATCATGTAGCGAGCCCAGGGCTCGCTACATGATAGCCGCAGCGCAGCGGCATCCCCCCACCCACTCCGATCGCCTTCCGCGATCAGAGTAAGCAGGAAATCCCGTTCAGAACGGGATTTCCTGCTGGGCTTCCCTGGTCGCCATGGCGACGGGGCGGGATGACGTCACCGACGTCATGGACGTCGTGACGTCATAGGGAGTTCCGATCCACCCCTCAGCGCTGCCTGGCACTGATTGGCCAGGCTGCGCAAGGGGTTGGGGAGGGGGGGGGCTGCGCGGAACGGCGGGTAGCGGCGGATCGGCGGTGAGCGGCGGCGATCGGAAGTTACACGCAGCTAGCAAAGTGCTAGCTGCGTGTAACAAAAAAAAAATTATGCAAATCGGCCCAGCGGGGCCTGAGAAATCCTCCTGCGCGACATACCCCGAGCTCAGCTCGGGATTATCGCTCAGGAGGTTAAAGAGAACCCGAGGTGGGTTTGAAGAATATTATCTGCATACAGAGGATGGATCTGCCTATACAGCCCAGCCTCTGTTGCTATCCCAAACCCCCCTAAGGTCCCCCTGCACTCTGCAATCCCTCATAAATCACAGCCACGCTGCTGACAAACAGCTTGTCAGAGCTGGCTGTGTTTATCTCTATAGTGTCAGTCTGCTGCTCTCCCCGCCTCCTGCAGAACTCCGGTCCCCGCCTGCATCCCTTCCCTCCCTGCTGATTGGAGGGAAGGGACAGGGGCAGAGACCAGAGCTATGCAGGAGGCGGGGGAGCAGCTGAGACTGACACTACAGATGTAAACACAGCCTCACAGCATGACTGATTTATGAGGGATTGCAGAGTGCAGGGGGACCTTAGTGGGGTTTGGGATAGCAACAGAGGCTGGGCTGTATAGGCAGATCCAGCCTCTGTATGCAGATACCATTCTTTAAACACACCTCGGGTTCTCTTTAAGGGCCCGTTTCCACTAGAAGTGTTGCTATGCGGAAACCGCTCTACAACTAATTGACGTAAATGGAGTCGTTTCCATTGACGCAAATTTACCTACGAGATCCATTGCGTTGAGACGCGGGGGAAATTATGTATAGCATGCTGCAGTTTTCCGCAGCATGTATCCGAGTCCCCATAGCTGCTGACGTGAAGTAGCATGACGCCGCATCCGGTTGTCCGGAAGACAACTGGAAGTACTTATGGAGGGAGGCGGTCTCCTCGCATCCTAAACGCCTGTGGAAACGGGCCCTTAAAGGATGTCAGCAATGGTCAACTGACGGCACTCAGACTAAAGGGGGCTGAATTACGCACACCCCACTTTGCAGTTTTTTATTTGTAAAAAATGTTTGGAATCATGTATGATTTTTGTTCCACTTCTCCCGTGTACACCACTTTGTATTGGTCTTTCACGTGGAATTCCAATAAAATTGATTCATGTTTGTGGCAGTAATATGACAAAATGTGGAAAACTTCGAAGGGGGCCGTGTGTGTGTGTGTGTGTGTATAGATATTATTATATATATTTTTTTTCCTCTTTTTCCATAGTGAGATTACGCCAGAGGGCAGGCGAATAACCAAACTTGATCAAATCTTGCTAAATGGAAACAATATAACCATGGTGAGCAACTTATCTGTTACTTATTTAGTTATTGCATAACTGTTGCAATTTTAAACTAGCTTGTGTTGCAGCTGGTTAATATGTCACTGTGTACTTCCTTCTATCAAGACAAGCTACTTAGACCAGCCTATTCCAACCACTCTTTTTAAGGCCACACGTTTTGTATATTCCTTTTGTTCATGCAGAATATCCAAGAGGCAGAAAGGTCTGGCACTAGTTTTAATGGTAGCAAAAATAGATACAAAATGCAACAGTGCAGTGTATGAACATGACATGGAGTTTCATTAATGTCATTGCGAGACTTCAAAGATTGTGCAAACTGTGCATGACTAAAAATTGCTGTACCTGGGTGAGGGGGAGGTAGCTGTGGGTGCCAATGGGTGCACAGCCTATGCACCCATTGGCACGCACAACTGCCTCCCCCTTGCCCAGGTACAGCATTTTATTTTTTTGTCACGCACAGTTTGCACAATCTTGGAAGTCTCGCAATGTCATGAATGAAACTCCATGCCATGTTTTTACACTGCACTGTAGTTGGAAAATGTTTTACCGATTACTATGTGATTTTATTAATTTTTTTTGTATGCCTTCTATTCATCCTCCTCTCTGAATGCTGTATAGGGGAACATCCTGCTTGGCAAAGAGCCCCACAGCATGTCTATACAGTGGTCTTTGGCAAAATGTTACCTGACGTAATCTCAAATGATCATTTTAGCTGACAGTTATCCTTAATAGTTTTATAATCTCTCCTTTTGATAGGATTACACTTCTTGTTGTCTCTTCTACACATGACAAATCTTGTGTTATCACATTGGGCATGTTCCATGGTTAGTTAAAGCGCCACTAAAGGTGGCGATACCTCAGGCAATTTAGTGGCCAATTTGACCATCCAATTTGATTATTATAATCGAATTGGCTGAAAATCAGTGCTGCCAAGTGCATGCCCGACTGACAGTGCGACCAATTTCTGGATGACAATTCTCGATCGGGAGTGCAGCAGGAATGGAGTGCAATTTCCATGCCCCCCCCCCCCCACCCGGCTCTTTCCCCCTATTGTAAAATGTCTCCCCAGTCCCCAGGTAATGTATACTTTACACTGCGCACAAGGCCGATTCCCGATTGATTTCAGCATGAAATTGATCGGGAATTGGCCTGTGGTGTATGGGCAGCTGACAGATCTCTCTCATCAGATTCGATTAGAGAGCGATTTGTCTCTTGGTTGAATCTGCCCATGCATTGCTAGATGTATGGGTACCTTTAGATCACAGATGTGTTCCCAGACAATGAATACACTCAGCTGCAGAGCTTGTTTTTGTGCTAAAGGTCCTTGGTTAGCTAATGTCAAGGGAATCCTTTTTTTAAAGCACCAGTCAGGAGCCCGAGGATCGGTTTACTTCTTACACTGTAGACTTCCATTTCTCCAGGATGCAATGTTCTTAAAGACGTTCAGTCTGTGGCTTCCTCTTTGCAGACTGAGCGGGAGGATGACGTAAGCCACAGCAGTTGCCTCATCCTCAGAGCCTTTACCCAAAAGGTAAAAAAATGGTAACATTTGTGCACTGTGAGTACTAAGTGTTAAGATGGGATTCTTAGTTTTGTGCCTGGAAATTGCCTTTAGTAATTCTGAAATGATGTAAATAAATGGTTGGCCTCATGTTATGGCGTGTAGCTAGTCACAGACTGTAGGAAACTGCAAAATGGTTACCTTGTAAAATATTTATCAATGCAGAAATGCATTGAAGTCTCCTCATGCTCACTTCAAACATCCAGGTGATTTTTTTTTTTAATAGAAACGTCCCTTCATGTAACCAGATGATTGACATGAGCAGTGAAAGGTGACATGAATTTTCTCTGCCTTTTTCCTTTTGGTAGTCACCCCCTTGTATTCAAAGTAGGCACTAGCATATTGATGATTTATTAAACTGTGAAGTTAACTTAAAGAGAATCTGTAACGTCAAAACGTCCCCTGGGGGGTACTCGCCTCGGGTGGAGGAAGCCTCCGGATCCTAATGAGGCTTCCCACGCCGTCCTCCGTCCCTCAGGGGTCTCGCTGCAGCCCTCTGTGCAAGATGTCGTCAATATTTACCTTCCCGGCACCTGCGCAGGCGCTCTGACGGCTGTCGGCTCCGAAGTAGGCGGAAATACCCAATCGCCATCGGGTCTGCTCTACTGCGCAGGCGCCGGAAACTTGCGGACCCGACTGAGATCGGGTATTTCCATCTACTTCGGAGCCGAAAGCAGCCGCAGCGCCCCCGCTGGAGCCAGCAAAGATAAATCTTGAATTTACAGTCGAGTCTGTCCCCGGCTGTTCGGAGGGCTGCAGCGAGACCCCTGAGGGACGGAGGACGGCGTGGGAAGCCTCATTAGGATCCGGAGGCTTCCCCCACCCGAGGTGAGTACCCCCCAGGGGATGTTTTTGATGTTAGAGTCTCTTTAAAGAGGAACTCCAACCAAGAATGTAACTTTTTATCCCAATCAGTAGCTGATACCCCCTTTTACATGAGAAATACATTGCTTTTCACAAACAGACCATCAGGGGGCGCTGTATGACTGATATTGTGGTGAAACACCTCCCACAAGAAGCTCTGAGGACCGCGGTGCTCCTGGCAAACTGCCACAATGTAACAATGTTCACAGACAGGAAATAGCTGCTTACAGCTGTCTCTAACAGCCAAAACAGCTAGCAGCAGCTACATAACCTGCCCACAGTAAAAATGTCACCATGTGATACATGTCAGAATGTAGATCGGGGAGAGGAAAGATTTTACAATGAGCAAACACTGACTAAATCATTTATACATAATTATTGTAAAAATGAAGCACTTTTTTTTATTACATTATTTTCACTGGAGTTCCTCTTTAATACCCTCATTTTTTCTCTCTCTGTAGCTTGTACCTGGAGGAGAAGGTCCTGAAGTGTGATGGCTTGTGAAGTGAACAATCCATTACTTCCTCATCCTGTTTATTACTTTTATTTAATGTAACCTGGCTTCATCGAGCTGCTTTTTCTTTTCCACAGAAAATGATCATGTTTGTTTTGTTTTTATACATGAATTGTATGGAAAATTGTTTATAAATTAAAGGTTTTTTAGGTTTATGAAACCTATAAGCTTAAGTTGGTGTGTAAACTGTCTTATCATTTATCATACTATCAGCCAGAAACAATGCAGGGAAGTATTAGTTTGAGTTACCATTTTCAGAAATATTGTTATATCGTGTGTTGAACTGAAACTACACTGGCATGCAAAAGTTTGACCAACCTTGTTAATGTGGTCCCGCCGGCCAATCGCTGCACAGAGCGGCTGCACCAGGAAGTAAACACTGCACGTCACAACGTGCAGTGAATATTAATTAGCCATGTGCCTGGCCGCTCTCCGCTCCTCCCCAACATGACTGAGCATGTGCAAACAGTCTAACGCGGCTTAAGCCGCTCTAACGCCGTAGCATGCTGCACTTTCACTACAACGTGCAGCGTTACATGTAACGCAATGTGGGCAGTGTGAACAGCCCACTTGTTACATTGCTGTGCGTTGGGGGAGCGTTGCAGGCTGCATTAACGTGTGCTTGTAACGTCCCTGTGTGTAAGCAGCCTAAATGTCCCATCATCAAATGGCATTGAATGCCAGGGAGCCATAATGGAAAGTATAGGTCTAGTCTATTTGTGGCATTATAGCTGCTGCTTTCATATCATAGCATGTAATCCAGAATTTCCATGAAGTATCCTTGGATATCGCATTCAGCATGAAAAACATTTGTAATTTATAACTTTCTTTAGATTTTTTTTAAGTTGTTATGCAATCTTTAAAGCATTGGTCCTTCCTAACACTTTTTTTTAATGAATATGAAAGTGAATTTACATTGACACTGTAGAAAGTTTGGTACATTGCATGCTTGTACTTTTTGCAACAAATACAGTACATTGAAAGTACCTGGCTAGCTGGACTTGCAAAATCATCCTCCTGTGCTAGTGTCAAATGCTGATGCCTGGGAACAACAGTACGTTTGTAAACTGTTAATACTCCCTCCCATTCCATCATCACCCATATGAGCTAATCCTACAAGAGCTGGGAGGGTACTGTAGCCAGCGTTCTCTGTGTACAAAGCTCACAACTATACAAAATATTAACACTTTGTAGCCTGCACTATAGCTGCAGCTCAACAGTATACAGTACACTGTCACAATAATACTCCTTGTTGCAGAGATTGGGTCACTGAGAATGCAAAGGAAGGTCCTTTGCTCAGAAATGCATAGCACTAAAACACTAAAAGAAGCTCTCTAAACTTTTTCCAGCCTATCCAAATAGGAGCTCCATTTAAAATTGACGTTATCTTTCGCTACATATGACGCACACTACAGGGAACCTAGCACTGATTAAAACTTTTTTAAATGAACATCCCCATAAGGAAGGTTCTAAACTGACACTGTCGTTACGGGGCAGGGGTTGGGAAGAGCTCCACTACCTACGTGGTGCTGCTTTTGGTCCCCCCCCCCCCCCCCATCTTCGCGCCACAGCAGTCGCAGTTTGTGTCTCCCAGCAGTGTTGAGTGTGCCACAATGCATGCCGGGAGATGTCCATGGATTGCGAGTACATTTTCTGTATTTGCATCTCCTGGACTACAACTCCTGGAATATATCACAGCGCACGCACATTCACAACACTGCTGGGAGATGCAAACTGCAGCCAGTGTAAAGTAAGGATGGCAACGAGGAGACCAGAGGAGCAGCACCCTGTAGGAAAGTAATTGCTCCCCCAATGGCAGTGTCAGTTTAGAACCTCCCTTATGAGGAAGTTATTTTAAAACTAAATAATCTGTGCTAGGATACCTTTAACCCTCCCAAAAATGTGTGTGCGGAAATTCTGCTTATTATGGACCCAATAATACATTAAATTATTCAGGCCGCTGCCAGGTCTCCCATTAAAGCTGCCTTTCTGCCACCCCCAAGCTAACAGCAATCCATGCGGCCCCTGCAGTGTGTAATGGCAGCGGAAAGCACTCACCTCTGCAGCTGGCATGCATCTCATCTCTTCATTGTCGCTCACTGCCCCTCACTGTGACCCAATCCTGGTGGCATATGGGTCACAGAGAAGGGGTGCAACTGACAATGAAGATAGGGCATGGAGAGGAAGGAGCACTCCGGCCAGAGAGGCGAGTGCGCTTCACTGCCGTTATACTCTTCAGGGATTGTTATTGGGGGGGGGGGGGGGGGGATAACTTGCACCGGCTGCTGCTACTTTTGCTCCAGAAGAAGCCAATGTGCTTTATCAGGTTTATTAATCAGTGTGATTTATCAGGTTTACAACTTCACTAGCCAACGGCAGAGCAACATATCTTTAGAGCATTGGGGCCCCAAACTTTTGCCCTAGCGATCGCATCTGATCGCTACAGGTGGAACCCATTAAAAGTTTATAAACAGGCATGGATAGTGCAGAAGTTAACAATGGGTTAATAGGCTAGGCTGGGGTGAAAACTTGACTGTATTTCCTAAAATATATAGATAGATATAGATATAGATATAGATAGAGAGAGAGAGATATATATATAGATATAGAGAGAGATAGAGATATATAGATATAGAGATAGATACCAATTTCAGTACTAACACACAAAAAACCCTTTGTTTCCTTTGTGGAATAATTTTGTTTGAGGCTAGGAGTACACCAGGCAGAATCACTAGTGTTGCTGAAAACACTTGTTTTTGGCCATGATAAAAGTCTATAAGCCAAATAAAATAATCCCTCATCTCTTTGTTTTTCAAATGTGCGTTTTTCAAAATGCATAACTCGCTGCTTATTTCTGTAAAATGCACAAAGTATTTTAATGGCATTTCATTTCACCATGTACGTTTTTGTTTTTTTAAAGTGGTTTATTTAAAAATATCTTGTCTTTTGTAAGGAATTTAACCTGTAAAATATTAGATACTAAGCTCACTAGGGGGAAGTCTCCAGAACACGGGTGCCAAACACTAGGTCCGGCCTCACACCATTATATGTGGCCCTTCAAAGCTTCAAATCTGCAGAAGTGTAAGCAGTAAAGGAAAGACGGAAATTAATCCATGCTGTATACTTGTGTTTGTACCGGCGATCTTTAACATTTCCATGATGACGGCAGGACATTGCAGGTGTTTATATATGCACGTAATTATTTGGCTTGTGCACATGTGCACCATTTTATTTATTTATTTTTCATTTTCTGGTAGAGTAATAATATAGTTCAGTGACGGTGCTCATCCTTACATTTTAGGTTTTTTTTTCTCTGAATACAAGCACCTTCCCCATCTTCTGTTGTGATTTGTCATTGACCTTTTTGCATACATTTGTGGCATGCATTTAACCAGTTCCCAATACCTGTCACACATATCTATGCCCCTGAAAACTCCACTTGCGGATTAGGGGCATAGATATGTGTCTGCTTATTTACTTTTGTCACTTGCGATTGTGTTTGAGCACCCGTTAGTCTCCATTGCCATCCTGCTGGTCTGTGAATGGGAGACAAGTGCAAGATGCTGGAGTTCATTCAAACGAAAGTAAAAAACACACAACACTTCCTGTGTACTGTGCACTGTAATAGTGTTGGGGACATCTAGTGGCGAAAAAAGTAAAAAGATACACTATATTAGATTAAAATAAAACACATTCTTAATTTATTAACCCTTTATTGCCCCCCATTGTTACCACCTTACAAAAAAGGTTTCTAAAACACATCTGAGCGCTTTTTAAAGCCCTAGTGCCATAATACCCTATGAGCCCGTTCTCACTTGGGCGATTTGCGTTAATCGCCGGTGATTAACACCAAACGCAAATTTGTATGCTGCACCATTTCCAGGCGATTTCCCGGCGATCGCGTTTAGTGCTATTGAAGCGCTAAACGCGATCGTGAAAAAAGTGTGAATGGCAATTTTTTTTCCGTTAATCGCCCAAAATCGCCAGAGTAAAATGCTAGCAAAAGTGCTAGCGTTTTGCAAGTGTGAATGGGCCCTTAGGGCTCATTCACACTAGAGGCAGTTTTCTCATGTAAGTGCTGGCGATTTTTCAAAATCGCCCTGTATGCGCTTGCACCATTATTGTCTATGAGACAGTTCACATCTGAGTGGTTAGTTACCGATCCGTTCAGAAAAGCGGTGCGTGGTCCATTTTTGAGGCGACTTTGCCTCAATTGAAGGTATAGGAAAAATGCGAACGCTCACAAAATTGCTTTGTGTGTTCGCGTTTTAAAGAATAAATACATTGTATTTATTTTCCAGATCAAAGAGTTCACTTCCTGACTGACGTCAGGAAGTGAAAAAACACAATCGCTCAGCAAAACCGCTTAGAAAAGCAGTTCACAAAAAAAAAAAACAGCGCGCAGGTAATCGCCGGGAATCGGAAATAAAAATCGTGTTAAATTCCAAACGAGGACAGACGCGCGCACGGAATGCAATGTGATAAAGGCCTCCGTGATTCTTTTGCTTGTAAATGTGCTGATAGGTTTTATCAATTAGGTGATAAGACATTTATGAGAAATTTTGTGAATAGAGCCCATTGTGGCGAGCCTCTAAGATCATGTTTGATTTTGGGCCCTTATGTGATTGAGTTTGACACACCTGTTCTTGATGGTCTAGAGACTTCTCCGGTCTCTGTATGCCCTTCCTGCGCTGTGTTGCGACCCACCGAATGTTCCCCTGCACTTGTAACAGCAATTGTTTTTGTGTACCATACATATACATACAGTCGCAAGCTGAAGACGCTTTAGCTGATACATAATTGTATTACTTCCGGATGTTATAGCTTGAGAATTTTCATATTCTGATTTGCATTAAACAATGTATGCGTTTTCAGAAGAACATACAGTATAGCCCTCAGTTCACCAAGTAAATGCTTGTCTGCTGCTGTGCATATTAATCACTCATTAATCTGAGTGCACTGTAAATGAAACCATTAATTAAAGTGCTGCCTTATACCAAACGTGGGATGTGTGTAAAACATTTAAGCAATATTTCATGACATGCTCCTTGTTCCAGTGGGCCGGTGACTCATTCCTGCTTTAGTCCCACATGATTCACAGCCAGGCTATTTTTCCACTTACTAAGATGCAGTTGTTAGGCGGGTGTAAGTTTCTGTCCATGTGTTACCTCCAGTCACACACAGTAAAATGGTATAGCTATTTTTTACAGAAGTGTAATATGTACAGGCTTTTATCTATTCAGACTGAGTTTTAATAATAGCACACCTTTTGGAGCATCAGTAAGCACCTATGCATTTTTTAAATTTGATTAAAAAGAAGCAAATGCCAGGTAAAAGCAGCCAATTAGAGACTATCTTGTACTAGTTGAATGTAACAATACTACAGAAGCCTTATTCCATCCAAAATTTGTCAAATTTCTGAATATTTTTCAGCATATGCATTGTAGTTATAAAATTCACTATAGTTATAGCGCAGTAAAAATTTCCATAGCTCTTAGTTCCATATTCTGCTCGTCTTCAACAACTTTCCAAGGACACATTTTTTTTGAATTTTTCAGTGCCCACAATTTTACTAAGGCTACATTCTCTGTGATATGTTGCTTTGGACAACAGAATAGCATTAGTCCACCATCACTCCAGATAAATTTCACCATGGATATGCAGTTTAAAATAAATTAAATATAGATCTAAGCGTATCGATCTTTCAAATAGCCGCTTAGTTGCATGGCTTTGATGTCCCCAAAGTCCCCATGTCCTCCGTCGGGCTAATGTTATTTAAACCACTGATACAGCCAAAACCGCCACGCAACTCCTGATGAAACTGACATAGTGAAACCAGTCGAGCGTGGCGTTTACCTTTTGGCTGGACGGCTCCCTGCATTCTGTGGCACGCTGTTGATTCACTTCGGTCCCTGTCATAAGGGCCCATATGTGAGTATATGTTTTGTAACTTTTGTACAGTTTTTATGAAGCAATAAATCTATTTGAAAGATAGATACGCTTAGATCTATATTTCATTTATTTTAAACTGTATATCCATGGTGAACTTACTATCTGGAGTGACGACGGATACGAGGGAGGCTTGGCAGGAGAGAGATCAGCTGCGAGCCCATATAAGCTATATACAGACCCTGCAATTAAGGTCTATGGATCTCTGGTAAGCGAATCTATAATCTCAGTGGTGATGGTGGAGGATCTCAAGCTTTAACGCTTAAGTATTTTGATTAACTATAATAATTAATTTGCCAATATCAGAAAGAAAAAGGATCTCTCTGCTGCTGAAAAGCATGAAATAATTTAATGTCTTGAGCATGGTATGAAAACTTTACATATTTTCCAAAAAAGTGTGATCTTTGTACAGTTTTTTTTCTCACTATTCAAGTTTATTGAAGATAATATGAAAGGCACATGCAGACAATTCTGCATATGTGCGTAAAACATGTCCAAAAAGCCAAAAAGTAAACAAACAACAATTTTTCATGTATACAGAAAACAAAAACAACCAAAAATGAAAACCCATCCCAATACTGACGATTATCGCGACACATTAATCCTTAAACTAACAGTATCAATTAGAAAGCACATATGTGAAGCCCATATCAAGAACCCAGAATAATTAATGTCAAGTGTTACATATAGAGTGCTGGAAGGGGGGGGGGGGGGGGGAATGTAAAACTCGCACCAGGCCCCTAGCTCCATAGCTACGGCACTGTGTGTTCATTATACTTTTGTATTTATCTGAGTACTGAAACTTTACTCACACTGTCCAGATCCTGTCTCAACCAGTCTTTGGCAGCAGGTGGCAACGGTGACTTCCAATGCAAGGGAATCCATGCCCTAGCTCAGTGATGGCTAATCTTGGCACTCCAGCTGTGGTGAAACTTCAAGTCCCATGAGGTATTGCAATACTCTGACCGTTCTAAGCATAACTCGGGGAGGCAGAGGCATGATGGGATTTAGTTTTGTCAACTGGAGTGCCAATGTTAGCCATCACTGCTCTAGCTGCATTAATCATGTGAATCGTAAGAGATTTTTAATACAATTTTACTGATTCAGAAGTATCATGTAACAAGACGGTACTAGGTAAGAAATGTTCCTTAGCACAACAGATGGCTTCCATAAGTTTGTGCACTATCTTCCAGTAAGCCTCTAATATTGGGCAGGACCAGACGATGTGTAACAAATTGCCCCCAGAGGCCCCACATCTCCAACATACATCTGGCACCAAGGGGAAAAATCTATGCAATATTGGTCCATATGCAATTCACTTTTTCACCTGACTTTTCTCCTAGGTGATATTTTCATAAGTTGTCATAAAATGCTATTTAAATCAACAACAATCAAGAAAATGCTCAAAATAATTTTCATAGTACCTCTTCACCAACTTTTGGTACTTTTTCAGTTGTAAAATGCTGAAAATTTAGTTTAGAGAGAATATGAAAATTATCTCCCAGGAGATAACGCAGGTGAAAAAGTAAATTGCATATGGGCCATTGTAGGGGTCCTGTAGCATCTAGAGATAATTTTATACCTCATCACCTGGACATTGATATTCAAGGATCCCTTGGGATTCAGGGTAAAATTCTTCTGCCACTGCTCCTCATCTATGATCATATCTAGTTCCCTTTCCCAAGCTTCCTGGAAATTAATCTTCCGAGGGCCTGAGGCCGTTAACAACAGCTGGTAAAGTTGAGAAACGGACCATATGCAATTTGATTTTTTTCTCATGAATTTTCTCCTAGGTGATATTGTTAAACTTGTAAATAAAATGCCTTTTAAACCCCCAGCAAGCAAGAAATACTCAAAATAGTTTTGGTCGTACTCTGTTACCTAATTTTTGGTACTTTTTCAATTGCAGAGTGCTGGAAAGTTAATTAATAGAAAATGAAAAATGATCTACTAGGACAAAACTCAGGTACAAAAGTTAATTGCATATGGGCCAATGTGTCTATGGGGAGCTTCACAAAGCACCAAGTTCTCAAAGTGTCTCAGGGGTTTTTCCCACCCAAATTTGCTTTTGAGTGAATTCAAATAGGAATATGTTTGGAAATATTGCCAGTTTGATAGAGTAACATGCTCCCTGCGGCCATTGTGGAATAGGACTTGATTGACCCTCCAGACAAAAATCCTTAACTCTAGGACATCCACCCTGAGGCCAATTCTGTAAAAAAGGAATATCAATAGCTAGGAGAAAACTAGGAATATCTTGTGGCATAGGTTTCCCAGGAAAGGAGGACAAACCCAAGGCCGGGAGATGTCTCCTCATACTTTTCACAGTAGCGGACAGGATGTGATTGCCCCAACTACTCAGAACCATGCCAGATGAGTCTGACCATCCTAGTGCAGGGGCCAAACACTGTGCAGTATCTTATTCAAGCAGTACCCTTTGTTTTGGAAAGGAATGATCAGACCACCATTCTTCATAATTGGGAGGCTAGATGGTAACGGAACAAATTAGGCAGGCCCATCCCACCCTGGTCTTTTGGTAGGGACAGAATTGTGTGTCGGATGCGCAGTGGCTTATGCTCCCAAATGAATTTGTTGATTTGAGTTTGTACACTACTTAAAAATGTTGAGGGGAGTGTAATGGGCACACATTGGCTGATCTATAAGAATCTTGGCAACAGATTCATTTTCACAGATGCCATTCGGCCAAACCATGTCAAATTCCTCTTTTGCCCCCATCTTAATAGGTCCACCTTCAAATCTTCCCTTATAAGGTCAAAATTAGTGGAAAAAAGGTTCTGCAGCTTCTGAGCAATAGTAGTTCCCAAGTATTGCAATGAATCCTTACTCTAGAGAAAGGCAAAAGAGGATTTGCAAGCATGAACAGTCTCCATATCCAGTGAAATATTAAGAGCCTGGGATTTGTGAAAATTAATCTTGAGATTGGAAATATTCCTGAATTCCTTAAATCAGCATATTAAATTTGGTAAAGACGTCAGAGGATCTTGTAAGTAAAAGAAAAGATCATCTGCAAAGGCAGCCACCTTATGACATGTCTTGACAATCGTCAAATCTCGGATTATCTTATCCACCCGGATTGCATTTAGGAACGTTTTGAGGGTAAGAATATAGATCAGGGTGAAAGAGGGCACCCCTGCTTAGTGCCATTAGTAATATGAAGGGGGTAGACAAGAGACCATTGGTCTTCACCCGCGGCAAAGAATTAGAGTATAACAACCCAATCCATTGTTTCATAGCAGTTCCAAGCTCCCGGCTTGCACCCTGTCAAACTCCTTTTCTGCGTCCGTGGACAAGAGAAAGGCCTTGAAATTACACTTCTTGGCATAAGCTATTGTGCACATTACATTATCTGTTGCCTCCCTGCCTGGGACGAATCCTGCTTGATCTAGACCAATATGGTCTGGGATAAAAGGTTCTATTAGCCAATATTTTAGCTAATAATTTAGTGTCAAAATTCAGAAGGAATATTGGTGTATACAGTCAGGTCCATAGATTTTGGGACATTAACACAATTCTAACATTTTGGGCTCTATACCCAACCACAATGGATTTGAAATGAAACAAACACGATGTGCTTTAACTGCAGACTGCCAGCTTTGATTTTAGGGTATTTACATCCAAATCAGGTGAACAGTGTAGCAATTACAACAGTTTGCATATGTGCCTCCCACTTGTTAAGGGACCAAAAGTAATGGGACAGAATAATACTCATAAATCAAACTTTCACTTTTGAATACGTGGTTGTAAATCCTTTGCAGTCAATTACAGCCTGAAGTCTGGAATGCATAGACATCACCAGATGCTGGGTTTCATCCCTGGTGATGCTCTGCCAGGCCTCTACTGCAACTGTCTTCAGTTCCTGCTTGTTCTTGGGGCATTTTACCTTCAGTTTTGTCTTCAGCAAGTGAAATGCATGCTCAATCAGATTCTGGTCAGGTGATTGACTTGGCCAATATATACCATTCCACTTCTTTACCTTCAAAAACTCTTTAGTTGCTTTTGCAGTATGCTTTGGGTCATTGTCCATCTGCACTGTGAAGCACCATCCAATGAGTTCTGAAGCATTTGGCTTAATATGAGCAGATAATATTGCCCGAAACACTTCTGAATTCATCCTTCTGCTTTTGTCAGCAGTCACATCATCAATAAATACAAGAGAACCAGTTCCATTGGCAGCCATACATGCCCGCACCATGACACTACTACCATCATGCTTCAGTGATGAGGTGGTATGCTTAGGATCATGAGCAGTCTCTTTCCTTCTCCAAACTCTTCTCTTCCCATTACTTTGGTACAAGTTGTCTTGGTCTCATCTGTCCATAGGATGTTGTTCCAGAACAGTGAAGTTTTTTTAGATGTCGTTTGGCAAACTAATCTGGCCTTCCTGTTTTTGAGGCTCACCAATGGTTTACATCTTGTGTTGAACCCTCTGTATTCATTCTGGTGAAGTCTTCTCTTGATTGTTGACTTTGACAAAAGAAGCAGGATGAATTCAGAAGTGTTTCCGGTAATATTATCTGTTAGACTGAAAAGGAGAAAAGAACGTAATGACACAACTGCAAAAGGAGAGAACGTATGGTGTGCTCCCTATTCTCCCCTGACTTCAATCCTATTGAGCACCTTTGGAGCATCCTCAAGCAAAAGATCAGGGTGGGAGGCAGTTTACATTCAAACAGCAACTCTGGGAGCCTACTCTGACATCCTGATAAGAAATGCAAGCAGAAACTCTTCAAAAACTCAGAAGCTCAACAGATGCAAGAATTGTGAAGCTGCTAGGCTTAGGACCCTTTCTTACAAAAGGCTGAAGGGAGTGATTTAATATTTTGTCTGTCAGCTGCTCAAGTACGCTGGCCAGGCACTTGCAAGTGCTCGGCATGGGCAGTGCAGAGATGTTGCCCTCATTGAGTCATATCTGAGCATGCCTGAGGCTGCAGATGCATAATTCTATTTTATTTGGGTCATTGGGAGGCCAAAGATGAACAGTCCACTGGCTGTCAGCTGTTCCCGTGCACAGGTTGAGCGCTTGCTAGTGTGCAGCATGAACAGTAAAGTAACACCCATCGCTTTGAGTCACATCTGAGAGCAGCTGCGCCTTGATGCAGTTTTCTGCTGCTAGGTATTCGCACCGCATGTTAAATATATGGGGTTACAAACACTGCATTAAAGTAAGTATTAGGACCCTAAAACAGACACATTTTCATGTTTATTTTAGGACGTTTTGGTTCAAATCAGGTGCCCTTGAAATTACATCTGCCAGAGACTTGGAGGCCAGTAGATGGCAGGTTGAACTGAAGAGTGCAGTTCGGCCTATTCTCAACAAGGAAAGAGCTTTATGAATGTATAGGGTTACACTATGATCTGACCAAGTAACAAATTATTTTTAAGTTTCTGAGACACTAAAAGACTGTGTTAGTATTTGAGACAATACAACTAAATGTTAACTCTTTCAGGCAGAAAAAGAAAAAAGTAACACAGCCTAGTTATTTATATGCTCAGCACTGTACAGACACATCTATCTCATTATGTCATCTTGGGTATTCTTTAACCACTTACGAAATTTTAAGGTATATCTATGTCCCGCAGGACTTCAGTTCCTGCCCAGGGACGTAAATATTCGTCGCTCCTGCGCATGCACTCGCGCGGGTAACTCGTCACCGCCCGTTAGCGGGTAGATGAATGAATGGGAACACATTTCCTTTTAAACAATACAATTTTCCTTGCAGCCCTGATGGTCTGATTGGCTGCAGTAGAGTCTAAATCACACCAGAAGCAAGCATGCAGATAATCTTATCAGATCTGACAAGAATGTCAGAAACACCTGATATGCTGCATGCTTGTTCAGGGTCTATGCTAAAAGTATTAAAGGCAGCAATGAAAAAGTCAATAGTTCATATATTTTAGCTTCTCTGACACTGAAAAACTGTCAATTTTGGCGACGCGCTGATCATTTGGGCGCTGCCATAGGCCATAATCAGAATTACAGGTAAAGTGTCACCCAGTGACTAGCGCCAATAGCTGGTGCTCAAATTGCGTATTCCCTTCACGTTGCCACAACTCATGGGGGGAATAGCATTAACGTCACCCAGGAGTTTTCCTGCAGCAGGGTGAGACATATTTCGGCTGCATCCTGCGCCAAAATTGGGCCATGGCCATTTTAAATGTATGCATTCTTTACTTAGCTCATACACAGAAAATAAAACTGCAGAATTCTAAAAAAAAAGGGGGAATTTTTAGGAGTAGGAGGATAGCTATAATTGTTTAACTCATCAGTTTAGGTAATCAAATTAACTGATTATGTAGAGTCTTAAAGTGGTCTGAAACTCCGACATAACATTCAATAAAAATGTGTTTTCCTACTTTTTATTACTCTTACAGTTATCATATTTGCTTTTGTGCATCAGTAATATTGTCTGCTTACAAATTACAAGTTTCCAAAGTGTAGTTTATCATACCCTGAAAGCTGGCATTGCATTTTATTCATACTGCTTTTTATAATATATTAACATCTTCTAATGAGCTTTTCTGAACTGTGTGTGTGTCTGAAGCACAGAGAGCTCCTTTTCACTTGTTAGACTGTGCGTGTATGTAACACGCAATGTAACAAGATTGGAATGTAAACAAAGATACTGTTATCTACAGTTTGGATGAGGCTTGAAGCTGAATAGCAGGACAAAATGTTTTTGTTTAACCATTTCGGTGATGTTCTGCTTAAAAAAAAACATCTGGGATAGTAGCTTTCAAGCTGCGAGGAATCTTTTAGAGCAAAGTAGAAATGCTGGCTTTCAGACCACTTTATGACAGATTTATTTTTGAAGAAACAACAGTGATGAATGCAAGTATTACAATGATTTATTAATTTACAGTACAAACATTAAAAGAAGAAGAAGAATGTGTGCTTAGATTGTTGTCATAAATACTTCCATCATTATACTTTTAATAACAAGTCCCAGTCTTCACCACACTGCTGTTCCCATAACAGATTCATAGCAGAGCAAGATCTGAAGCACAGTTGATTGTGTTTAAATCCAAATAATTGCAGCATTCTTTGTCAGACGAGTGTCTAAAAAAAGCTTCTTGCTATGGCAATGATCTCCAGAGACTGTAGAGGGATGAACCTCCCTGGCTCACTGGTATGAGTCAAATATACTGGCCTTTTGTTTTATGTGTTAAGACGTATATCAGACGCAATTGGGCTTTTATCTGGGAAGGTTTCATATTTTCAGTGAGTTGTCGTAGGAAGACAGTCTACTAAACCATGTAAAACAAGTTGTTGTGCTACTACTGTATATCTGCTTATCATCTTATTCATTAGAAGAAACACATAAGGGAAACGGGCGAAAAAATGCACATAACATACACCCGATAAAACACAAAATAAGGAAACACACGTGTCATAAAACTGATGTTTTTCTGCATGGACAAGTGTGTACCCTGCCTCAGACATTACAATTAAGGCTATAAGTTGGACATAAAGCACATTGCCAGTTTCTGTCCGGGTCAGGACCAAGTCGGACTGGGTCAGACTATAGCATAACCCTTACTGATAAGTAATTACAGTCATACAACACTTTCCTGTCAGTAAATGGCTTCCTGGAGCAGGAAAGAGATGAAAAGGGCCAATAATTCATAGATTTGTGCTCTAGTATACTTCAATGAAAGTGTCATTAAGCAGAGACAATGAAACAATAAAAGCTTAAAAACTAGATTTAAGTATAAAATAAAATTGTGAGATATCTAAAAAAAAAAGTAATTTTTAGGAGGAGGAGGAGGATAGATACAATTGTTTTTCTCATCAGTTTATTTTCACCTTGGATGTCCTTTAATGCATATGGCCAGGGTTGGACAGGGACACTAGGGCCCACCGGAGAAATTTCAACTTGGGGACCACACAACCCATGACTGCGATGAAAAAAGGGCGTGGCCATGCACCGGACGGTGGGTGTGGTCATGATGTATCATGGACAGGGCCAAATGTACCTGAACGTAGTCCCCCCTCCTTTAATATAAAGCAATATCACAGTTACCATACATATGACATTGATTAGATTGTGAGCTCCTCTGAGGACAGACAGTGACAAGTCTATGTACTCTGTAAAGTGCTGCAGAAGATGTCAGTGCTAAATAAATACATAATAATAATATGGGAGAACAATTGACTATGACTATGGTAGAATGAGATTGTGAGCATCTCTGTGGACGGTCAGTGACATGACTATATACTCTGTAAAGCGCTGCAGAAGATGCCCATAGTTATTCACGTAGCTCTCTCTCCTGCTACTGCTTCCTGGATGGACTTTTGTGGGCAGGGTTGCTGGCTGCCCCCTCCCCCCTTTTCTTATTGGCAGGAGAAAGAGGGTCATTGATTGGAGAGCAGGAGGGATGTAGGAAAGAGAAGCCTGTACTTCTACAGTGCTGCCACCCGAGGTGTCGGCTGTCTGTAGCCACGGTGCGCTAATGCACACACAAGATAACGCTGGCCTGACACCCACTCTGATGGTGACACACGGGGGTGGGTCGCACCCCACACACTCGGCTTGCTATGGCCCTGAGCTGAGCTACCATGGCACAGCCGAGCCTGCAGCACCCTCTCAGCGGAATGATTAAAGCACCTGAGAAAATAATTTTTGTGCTGCAGACAGTGATTTGTGCACCCCAGACATGAAGGCGTGGCCCCCGGGAAAAGTATCCTGGTGGCCCAGTACCACCCTGCATATGGCAATACATTTTCATTAATTAGCAATGCACAGCCCCGGGCCACCCATGAGGCAGATTCCTCAGGCAGCAAAAGTGTGTGTGTGTGGGGGGGTGCCTGCCTGGCCGTGGGTGGGAAGGGCACCGAGCTGGAGGGGATAGCACCCACTTGAGCACCATTGCAGGAAGTGATGAGCACTGGTATGCACGCTGGAACGTGGAAGGAAAAGGTGAGGAATTGCTCCCCGCCGGCTGCCTGGCCACACACTGCGCAATTAGCTGGAGGGGGAGAATGGACTGGGGGACCCAGGGGAGGAAGGGGGGACTGATCCCCCTCCCCACTGATGTGCCCACTGCCCCCTTCCTGGCTGCTACATCCTCCAGGCTTCCTGGGGCATTTATACTACCTATGGTGGGGGTGGCATCCTCACAAGTTTGCCTCAGGCGGCAAAAAGTCTAGACCTGGCCCTGGCAATGCACAGAATTTTTGTTTATTTGCACATATGTACTTTTTTCAATATTGAAAGTACCTGGATGGCTGACTCCTATAGGTCCTTGTCAGAAGAGTTAGAGTTGTTTCTCTAGTGCAGTGCAGATCACCTGACTCAGCCCATCTCCTCTGAGAGAGATTAACTCTTGGTGGTCAAAACTGCAGCTAGAGCTCTGTGGTCTTGTGTTCCTGTTTAGCATCTTCCTATGCAGTGTGTGCTTAAGCATTTAACCCTTTCCACACACTCCTTAGTGTACTTATACAAGCCATACGTGCCTCATTGCCTTGCCTGCCTACAATAATAAACAATTTCCCACTGCTTTTATAATTAAAGAGGAAAAAAAAAACAGATACTTACCTAAGGAGAGGGAAGGCTCTGGGTCCATATGAGACTTTCCACTCCTCTCACAGTCCCCGGGTTCTAGCACTGACTCCTCTGTTCAAATCCCTCACTGCAGGAGGCTTTGGGAGCCTGAGTGCTCCCAAAGACTGGCAGCTCTGTACTGTGCAAGCTTCGCATGCAAGAGAGCGTGCTCACACATGCGCAGTACGGAGCGGCTTTGGGAGCACTTGGCCTACTGAAGCATCCATCAGTCAGAGACTGCTAATGGGGGAGTCAGTGCTGGAATGTGGGGACCGTGAGAGGAACGGGGAGGTTCTATAGGTCCCAGAGCATTCCCTCTCCTTAACCACTTGCCGACCGCCCACTGTCAATTGGCGGTGGCAAAGTGGCATGCCCAGGACCACGTAACGCTATTTGGCGTTGGGTCCTGGGACACTAGCTGGCCAGGGATCGCACGCTGGTATGCGCGCGCAACCGCCGGCAATAGGCTCCGCCCACCCGCGACGTCAACCCGCCGCCGTTCGGAAGCGCCGGCGCGTTGCTAACCCCTGATCTTCCGCGATGCAAGCGTATAATACGCTTTGTAATGTATACAAAGCGTGTTATACAGGCTGCCTCCTGCCCTGGTGGTCCCAGTGATCAAGGGACCACCAGGGCAGCCTGCAGCCACCCTAGTCTGCACCCAAACACACTGATCCTGCTCCCCCTGCCCTCTGATCGCCCACAGCACCCCTCAGACCCCCCTGCCCACCCCTCAGACCCCTGTTTGCACCCAATCACCCCCCTAATCACCCATCAATCATTCCCTGTCACTATCTGTGAGCGCTATTTTTTAGATTAGTCCCTAAACTGCCCCCTGGAGGCTCCTGATCACCCCCCCCCCACACACACACACACACCCTCAGATCCTCCCCAAAACCCCCCCTACTATGTACTGTATACATCTATCTTCCTCTATAATCATCCACTGATCACCTGTCAATCACCCATCAATCACCCTCTGTCACCACCTGTCATTGCTACCCATCAGATCAGACCCTAACCTCACCCACACCCTCAGATCACTCGCAGACTCGCCATCAGATCACCTCCCAAGTGCATTATTTACATCTGTTCTCTCCTCTAATCACCCATCAATCACTCCCTGTCACTATCTGTCAGCGCTATTTTTTAGATTAGTCCCTAAACTGCCCCCTGAAGGCTCCTGATCACCCCCCCCCCTTCAGATCCTCCCCAGACCCCCCCCCCCCCCCCTGTGTACTGTATACATCTGTTCTTCCCTGTAATCACCCACTGATCACCTGTCAATCACCCATCAATCACCCCCTGTCACTAACACCCATCAGATCAGACCCTAACCTGCCCCTTGCGGGCATCTGATCACCCACCCACACCCTCAGATCGCCCGCAGACAAGCCGTCAGATCACCTCCCAAGTGCATTGTTTACATCTGTTCTCTCCTCTAATCACCCACTGATCACCCATCAATCACCCCGTCACCACCTGTCACTGCTACCCATCAGATCAGACCCTAATCTGCCCCTTGCAGGCACCCAATCACCCACCCACACCCTCAAATAGCCCCCCAGACCCCCTCTGATCAACTCGCTAGTGCATTATTTACATCTGTTCTACCCTGTAATCACCTACTGATCACTTATCAATCACCCCTTCACCCCCTATCACCACCTGTCACTGCTACCCATCAGATCAGACCCTAATCTGCCCCCTGCGGGCACACAATCACCCGCCCACACCCTCAGATAGCCCTCCAGACCCCCTCTGATCAACTCGCCAGTGCATTGCTTGCATATATTCTCCTCTGTAATCACCTACTGATCACCCATCAATCACCCCTTCACCCCCTATTACCACTTGTCACTGCTACCCATCAGATCAGACCCTAATCTGCCCCTTGCGGGCACAAAATCACCCGCCCACACCCTCAGATAGCCTCCCAGACCCCCTCTGATCAACTCACCAGTGCATTGCTTGCATATATTCTCTTCTGTAATCACCTACTGATCACCCATCAATCAACCCGTCACCCCCTGTCACCACCTGTCACTGCTACCCATCCGATCAGATACTAATCTGCCTCTTGCGGGCACCCAATCACCCGCCCACACCCTCAGATAGCCCCCCAGACCCCCTCTGATCACCTCCCCAGTGCATTATTTACATCTGTTCTCCCCTCTAATCACCCACTGATCACCCATCAATCACCCCCTGTCACCACCTGTCACTGCTACCCATTATACCCATCAGATCAGACCCTCATCTGCCCTTTGCGGGCACCCAATGACCCGCCCACACCCTCAGGTCGCCCTCAGACCCCCTTCCGATCACCTCCCCAGTGCATTGCTTGCATCTATTCCCCCCTCTATTCACACCCTGAGACACCCATCAATCACCTCCTGTCACCACCTGTCACCACCTAACACACCTACCCATCAGATCAGGCCCTAATTTGCTCCGTGCGGGCTCCTGATCACTCGGCCAAACCCTCAGACCCCCTTCAGATCACCTCCCCAGTGCATTGATTCCATCTATTCTCCCCTCTAATCACCCCCTGAGACACCCATCAATCACCTCCTGTCACCCCCTAGCACTCCTATCCATCAGATCAGGCCCTAATCTTCCCCCTGCGGGCTTCTGATCACCCGGCCAAACCCTCACCCGCCCCACCGCAGTGACAGAATTTTATTTTTCTGATCACTGCTGGTACGACTTAATTGTGGCTGAGACCAACCGTTATGCCACACAATACGCAACCGCCAATCCAAGAAGCTACTATGCCCAGCCTTTTCGGTGGAAACCACTCCAAGTTTCCGAACGTAACATTATTTGGGGCCTTCTCCTTAACATGGGTCTAGTCAAAAAGAATGTATTGCGGTCTTATTGGTCTATGCACCCAATACATCACAAGCCCATGTTCTCTGCTGCCATGTCCAGGTCACGATTTGAGAACATCCTGCGCTTCCTGCACTTCAGTGCCAATACAACCTGTCATCTAAGAGGCCACCCTGCTTATGACCGGTTCCACAAAATTCCAAGGTATTCTGTTCAGTGTTTAATGAGTTCATAGAAGATTTTATTTTTTGTCAAAAGTAGGCGGAAATTGATTTTTATTGGTTTTTTTTTCACAAAGTGTCATTTTCCACTAACTTGTAACAAAAAACCGTGAGGAGTAGTCTAGAAACCAAATGCCTCAAAATTACCTGTGGATAGGATGTTGGGCCCCTTAGCGCACCTAGGCTGCAAAAAATTGTCACACATGTGGTATCGCCGTACTCAGGAGAAGTAGTATTATGTGTTTTGGGGTGTATTTTTACACATACCCATGCTGGGTGGGAGAAATATCTCTGCTATTTCTCCCACCCAGCATGGGTATGTGTAAAAATACACCCCAAAACACATTATACTATTTCTCCCGAGTATGGCGATACCACATGTGTGACACTTTTTTGCAGCCTAGGTGCGCTAAGGGGCCCAAAGTCCAATGAGCACCTTTAGGCTTTACAGGGGTGCTTACAATTTAGCACCCCCCAAAATGCCAGGACAGTAAACACACCCCACAAATGACCCCATTTTGGAAAGTAGACATTTCAAAGTATTCAGAGAGGGGCATGGTGAGTCTGTGGCAGATTTCTTTTTTGTTTGTCACAAGTTAGCAGAAATGGAAACTTTTTTTTATTTATTTTTTTGTCACAAAATGTCATTTTCCACTAACTTGTGACAAAAAATAAAATCTTCTATGAACTCACCATGCCTCTTAGTGAATACTTTGGGATGTCTTCTTTCTAAAATGGGGTCATTTGGGGGGTATTTATACTATCCTCGAATTCTAGCACCTCATGAAACCTGACAGGTGCTCAGAAAAGTCAGAGATGCTTAAAAATGGGAAAATTCACTTTTTGCACCATAGTTTGTAAACGCTATAACCCAAACCAATAAATATACACTTATTGGATTTTTTTTATCAAAAACATGTAGCACAATAAAGTTGGACAAAATGTATATAGAAATTTTACTTTATTTGAAAAATGTCAGCACAGAAAGTAAAAAAAATAATTTTTTTGACAAAATTCATGTCTTTTTTGATGAATATAATAAAAACTAAAAATCACAGCAGAAATCAAATAGCACCAAAAGAAAGCTGTATTAGTGACAAGAAAAGGAGGTAAAATTCATTTAGATAGTAGGTTGTATGACCGAGCAATAAATTGTTAAAGCTGCAGTGGTCTGAATGGGAAAAAGTGTCTGGTTTTTAAGGACAAGTTTCTGTGAAGATCCTTAACGGTCGCCACACTACACTATGGAGGGGAACGTCTTAGGCCTAGGGTGTAACGATCGGTGTAACACAGAGAGGATCCGATTATCGGTGATTTGCAGTATCACCGAAAATACAGATATATACCCGATTATAGATGATCTGCAGTATCACCGATAATCAGATATATCTCTAACCTCTGGACACCTGAGTAATATGAGTGTTTGGTGCAACAGTAATACTTTGAGGAGAGCACCCGTATAGAGGGTGCAAGGCAGTAGGAGATACTGCCCAAAGAACAGGTTCCTTCCAATGGCCTGAGGCTCCCCAAGGGGTGGAGCCAGGCTGAGAGTAGGAAGGACCAGAGTGTGAGTGACACCAATGGTGAAGTGTCACTGACAGGTCTGTGAACTATCCCAAAACAGGGGAGATAGTTCTCGAGGTCGGACAGGCCAGGTCGGCAACAGACAGACAGATCAGATACAGAGACAGGAGACAGATACGGAATCCAAAGACAAGCGGGGTTCAGCAACAGAGTATCAGATATAGCGAAGTACCAAATCAGAGATCAAGAGAGTGGTCAGGAAGCAGGAAGTCATAACAGATAATAACAATGCCTAGTCTGAGGTGTGAGCTCCGTGATCATCAACACCCTGGAATTAGTCTGATATATAACAGAGTGATAATACAGTTCCCTAGTCTTGTGGTGTGAGGTCCTTGATCATCAACACCCTGGAACTAGTCTGATATATAATAGCGTGGTAATACAGTTCCCTAGTCTTGGGTGTGAGTTCCTTGATCATCAACACCCTGGAACTAGTCTGAAGTATAACAGGTTGGTAATACAGTTCCCTAGTCTTGGGTGTGAGTTCCTTGATCATCAACACCCTGGAACTAGTCTGAAGTATGACAGCATAATAATAACACAGATACTGACAAAAGTCTGAGTGCTACCACGTAGTGATCGCAACGGCAGACACCAGAGAAGTGACCAGCACCCAGTATAAATACTATAGCGCTCTCCAGCGCCTCCCCTAAGTGCTGGACCAATCAGAAATGGTTGAATTGTCAGCTGACCGGCTTGGTCAGCTGACACCCTTCTGGCTGTCATAAAAGTTCTGCCTCTCTACGCGCGCATCCTTCTGAACCTGTGTGGACTATCAGTCCCAGCCACACCAGACATGTGTTGCAATGTATCCGCTGTGCAGGGCGCGGAACCAGCCGCACAGCTATCCGAGAATGCAGCGGTTTCTCCGCGTTCAGCCATTGGACGCGGAATCAGCCGCCTTGCTCTGAGCACCCGCGGCAGAGCTTTTCCGCATTTTCTCACAGTACCCCCCCCCCCCCCCCCCCCCCCGAGGAGTGGACTCCGGACAGCTCCTACCCCGCTTCTCAGGATGTAGGGCGTGAAATTCCTTCTTTAACTTCCGCATGCATGCGACAATCAGGTACCCATGTTCTTTCTTCAATGCCATAACCCTTCCAGTGAACTAAATACTGTACTGAGTTCTGTACAATCCGTGAGTCTAAAATCTTTTCCACTTCATACTCAGGTTGGTCATCCACCATCACAGGAGGAGGAAGAGTGGAACCCACATGCACTACTGGCTTAAGCAGGGATACATGGAACGACTTTACACCACGCATGCTGGCAGGAAGATCAATGGCATAAGTAACATTGTTGATCTTCCTGGTTACTGGGAAAGGGCCCACAAATCTGGGTCCTAACTTGGCCGAAGGCTGTTTTAAAGTCAAATGACGGGTGGACACCCAGACCAAGTCTCCTGGCCGGAACTTCCACTCTATGGAACGTTTCTTGTCAGCTTGACCTTTCTGACTCTGAAAGGCCTTCTCTAGATTCTCTTTCACGATCCCCCAAATGTTCTTAAATGACTCTTGCCAAACCTCCAAAGCTGGAAACGGAGTGGAAGCTACTGGCAGTGGGGAAAACTTAGGCAACTTTCCAGTTACCACCTGAAAAGGAGAGAATCCAGAGGAAGAGCTTTTTAAATTATTGTGCGCAAATTCTGCAAACGGCAGGAACTTGACCCAATCATTTTGCGCATCCGCAACATAACACCTTAGAAACTGTTCCAGTGACTGATTGACTCTCTCGGTCTGACCATTGGTCTGTGGGTGGTAGCCCGACGAAAACGACAGTTCCATGCCCAATTGATGACAAAATGCCCTCCAGAATTTAGAAACAAATTGGACTCCCTGATCCGACACCATATTTTCCGGGATGCCTTGTAGCCGGAAAATGTGCATGATGAAAAGATCGGCCAACTCCTGGGCCGAGGGGAGTCCTTTCAGGGGCACGAAATGGGCCATTTTACTGAATCTGTCGACTACCACCCAAATGACCGACATGCCTTCAGACCTCGGGAGCTCACCCACAAAATCCATGGACAAGTGAGTCCATGGTTCACTCGGGGCGGGCAAAGGCTGCAATGTTCCCACAGGTGCCAGACGGGAGGGTTTGCTTTTTGCACATACTGCACATTCTCTCACATACTCCTTGCAGTCAGTTGCCAATGAAGGCCACCAAGCACATCAAGCGACAAGGTCATGTGTTCTGCAGGCCCCAGGATGTCCCGCTTTTTGTGGGAGTGGAACATCTGTAATATCTGGAGACGAAACGGCAATGGTACGAACATGACCCCTTCAGGCTTTCCCTCAGGAACATCCTGCTGGAAGGGACTTAAAGTCTCCATCCAGTTCTTCCAGGTCTCTGTGGCTGCCAATACCACTTTCTGTGGGATGATGGTCTCTGGGTCTGAAGGCTGTGCTGTCTCTGGCTCAAAACATCTGGATAAAGCATCTGCTTAAACGTTTTTGCTACCCGGAGTATATGTAATTACAAATCTGAATTTCGAGAGAAACAAAGACCATCGAGCCTGACGGGGACTCAATCTCTTAGCCCCCTCAATGTATTCCAAATTTTTGTGATCAGTGTAAACTGTAATAGTATGTTCTGCTCCTTCTAGCCAATGACGCCATTCTTCAAAGGCCAATTTAATGGCTAGGAGCTCCCTGTTGCCTATATGGTAGTTTTTCTCTGCTGGTCAAAACCTACAAGAAAAATAGGCACACGGGTGTAATCTTCCCTGCAACCCAGAACGCTGAGACAGCACAGCCCCCACCCCGACCTCTGAGGCATCCACCTCTACGATGAAGGGACAGGATGTGTCGACGTGTCTCAAAATGGGTGCAGAACAAAACAATTCTTTCAGAGTAGAGAAAGCAGTCAAAGCTTCGGGGGACCAATGGTTGGTATCTGGCCCTTTCTTTGTGAGACTGGTGAGGGGTGCAATGACTGTGGAGTACCCCTTTATGAACCTTCTATAGTAATTTGCGAACCCCAAGAATCTCTGGAGAGCCTTCACTCCTACTGGCTAAGGCCACTCCAGGACAGCAGAGACTTTGGCAGGGTCCATAGACAGGCCCGAGGTAGAAATTATGTACCCCAGAAAGGCGACAGATGTTGCCTCAAAAATGCATTTCTCCAATTTAGCATAGAGCATGTTCTGTCTTAGCTTGTGCAGCACAAATCTGACATGAGCCCTGTGCTCTGAGAGGTTATCTGAGAAGATTAGTATATCATCCAGATATACCAAGACAAATTTACCCAACACCTCCCTGAACACCTCATTAATGAGTTCCTGAACGACGGCCGGAGCGTTACACAACCCGAAGGGCATCACCAGGTACTCGTAATGCCCATCAGGTGTGTTAAAGGCCGTCTTCCACTCATCGCCCTTTCTGATCCGCACTAGGTTGTATGCACCCCGCAAATCCAATTTTGAGAAAATCTTAGCATTGGTGACCTGAGTAAATAAATCGTCTATCAAAGGCAAAGGATAGCGGTTCTTTACTGTGATTTTATTCAGACCCCGATAATCAATGCATGGCCGAAGGCCTCCGTCTTTTTTCTTCACAAAAAAGAAACCTGCTCCAGCAGGTGACCGGGAAGGGCGAATGAAACCTTTAGCTAAGTTTTCACGGATGTGTTCCTGCATGGCCAACTTTTCTGGCCCAGACAAATTGTAGAGATGACCTCTAGGGGGCATACAACCAGACCGGAGATCGATGGGACAATTGAAAGGGCGATGTGGGGGAAGTTGATCGGCTTATTTCGGACAAAACACATCTGAAAATTCAGAATACTGATCCGGCACTCCCTCCACGTGAATCTTGGTTTGGCCCAAGGTTACCTTCGCTAAACAATGATGAAAGCAATGGGACGACCAGCTCGATAACTGACCAGTGGCCCAATTAATCTGAGGAGAGTGAAGTTGTAACCAAGGCATGCCAAGAATGATCGTGGAGGTTGTCATGTGTAACACAAAAAATTGCAAATTCTCCCTATGCAGCACCCCTATAGTGACTCCCACCTCTGGAGTCTGCGACAGAGGATTGTTACCCTGCAGAGGAGAATCATCCACTGCCGTAACTTGAATAGGGGGTTTTACCGGGGAGAGCGGAATACCCAATTTTTTTGCGAATTCGTAATCCATAAAATTAGCCACTGAGCCTGAGTCAATGAAGGCCTCAGTGACTTCAGATTTATTCTCCCATGAAATAGTACAAGGAAGAAGCAACCGTTTATCATCTAGGGGTAAAAATAGCACGCCTAGGGTACTACCCCCAACTACACCTAAGGCAGCAGCGTTTCCCGATTTCTTAGGGCAATTCTGTATTCCATGACCCCCCTCTGCACAATAAAGACAAAGCTGCTCTGATATCCTGCGTTTCCGCTCCACTTGAGACAATTTTGACCGACCAATCTGCATTGGCTCAGGTGGAGGCGAGACGGGAGGAGGTGGAGTCACAGGGGGCGCAGCGTGGGATACCATTCTCACATGGCTACTACCCCGGGTCTGCCTCTGATAGCGCAGCCGGCGATCTATCCTGATGGCCGATGAAATGGCCTCATCGATGGACTTAGGTTCAGGCTGACTTAACATAAGATCGGAAACCTCATCTGACAACCCTGATAAGAAACAATCTAAAAGGGCAAAGGTATCCCACCTGCCTGATACTGACCACTTCCTAAATTCAGCCGCATAATCTTCCACCGGACTCTTGCCTTGACGTAACCGTTTGAGCTTCCGCTCAGAAGTCGAGGCAATGTCTGGATCATCGTAAATTATAGCCATGGCTTTAAAAAATTCCTCTACAGAGGTTAGGGCCAAGTCTCCATCAGGCAGACTGTACGCCCAGGTCTGAGAATCACCTGATAACAAAGATTTAATAAATGTAACCCTTTGGGCCATAGTTCCTGAAGAATTAGGTCTCAACTCAAAGTATGATAACACTCTACTCCTAAAATTTCGGAAGTCAGATCTGTGACCAGAAATTTTTTCAGGTACAGGCATACGTATGTCTGTGCTAAGAGGAGATCGCACTGATTGAAGTTCCTGAATAGCCCCAAATATCTGACAGATCTGGGTCTGTTGGTTCAAAACTGCCACGGAAAGTTGGTTTACCGCGGTGGTCAGGACTTCAACATGGCTATACAGTGCGTCCATTTGGGTTGGGTCTGCCGTTCTGTAACGATCGGTGTAACACAGAGAGGATCCGATTATCGGTGATCTGCAGTATCACCGAAAATACAGATATATACCGGATTATAGATGATCTGCAGTATCACCGATAATCAGATATATCTCTAACCTCTGGAAACCTGAGTAATATGAGTGTTTGGTGCAACAGTAATACTTTGAGGAGAGCACCTGTATAGAGGGTGCAAGGCAGTAGGAGATACTGCCCAAAGAACAGGTTCCTTCCAATGGCCTGAGGCTCCCCAAGGGGTGAAGCCAGGCTGAGAGTAGGAAGGACCAGAGTGTGAGTGACACCAATGGTGAAGTGTCACTGACAGGTCTGTGAACTATCCCAAAACAGGGGAGATAGTTCTCGAGGTCAGACAGGCCAGGTTGGCAACAGACAGACAGATCAGATACAGAGACAGGAGACAGATACGGAATCCAAAGACAAGCAGGGTTCAGCAACAGAGTATCAGATATAGCGAAGTACCAAATCAGAGATCAAAAGAGTGGTCAGGAAAGCAGGAAGTCATAACAGATAATAACAATGCCTAGTCTGAGCTCCGTGATCATCAACACCCTGGAACTAGTCTGATATATAACAGAGTGATAATACAGTTCCCTAGTCTTGTGGTGTGAGGTCCTTGATCATCAACACCCTGGAACTAGTCTGATATATAATAGCGTGGTAATACAGTTCCCTAGTCTTGGGTGTGAGTTCCTTGATCATCAACACCCTGGAACTAGTCTGAAGTATAACAGGTTGGTAATACAGTTCCCTAGTCTTGGGTGTGAGTTCCTTGATCATCAACACCCTGGAACTAGTCTGAAGTATGACAGCATAATAATAACACAGATACTGACAAAAAGGTCTGAGTGCTACCGCATAGTGATCGCAACGGCAGACACCAGAGAAGTGACCAGCACCCAGTATAAATACTATAGCGCTCTCCAGCGCCTCCCCTAAGGGCTGGACCAATCAGAAATTGTTGAATTGTCAGCTGACTAAGCCGGTCAACCCTTCTGGCTGTCATAAAAGTTCTGCCTCTCCACGCGCGCGCGTCCTTCTGAACCTGTGTGGACTATCAGTCCTAGCCACACCAGACATGTGTTGCAATGTATCCGCTGTGCAGGGCGCGGAACCAGCCGCACCGCTATCCGAGCATGCGGCGGTTTCTCCACGTTCAGCCATGCTGACAGATGTAGGCCTATGCGTGCAAACCGCCGCGTCAGATGCGGAATCAGCCGCCTTGCTCTGAGCACCCGCGGCAGCTTTTCCGCGTTTTCTCACATAGGGAAACGATGAGACCGGGAGCCCTTATGGTGTAGTATCGTTAGACTAGTGGGTTAGGTAATAGTGTGTGTAATAAATACTCACAAAGGTGGGTTGCCCTGATGCAACCAATGACAATCACATGCGGAAAATACCCGTTTCCACTCAGTGTACTGGAACACTCTGGTACCAGGCGGTCGCTCTCCTCCTGTGGTCCTATATACTGTGGTCCTATATACTGGCGGATAATCTCCCTGGTGATATAGTGCCACCTCAAAGAGGTGAGGGATACGGAGGCAAATCGGTGGAGGCGCCCATCTTATTAACAAGCCAGCGGAGAAATTAACTCAAAAATAAAATTTCAAATAAAAAGAAGTATCTTACCTCATCAGAAGACTCATATAGGTGGAAAAAGGAGTCTTTTTATTAAAATAAGGGGTAAACTGTAGACAACGCGTTTCACGGGACACAGCCCGCTTCATCAGGTCAATAAACAGAAACCTAAAACAAAACATTTTCCTTAAATATCTGATCAAGGAATGATTCATCAGGAGAAAATATCACAAATCCTGGTCCTTACTGCATTTTATGACTGCAGTCCTTAAGTGGTTAAGTATCTTTTTTTTAATTCACTTCAGACTCACCTTAATTAGAAAAAAAAAACTCTGAGAGAAAGTTTAAATTCTGTTTTGCACACTGAGCAGGAACAGTAAGATACTGTTATGTTGTAGAGCTGACCACAAAGAGTTTCTCAGCAGCTGCAAAGAGGTGGTTACAGAGTCCCTGTGCACACAGGGAAATGCTGGCTACTGCCCTCTTCCAGCTCCTCACTGACTACCTCATATATGATGATGGGATGGGGAAGCTCATAGACTTGATGATGTCCCAAGCAGCAACACCTGAAATTTGGCAAAGGTAGAGTTTTGCACAGGCAGCTAGTACTTTCTATATATTGCAAAAAGTTCAGATGTGCTATAAATAAAATGATGTTCATTGTTAACTAATGCAAATTGATAATCCTCCAATAGTGTGTCCCACCGTGGAGGTCCGATCTCTAAGTGCCACACGCTACTTCCTGATAAACAGGAAGTAGCACCAGACGCTTAGAGAGCGGAACCTCCATTGGTGAAATGCATAGAGGTATGCCTGTTTTCCTGCATGCTGCTGCTGCCACGTATTTAATGCTGGAGGGGGAGCACCGAGGGGAGAGCCCAAGGTGAGATAGGGGGGTAAGTGGCCCCCCTCCCCGCCGATGTAGGTGGCCATGTTCTTCCCTCATGCTGCGACCTCTCCTGACCCCTAAAATGACCCAGGGCATGCCCCGGGCCCCCCCGTGGGGCCCCCCGTGGGGGCAGGGTCTGCAGCCCTTATTGTTACACCACTGCTGCTCTTTTGATCATTATAATACTAAAGCATCTGTAATTTCAATAAAGTTCTTGTAGAAGTTGGGCATTTTCTGCCATAGATGCAAGGGTGCCAATATTTTTGACAACAGCTCTATTAAAAACGTGTACATAATAAAACATTCTATGCATTCTAAAAAGCTCACCTATAAGCATATGTAAAACTCCATATGTGCCTGGATAATTATCTACAATATTATAAGTGTTGTATGGGGTTAGGAAGCCACTAATTAATACTGAACCCCAATCAGATTACTGTAATGATAATAAGAGACGTGCAGCCAAAGCTGTGGTAATTCAAGTACATCTGTGGAGTAAATGGGCCATAATCTATATCAAAGTAAATGAAACAAGGCCCATCACGGCAGCACATTTTTTTTATTTTTTTTTTATAAGGGATTTTTTTTTTAAAGTTTTTCCAATGAACAAACAAACTCCGAAAGGGGTGAACATAAACATAACACCAGTAAAAAAGAACAATTACCTAGGTGGGTTACAGTCTAGGTGATCATTTGTTGAAAAAGATGCATATGAAGATTGAACAGGTATATATATAAAGACAGCATCAGCACATTACATAGGAAGATACAGAAAAAGATAGCACTTTGATTGCTCAGAAAAATATGGCATGATAGTTTAGGAGCTCCCTTTAGTTGCATACATAATCCAAGCATTAAATCAGTTAAGAGCTATATCCTGGACTGAAATATTAATATCTAAATTAGGTATGACGGTATCTGAGGAATCAACCCACTTTGACCAGATTTTATTAAATGGTTTGGCTGGTTGCGAGATTGGTAAGTTAGCTTATAGAGAGGTAAAGCCAGGTTCACTAACCTCTTCCAATCTGACAAACATGGGACTGTCTTCAACTTCCAACCTAGTTTCAGAGATTTCCTACAGTAGAATAATAAAATCTGGAGAAGCAATTTTTCTCGGTGGGTACATATGATATCTTGTAGTATACCTAGCATACAAGCTTTAAACGTAAAATTGTCAGGTCGACCTAAGGAGTCTCTCAGAAAGTGGGTTACTGATTTCCAATAGTTATTTACCTGAACACAGATGAAGAAAATCTGCACACTCTTGACCACACTTAAAACAGCGACCATCATGTAAAGGACTCATTCTTTTTAAACATACAGGTGATAAATACTGTAAGCTTTGTGAAACCATTTTAAATTGATTAATTTGTCAAATGCCGCTATAACTGATTCATGATAGCATTCTTCAAAGTCATCCCAATCCTCTTTATTAAAATTGGTCTCTGTACCCAGCCACCGTTCCCTCACAGATGAGATTTTGGGGGCATATCGAGATGTTAGTAGGAAGGTGTAGTATCTGGAGATTTGTTTGGTCCTGTCCTTTTATAAAAGCAGTTGCTCCAGACCTGAGGGTGAGAGATCTACATTGTGCAACCCAATTTTAGCTCCCACAGCGTGCCTAAGTTGGAAGTATCTAAACATGGTATGCCTGGATAGACCAAATTCCAGACGGAATTGTGAGAAGTCTTTAAAACGACCATCAGAGAAAAGTTAGTGGAGACATCTAATATTGTGTTGTATCCAGAAGCGGGGGTCAGACACAGAGAGCAACCCTGGGAGGTTATTATTAAACCATATCGGTGTACTAAAAGATATGGGCTTTAAAGGCTCATTCAGGAGTCTATTGGCAGCAAATTTAAATATATGAATAACCGATAATATGATGGCAATACAAATAATTAACACACAAAAAAACAATGACATGGATCTTAGGGGAACCAAAGTGTCTGTTTTTTTCGTTGTTTGCCTCTTGCTTATGATTGAGTTGAAAAGGTGGGTGGTTCAATTCAAATGATTCTAGATCAATATTGGTAGAATCAATTCAATGGAAATGATTCAAAAGGTTGCTGTTATTCACAGTAGTTTTAACTAAAAAATGGAATTGATCACTACTATACTGAAGTGCAAGCCAACCAATGAATGGTAGTCTTACAATCGAGGAAAGATATAAATTCTCAGCATCTATCAAAGTATTGATCAAGAAGAAATAATATTTTCATGGTGGAATGGTGTATAGCCAGCTTTACCCCACTAGCTGCAAGTTTTTTTCAGGTGTCCATACACTTATAGGGGGGCACCAGATTCAACCATCAGATAGATGCCTCTCTGATCGAAATCTGATCAGAGAGGGATCTGTTACTGCCACATACTGCACACAGATTTTTAGTAGTTTACAGCATGAAATCACATTGCTCAAGTGAGAACACACACATAAGTTACATTAGCAAGAGCTTTTCAATTTACTGGCGCTTAGAAAAGCACTTACTGTGTGAACTAGCCCTAAGTTACATGACCAAGAGAGCCAATGGATCTATCTGTTATATTTGTACAACATGTATATGTGTTTATACTTATTTGCAGACTTTGCAGTCTTTTATTCTTTCAAATTGTATGGGCTAGTGTTAAGCCTCATCTACACGCGTAGATGAGGCTGCGATCCGGCGGCTCGATTAGCCGCCGGATCGCCTCTTCCGCGACCCCGCGCGTGCCCGCCGTGTCCCCGCTCACCGCGCATGCGCTTCCCCGCTCGTCCCCGCCGGCGCCGCTTATCTTCCGCTCGATTCCCTGCCATTGTCCCCTCGCGGGGAACGAGCAGGGAATCGGCGGAAGCAAGATCCGTCCTGTCGGATCTTATCAATCGAGCCGCATCAGCGGCTCGATTGATAAGGAACATCGCGGCCGCATGTGTCTTAAGAACATCGCGGCCGCATGTGGCTTAAGAACAAAAAGAGGCAGAATCCAGACATTGTCTAGGAAGTAGACTTTAATAAACAGGTACTGAAATGACATATAGCAGAATGCAGTAAATTAATCAGGATACTCACTTTTACTGGAATTTTTACTGGTTTCAGCATCAGAAACACTTCCTATATCTATGTATTGCTCACAGGCGTAACTAAGGAGCTTGGGGCTCCAGTGCGAGTTTTACATGAGGCCCCAAACACTGCATTGATATGGAGTCCCAAAACCTACCAAGGACAGCTGCCGAGAGCTGTGTCTGAGAGGTGTAATCAGAGTAAGGAAACAATTTGTTATGTATTATCACCATTCAATGGACATACAGAGGTGTTCATTACCAGCATAGCGACAATGAAAAAGTAATAAGATGTATGAAGGAGAGCCCCTAGTGGGCCCCTCTGGTCCAGGAGCCTCAGTGTCATCACAACCTCTGCATTATCTGTTGCTATGCTACTGATATTGCTGAATATTGCTATGTGGTCCTGCCCTCTTAGTGATGTTTTGCCTAGGCTGTTAAGCTATGTAAAACTCTGCTCTCTTTCTGGGAGAGCATGCATTATTTTCACTGGCTTAGGAGCTCTCAGAAACAAACATTCTCAGAGCTGCACCTGACAGGACTAAAGCTGTTGCCATGTGATAAATTTCAGAATTTAAATCAGGGTGAGGAATAAGCAAATACTGACAAATCAATTTATAAATGAACATTGTAAAAAAAAAAAAAAAAAATACTCCTCACATACAAAGATGGGGTGCTATGGAAAAGGATGGGTGCAAGGCAATGACGATACCAGGGCTATGGGCGTTTTGCTTTCCATAGAGTGCTTGCTTACATCCTTGGTCTGGGTTTAAGGGGGGAGGTGGAGGACGCTGGAGATGAACCCTGATGGCGCTGCCCATGCCATGCCCACTCAGATCCGGAGCATTTACAATCACCACCAAAATCAATGGTGCTCCTGCGGATAGGTGGACTGTGTCAGTTACAATGTAATGCATCAAAACACTAATATTTGCAAAAACTATTTGACTATAACTAAAGTGAAGGTGATCAAAGGTAAATTAATAAAAAGCTGGAGGAGGCATAGAGAGGTTCCTACACAGCACATAACATACATACCTAATGTATTTTATCCCAGGAACCACATGGAAAGGAGAAGAAACTGATTCAAAACATTAAACGGCATGCAGTACATACAATATGATCCAAGCATAAACCCAGGAAAGCTCAGCAATATGTAAAGTCAAGAGCCAGGGGATCATTCAATAGGCCACAATTAAAAGCAGGTGCATTTAAATCCCATCTAGAATGATGGATGAGATCAAAAGCAAGGAAATACAAGGTTAAAGCTAATCAATATACAGGAAAGGTGTGGAGAGTTCTACTGAATTTCATTGGTTCATTTTCAAGCTGCATAAATTTGCATATTGTTAGTGTAGAGTTTGCACCAACTAAGAACTATTTGCATCTCATCAAACATAACTGGTGCCAAGTGGCAGAGAAGATGCCATGCTTACAAATGAAGTTGCAGCTTAGCTAGGCCACCATGACACAAATCTGGGACTAAAGTGGTTACCAATGTATTTATTTACTTTCGGTGTATTTTTATTTATGAGAATGTAAAAAAAACCCTATATAAATTAAATAACTTCCATCCTTGGAGAGTTAATAAAAAATAAAAGTATTGTTAGATACCATTGGTGGTTCAGGAAAGAACACGTGAAGGGGCTAGTTGAAATGATTTATCATAGTTTTCTGAATAATATTCCATTGTAGTTACTATCCAGATGGATTTGCGTTCATAAGCGTGATCCTGGCAGCCAGCACCATAAGGTTGTTATTTCTCTTGTGACTTTCCTTATCCCTTGAGATGATCACATTCTATTTTTTATTCCAATATGTAACTATGTCATAGGGCATTCACAGATAATGAGAGAGCAATCAAACACTACCTTAATTAGCCAAACAAAGACAAAACAGAATTAGCAGAGTGATAGGAAAATTTCTCACTACTGACTTCACTTCATCTTTTTTTCCTTGGTAAATGCCAAACTTAAATGATGTTGTCCAAAGATTGGAATGACTTACGGTGTATACAGAAAAAAGCCATAGAATGACGTAACCTCCTATAGGTGTAGCCTACATGATGCTTTGAAATCTTGTCTGGATTCTAAAACAAAAAATGTAATATTAAAGCAATACTGAAGTGAGCTGGTGAGGAAAGGCTGAGGATGATAGCCAGCAGGAAAACTAGGAAAGTATCTGATGCTTTCTTCATGACAAAATGTAAAATTGAATTGCACCCCCTACAACCAGTCATATACAATATTGGAACAAAAGCTGTTTCATTTATCTCTTTCAAGATGCAATCCGTGGTTTGGACTGATGGAGTCCCATTCATGGGATCTGCTGCTAGATACCACAGAACTCTGTAGGTGGTATTGTGGAGTCAATGCCTCAGTGGATCAGAAATGTTTTGGCGGCACAAGGGATACCTACACCACAAAAGACATATGAACAGATTATGGGGTGGCCCAATAAAAATTGTATGGGTCTTTTTACACCACAACATGGTGACCGCCACACTGACGACACTATGACTCACCATATAACTGTGCAGCCTCCATGACCTTTCTTATAATTGTGTGGCCACCACCGTGACATTCCCCCACCCATAAAACATATGGCCACCATAATACCCTTCCCCAATAACGCTGTAGCCACAATAATTCAAACACAGATACCATTACAGTCTAGCTACCATGACTCCTAATTTCAAGTGCAACCATGATCCCCCTATTACAATGTGGCAATGACACCCATCCTGTAATTATAATGAGTACAACCACTTTGGCATCCTATTCCTTTATAACAGGTTAAGTCACAAGAACTGTGTCAGAACACAGTGCATTTCAGCTTACTGTGTCCGGGGCTCCCTAACCAGTGGCCTGTGAGAGTACTTATGCTGTCCCTGTTCCTTAAAGCGGTATAAAACCCTGAAATAATATTCAATAAAAAACATGTTTTCCTACTTTTTATATGCCATATGGTTATCATATTTGCATTTGTGCATAGGTATTATTATTCATTTAGAAATTACAGTATACGTTCCCAAAAGTACAGTTTTTTGCTTTGAGTGCTGACTTTGCATTTTATTTATAACTTGTTTTATTCATTATGTATTTAAGGCAGAAATGCTTTGAGTTCCTGTCTGTGTCCAGCAGCTTCTCCACAGTCAGAGAATGTGTCACGTTCCTCACTTGATACATTTAAGTAAACACAAGATAACATTATCTACACTTCGCATGTATCCACATTTCTCTGCACTGAACTTTCCAACTCTGTGTATAACCCTTTAAATGCTGTTCTAGTAAAAAAAAAATGCTGGTTGTATATAATATGCTGTAAATAATTTTTTAGAGCAAAGAATAAATGCTGGGTTTCATTCCACTTTAAGGAAAGGACTTGCAATGCATGCATAAGAATTAGAAATGGATGGTACATAAAGGAATAAAAGACAGGGTCAGGCGGAGTGCACTTATGTGCGCTTCGAGGCACAGTCCACGTGACTCTGATCCTCCCTGCTTCTAGCTTTGGAAGGAGTAAGTATTGGAGTCACATGGAATGCGCGATGAAGCACATGCAAGTGAACACCCCCTCACCCTCTTTGCTTGTTCAGTACTGAAAGTGCTAAAGTTTGGTGTTCAGATGGTTTCGGTTGTTCAGAATTTGATATCCCAAATTTGAACACCAACACCTCCTAAGGAATGCCTTTAGGGCTCTAAAGCATGAGGTAACAGCATTTGAAATATAAGGAATGTAACAAAATTGTAAAAAGGTAATCAGACTTGCAAAACTGGAAGCTGAAAATGAAGTAGCTAGTGTATAAGGTCAAATCCAATAAAGTTTTACAAATTTTATAAATTCAGAAAGAAAGAGGGCAGACTATATGGGTCGTTTAAAAGATCAGTCTAAAGGTGGCCACACACGATACAATAAAATGATCAGATTTTACGGCAATTCGATAAAAACGATCGTATCTCCCGAAAAAATCTAAAGCTTTTTTTTTCATTCGACTGAAAAATCCGATCGGATTTCCAGTTTTCTTCCATTTTTATCGATCCAGAATGCCAGATATTTTTCTTCAATCTTTCTAAAGATTGTATGGTGTGTGTTAGATTGTCAGTTCATTAATATACACACCCTAGCAATTTTGTCAGAGTTTCCAATCATTTTTATCATAATTGAGGAAAAATTGAACATAGGTGTGTGGTACATTGGTCAGATTTTTGAAATGTTACAATCAGTCAGAAAAATTGATTGCAATTCTTAAATTGAACAGATATTTAAAAAATTGTATGGTGTGCGGCCACCTTAAGAAATTGATTGTGGAAGATCGAGCTAAAGCTGAAATTTTAAATACATGCTTTGCTTCTGTGTTTACCAGAGAGATGCCCTTGTCTCATAATACAGCCCTGGGTTGTTCTCAGTTTACTTAAGGCACCTGCCCCAAATGGTATCCACCCCCGGAAAATAAGGAATTTGAGTTCAGCTACTGATAGGCCGTGTTATCTTTTTGCCTGTGATTATGTGATCCTCTTTCCATTTTCTGTCAGCTCTCTATGACTGGTGTACATCTGATATTTTCCCCTTAGGCAAGAAAGGAAAACAATCAGAGCCAGGAAACTATAGACCTATTAGCTTAACATTAGTTGTGTGTAAACTATTAGTATGTATTCTAAGGGATGCTATACAAAACGATACAGCACAGAATAATCTCATTTTAGCTCATGAACATGGTTTTAATAAACATAGGTCTTGTCTCGCCAACATGTCAGCTTTTATGAAGTGGTAAATGCAAATTAGATCTTGGAAAAGCAATAGATGCAGTATATTTAGACTTTGAAAAGACTTTTAACTCTGTAATAGCCTGGTGCAGAAGCTTAATATACAAGGACTATGTGAAAACATGTTAGTGGATAAAGGTCAGAAAGCAAAGAGTGGTGGTAAATGGATCATTCTCAAAATGAGAAACTGTTAGCAGTGATATCCCAGGCAAGGGTCAGTACCAGGTGCAATACTTTTAAGTTTATCTATTAATAATCTATAAGAGGGAATAAAGAGTAATGTTGCCATCTTTGCAGATGATACAAAATTTTGCAGCTTTATCAACACTAACCGTGACAGTTTACAACAGGATCAACAACATGGTCATATGGGCAGGCACATGGCAGATGACACTTCGTGTTGAGAATGTAAAGTCATGCACTATGGACATGCCAGCAGTAGAACACCATATAAAAGAATTGGCATACAGCTAGGAACATTATACTTGAAAAAGGACTCAAGAATACTGGTTGATCACAAGTTACAATGTCAATCAGCAGCAGTTAAAGTAAATAAAATCCTGAAATGCATTAAACAAGAAATAAAATCAAGAGATGCTTGCATACTACTCACTCTGTATAAATGACTTGTGAGGCCACATTTGGAGTATGGGATACAGTTTTGGGAAGGACACTGATGTTCTGGAGCAGGTACAACTACAGGTAACTAAATTAATCAGAGGAATGGAAGGTTTCACTTATCAAGAAAGGTTAGACAATCTGTGCTTATTTAGCTATATGTACAAATCCATATAAAATCATTTATCCACGTTTCACCATGTTTAACACAAGACTCAACTTACAAACAAATTCAACTTACAAACAATATTCTGTATATTAAAGAGAACTTGAACTGAAAATAAAAAGTCAAAATAACTGTTATAAATCACCTTTTGCTCCGGCACCAGCAACTCATCAGCAAGAGTTTCAAACACTACTCATCACAGCAAGCAGGAGATAGAACTTCCTTAGGCTTCCAAGTTGTTTATTCAGTAAACAGATATACAGATACAGTTCGTTACATCTTAGCAAAGCATATTCTTGAGTTGCGTTACAGCTTCATGATTACCTTCCTGCTGAAGGTAATCAGGTCCTCTTATGTCTATACTACCTATGTACAGCATACAAGATTACTAACGAGACATAAATAAAGGAAAGTAATGAGGGGTCCAATCAGTAGATAGAGAGCATGGAAGTAAGAATGCCCTATGTTGGCATTTCATAACCCTTAATACTGACCAGAAAAGAGTTAACTGTGTCATCATTTGAACCATCTATAATTGGTTCAGATCACTTGTGATGTCATAATACACACCTACTCAATTAATATTCTATGAACCTCTTGGCCTAGTTGCAAGGAATTTGATATTGATTAAACATGGCTGTGTTTACTGTTCTTGTGGTGTACATGTTGAGGTCAGTGAGACCTGTGGCCTTGTCCATAGAACAGCTTCTTGGTATGTCCTACAGTTCTTCTGACAGAACTGTAGATTTTCTCCCCTTAGAAAATCCCCTTAAAGGGCAAGTCTGCACCACAAGCCTTTTTGACTAACTCAGTCCAAACCACTGAGGCCTACTTAAATTATAACAATCCCCCCTAAAAAGGCTTGATCCACAGATCCCTGCCTCTGAACCCAACAGTACCTGGTTTCTTTTCTTTATGTTTCACTTTTCGATGCTCATGCTCACACACCTTCTCTGCTCTAGGCGGTTATCCCTGGAAGAGAGGGCAAGACCTCTTGGTCTTCCTGTAACCAGGCTCTCTGGGGATGCCCTACTTCTAAGTCCCTCTATACCACATTCTCAGCATTTGCGTCACTTGCGTATCACTGACAAACGTGCATGATCACAGAAAAGTGAAACTTGTTCGCCTGTTAAACAACGGAGCAGTGCCAGGTACCTTCTAAAAGAGTGCCTTTATACAATCAGCTCCCTCATAGGTACTGCTACAACTTATACCCGTAACCCTGTATATCCCTTAATTTGGAAATATTGGTTCATGAGATTGTTTATGAGGCACCAATCTCTTAACCGTGTTAATTTGTTTGCGTAATTTTACAAACAAACTCACCTGTATAATGATTCCCAAGATTGCCACCCCCATCACTACGACCAGTGGATGTAGGAAGAAATTCTGAATTGTAGAGGCCCAGTCCGAGTGTCCCTGGAATATTGCCAGAAACCGTTTCCACCAGGTCAGACTGGAACTCACCTGATTATATTTGTGTTCAACCTCTTTAAGATCACCTTGATCATGATGAAATATCACCTCTAATTTAGTGTTCTGTTTGTTTAACCGTTTTAACAAAGTGTGATCTTGTGTCAAAATCTGTACCCATTTGTCCCATGGCGTGTTATCCCTCAGGATGGGCACTTCCTGTGGAGCTTTGAACTTTAGAGTTCTCCTAACAATTTGAGGAATAACGTAGTCAAACCTGTACGACTTGATCCATATGGGATCTCCGCTCACACAATATGTTCCCCTTGAAAGATCAACCTTATCGGAACAATTATGAAAATAAATGTGTCATTAGACCTCATGTTTAAAAAACAAACTTTTCCTTCAGCCACCGGAGATATTGGTTTGGCATTAGGAGGGATCTTTTGGATGGCAGCTGTGCATTCTGTGTTATTGAGCCAGCAGGCTTCCTCACTAAATCGGACTTGACCCGGCAAACACAGGTACCTCTCTGAGAATTGCCAGTATGATGACAAATCTACTTGTTTCACCTCCCCGTCCAGCACTAAAAAATGTTGACCTCTCAGGTGATGGTGTAAGACATGTGTTGAGGAAACAGGTGTACCCAGAGATACTACTGGAAAAACTACCCGGGTTTCTCCACCGGTAGGAACTAAGGAAGCAGCGGTGCATAAAAAACTGTTGCACCCTATCCATTTGTTTATCCACACCTCTCGGTGCCTCCATGCAAAAGATCCTTCCCCCGGAAAATCGACAAATCGCTCCTTGTCAAGTCTCAGCTGTAAAGGAGTTTTACCTTCTGATAAAGCTTGAGCCATTATCTTAAAATATGCTGTTAACTCGGTCTGCATTGACAGGCATGCCGTCCCTCGTGCAGTACCCTTAGCATGTGCAATCATCTTCTGAAGAATTATTTGAATGTGCCTTTGAGTGTACCCCTGAACTCTATATGTGTTGTGCATTAACTGTTCCAAAACCAAGTTCTGATGATGTTGGGTACCCACATTCTGTTGTCCCAATGTGCCTAATCTATGAATGACCTCTGTCATCCCTTCTATGTCTACACTGTTTGCTACCCCCATTCCAGCACCCATGCCTCCCAAGAGTGTATCTGCTAAATCTCGGGACCTTCTTCTGACTACACTATTCCCTGTGGAATGTGCCCATGACATAAAAGCCTGTACCAGGGTGGCAGTGACAGTGCTGCAGTTAGGGTATATCTTAGATATTACCCACTCTTCTAAGTTGATCTGCCACGTGATCAATTGAAGCTGGGCCTCCATGATAACTGGAGTCGCCCTCAGTTGATTTAACTGGAAAGGGCCACTTTTTACAACCTGATGTGTATCACATGACGATAGGTGGGGTTCCTGGGTAGTCACTGGCAGGGTGACTACCTGAACTTTAGGAGTTGTGGGAACCCCCACTTTTACGGTCATGGTTCCCCTTCTCAAAATGCAAGATCTATTTGGACCTTTAAACTCTAGGGACTGTGGAATGCAAAAAACGTATGTCCATGGTCCTTCATCCTCCTGGACTAAGGGCGCTATTTTTAAACTCCCCCGCTTTAGTCCCATCACCCTTCCATCATAGAGAGTCCCCGGGGTGCTACCTGATGTATTTCCGGATTCTACCTCTCTACTCCAAAAAGTCCCCGGATCCATTAAACTCACGTCCCATGCTAACCCTTGTGGCCCTCCCCAGAAGAATATGGTAGGTACTCTTTCTTCTGCGAAATTGATTAGCATATTGTAATGAATAGCGGAGATGCCGCCGCGCGGTCAAGCGGCAGGGCGGCTGTCTCCGCGTTCAGGCCGGCGGTTTCCGCACAGCAACATGTGTCTAGTTTGCCTGGGCCTTCTAGTGCACACAGATGGAGAGCTACGCATGCGCGCGCCAGAAGACAGACAGCTGATCCCAGCTGGACTTCTGATTGGCTGAGTGGCTGGGGCGGCGCGCTGTAAGTATATATAGTACTTGTTTGGCAGTTGCTGGTTGTCTGCCATTGCGAATACTAACGTGTGAGCACTCAGACCTCAGTCAGATCCTACAGTGTGTTAGAACCAGTTGGAACTGGGAATTCACACTTAGCCAGATTCTGCTCTTGAAGTTTACTGTGTCATTACTGTGTTATACTTTAGACCAGTTCCAGGGTGTCGAGACCAAGGACCTCACACCCAAGTATAGGATTTCTGTGTCATTGCTGTGTTATACTTTAGACCAGTTCCAGGGTGTCGAGACCAAGGACCTCACACTCAAGTATAGGATTACTGTGTCATTGCTGTGTTATACTTTAGACCAGTTCCCGGGTGTTGAGACCAAGGACCTCACACCCTAATATAGGATACTGTGTTATTCTGTAGACTAGTTCCCGGGTGTCGAGACCAAGGACCTCACACCTCAGACTAGGATTGTGTGTATTGATATTTGTTATGATCTCTGGCTCTGTTGACCTCTCTCTTGCTTTCTGATACGGTACCTCTGCCCATCTGTCTACCAGTTGCCGACCTTGCCTGTACCCTGTTACCGAATCAGCCTTCTGTCTCTGTACCTTATCTTCTCATGTGTTGCCGACCTGGCCTGTCTGACCCTTCTGGCTGTCACTCATACCTTGAGTGATCAGTCTTACTGTACTACTCGTGACACTAACCCTCCAGGTGTCAATTAGCTGCAAGGGCTGCCTGCTCCTCAGGAAGTCCTCCTTGCAGTTCAGTCAGGGGTCTCTACCCTATAGGAGTCCACTGGCTGCAGTACAGTCTGATTCCCAATCCATCAGGGAATCCTTGGCTGCAGTACAGTCTGATTCCCAATCTATCAGGGAATACTCAGCTTCAGCACAGCCAGTGGCCATCTGCACCTCAGAGGTCCACTGGCTGCAGTAGAATCTGTATCTCCCGCTCCTCGGGAGATAACCCTTCTTACTGTTGCACTAAACACTTTACCACATTAGGTGTCCTGTGTCTAGCTATACTGGTATTATTGGTGATTCTGCAGATCACACATAATGGGGTATAGCATCTGTATTATTGGTGATACTGCAGATCACCAATAATCAGAAATACTCTGAGTGCTGACACCATTCGTTACAGAACGGCATACCAAAAAACAATATGGACGCACTCCACAGCCAAATTGATGGACTAACCACCTCGGTGTAGAATTTCATCAGGGTGTTGGATGGCTATCAGACTCAGATCACCGCTTTGTCTGGGTCCATACAAGTCCTCCAAACGGCTGTGAATGCAGTGCGATCCCCTCCAGTTAGACTTGCGAATGTCTGTACCCGAAAAGTTTTCTGGACATAGATCTGACTTTCAGAACTTTAGAAATCGAGTATTGTCTTATTTTGAGTTAAGACCTAATTTATCGGGAACTGAGACACAGAGAATTACGTTTATAAAGACCCTTTTGTCAGGGGATTCACAAACATGGGCATATAGCCTCCATGCAGAGCATGAGGCTTTATCTTCAGTTCAGGAATTTTTTAAGGCTATGGCCATTATATATGATGATCCGGACATTGCTTCCACCGCTGAGCGGAAGCTCAAGACTTTGCGTCAGGGTAAAGATCCGGTAGAAGTTTACGCAGCTGAATTCAGGAAGTGGGCTGTGTCAGCTAGGTGGGGAACATTTGCACTGTTAGACTGCTTATTATCAGGTTTATCAGATGCAGTTTCTGATTTGATGTTGGGACATCCTGAACCTAAATCCATTGATGAGGCAATCTCTTTAGCAGTACGGGTCGATCGCCGTTTACGCTATCAAAAACAGACCCTGGGTAAGAATACTGTAAGATATGTCTCCTACGCCTCTTCCCCACCTGTGTCGCCTCCGCCTGAGCCAATGCAAATTGGACATTCAAGATTGACACAGGTGGAAAAGAATCACAGGAAGACAGAAAAACGCTGTTTGTACTGTGCAGAGGAGGGTCACAAGGTACAGAATTGTCCTAAAAAGTCGGGAAACGCTGCCGCCTAGGTGTAGTCAGAGGTAATACCCTAGGCGCGCAGTCATTACCTCTAAACGATAATAGTCTGCTCCTTCCCTGTTCTATCACTTGGGAGGGTCAGACTGTTTCCACTGAAGCCTTTATAGACTCTGGTTCAGCGGCTAACTTTATAGATTACGAGTTTGCAAAAAATTTGGGGATTCCCTTACTTCCGTTGGACCAACGGCTTTTGGTCACTGCAGTTGATGACTCTCCTCTGCAAAGTAGACAACCCCTTTCTCGGACCCCTGAGTTGGTGTGTAATGTTGGGGTGCTACACAAAGAGAGTTTACAATTTCTGGTCCTGCATATGGCAACCTCCACCATTATTCTTAATATGCCCTGGTTACAACTTCACTGCCCTCAGATTGACTGGGCTTCAGGTCAGCTAAAGAGCTGGTCTACCCATTGTCATCATCACTGTTTGGCGAAAGTAACCGTAGGAAACACCAAGATTCAGGTTAAAGGTGTGCCAACTCAGTACGCAGAATTTGCCAATGTGTTCTGTCCTAAATCGGCAGATAAACTCCCCCCTCACCGTTCCTTCGATTGTCCCATCGATTTAAGATCTGGTTGTATGCCTCCAAGGGGTCACCTCTATAATCTATCTGGACCTGAGAAAGTAGCAATGCAGGAGTACCTCAAAGAGAATTTGGCCAAGGGTTTCATCCGTCCCTCTCGTTCCCCAGCAGGGGCAAGATTCTTTTTTGTGAAAAAAAAGATAGAGGCCTTCGTCCCTGCATTGATTATCAAGGGTTAAACAAAATTACAGTGAAAAATCGTTATCCGTTGCCCTTGATTGACGATTTGTTCACTCAGGTTACCAACGCCAAGATTTTCTCTAAACCGGATTTAAGGGGTGCATACAACCTAGTACGAATTAGAGTGGGTGACGAATGGAAGACGGCCTTCAACACACCCGACGGGCACTACGAATATCTGGTGATGCCCTTCAGGTTGTGTAACGCTCCTGCTGTCTTCCAGGAGTTAATAAATGAGGTATTTAGGGAGGTGCTGGGGAAGTTTGCCTTAGTATATCTGGACGACATACTGATCTTCTCTTCCAATCTGTTGGAACATCGAAAACGTCAAATTTGTGGTAAAGAAATTAAGACAGAATTCACTTTATGCTAAACTGGAAAAATGCCTCTTCGAGGTAACATCCATTGCCTTCTTGGGGTATATTATCTCTACGACTGGCCTCTCCATGGATCCAGGAAAAGTCTCTGCTGTTTTGGAGTGGCCTCAGCCTGTGGGATTGAAGGCACTCCAAAGATTTTTGGGCTTTGCCAACTACTACAGGAGATTTATCAAGGGGTATTCCTCAGTGGTCTCACCTCTCACCAGTCTCACCAAGAAGGGTGCTGATACTTACCACTGGTCAGCAGAGGCACATTCTGCTTTCTCTACTCTGAAAAAACTGTTCTGTTCTGCACCCATTTTAAGACATGTGGACGTCACCTTCCCCTTTATTGTGGAGGTCGATGCCTCGGAGGTTGGGGTGGGGGCTGTATTGTCTCAGCACTCTGGTTTGCAGGGCAAACTTCACCCATGCGCTTACTTTTCCTGTGGGTTTTCACCCGCAGAGAAAAACTACGATATTGGCAACCGAGAGCTTTTGGCTATTAAATTAGCTTTTGAAGAGTGGCAACATTGGCTGGAAGGGGCAGAGCATACTATCACAGTTTATACAGATCATAAAAACCTGGAGTACATAGAGGGCGCCAAGAGACTTAGTCCTCGTCAGACCCGGTGGTCTTTGTTCTTTTCAAGATTCAGATTTGTTATAACGCATACCTCAGGTAGTAAAAACATCAAAGCTGACGCCTTGTCCAGGTGTTTCGAGCCCGAGACAGTGCAGCCCTCAACCTCTGAGACCATCTTACCTCAGAGGGTAGTCCTGGCAGCTACTGAGACCTGGAAGGCTTGGACAGTCACTCTGGGCCCTTACCAACAGGATGTTCCAGAGGGGAAGCCCGAGGGGGTGATGTTTGTACCACTACCTTTTCGCCTGCAACTCTTACATCTGTTTCATTACCATAAGAATGCAGGTCATCCCGGAGCCACCAGAACTCAGGATTTGTTGGCCAGATGTGCTTGGTGGCCTACATTAGCAACAGATTGTAAGGAGTTTGTGAGGGAATGTGCAGTATGTGCTAGAAGTAAGCCCTCTCGCCAGGCACCTGTGGGTACTTTACAATCTTTACCAGTGCCAAGTGAGCCATGGACTAATTTGTCCATGGATTTTGTAGGAGAACTCCCCAGGTCTGAGGGCAAAACAGTCATTTGGGTGGTAGTGGATAGATTCAGTAAGATGGCCCATTTTGTTCCATTAAAAGGACTCCCCTCAGCCCAGGAGTTGGCTGATCTCTTCATCCAGCACGTTTTCCAGCTGCATGGCATTCCGGAGAATGTGGTGTCAGATCGGGGAGTCCAATTTGTATCAAAGTTTTGGAAAGCCTTTTGCCATCAGCTGGATATGGACCTTGCATTTTCATCAGGCTACCACCCACAGACCAATGGCCAGACCGAGAGAGTTAACAAGTGCCTGGAGCAATTTCTCAGATGTTATGTTGCAGATGCTCAGGCCGATTGGGTAACATTTTTACCATTTGCGGAATTTGCACATAACAATCTGAAGAGTTCCTCTTCAGGATTTTCCCCATTTCAAGGAAGTTTCGGGAAGATCACCCAAGTTTGCCCCGTTGCCTGTGGCGTCTACACCATTCCCGGCCTTGGAGGATTGGCAGAGAGCATTGAGGGAGATTTGGGGAATGGTTAAGAGGAACTTGGGGAAAGCTTTCCAGACCCAGAAGAAACAGGCAGATAAAAGGCGCTCTGTAGAATGGAAGTTTTCTCCGGGAGACATGGTATGGGTATCCACTCGGCATTTGGCCTTGAAGCAACCGTCACCCAAACTGGGACCTAGATTCATAGGACCAGAAAGATTAATAATGTCACTTATGCGATTGATCTCCCAGCCAGTATGAGAGGTGTGAGATCATTCCATGTGTCTCTGTTGAAGCCGGCAGTGCACGTGTATTCCTCTCCCCCGCCCCCCTGTGATGGTTGATGACCAACCTGAATATGAGATCGACAGCTTGGATCTCACGATCCAGACACTGGATGGAACCGTTGAAGATGAGGTGGGTGGAGCACAGTCGGACCAAGAAGCAGAGGCAGCCGCTAGTTGGGTCACAGTTAGAAGGGGTAGGGGAAAAAGTGGCAGGGAGGCTAGTCCCGAGTTGTCCCTCACTAATAAGTATGCTTGTTTGCGTAATATTGGGGAGGATGATTCTGGAGTAGCAATGCTGCAGCAGGATGTGCTCCTTAGCAACCAAGGGGTAGGCTGCTGCAAAGAGAAAGGGAATAGGAGTGCAGCTAAGGCTAGACAGGTACTGGTGGTAGGGGATTCAATTATTAGGCACACAGATAGGGTAATCTGTTGAAGAAACCATGAATGCCGTACAGTCTGTTGCCTCCCGGGTGCTCGGTTTCGGCATGTAGCGGAAAGAATTGACAGATTACTGGGTGGGGCTGGGAAAGACCCGGCTGCCATGGTACACATTGGCACCAATGACAAAGTTAGTTGGAGATGGAAGGTCCTCAAAAATGATTTTCAGGTACTTGGAGATAAACTTAAAGCAAGGACCTCCAAGGTGGTGTTTTCTGAAATACTGCCAGTGCCATGTGCTACATCTGAGAGACAGAGGGAGCTTAGGGAGTTAAATAAGTGGCTGAGAAATTGGTGTAGGAAGGAAGGGTTTGGGTTCCTGGAGAACTGGGCAGACTTTGCAGTCGGCTACAGATTCTACAGCAGGGATGGGCTGCACCTTAATGGGGAGGGTGTAGCTGCATTGGGGGAAAAGATGGCTAAACGGTTGGAGGAGATTTTAAACTAGAATCTGGGGGATGCGGGAGGATAAAGTCTCAATACGTAGACAAGATAAGGTAAAAAGACAGTGGGAACCTAACATTATGGGGGGTGGAGAGGGGGGTGGGGACAGTGTAAAGATTAACCACTTGAGGACCCACCCTTTACCCCCCCTTAAGGACCAGCGCTGGTTTGAGTGATCTGTGCTGGGTGGGCTCTGCAGCCCCCAGCACAGATCAGGGTGCAGGCAGGGAGATCAGATTGCCCCCCTTTTTTCCCCCCTATGGGGATGATGTGCTGGGGGGGTCTGATCTCTCCTGCCTGCTGTGGGTGGCGGGGGGGGCACCTCAAAGCCCCCCTCCGCGGCGAAATCCTCCCCCTCCCTCTCCTACCTGGCCCCCTCCTGGAGATCCGGCTGCACAGGACGCTATCCGTCCTGTGCAGCCAGTGACAGGCTGTCTCCTGTCACATGGCGGCGATCCCCGGCCGCTGATTGGCCGGGGATCGCCGATCTGCCTTACGGCGCTGCTGCGCAGCAGCGCCGTACAAATGTAAACAAAGCGGATTATTTCCGCTTGTGTTTACATCTAGCCTGCGAGCCGCCATCGGCGGCCCGCAGGCTATTCACGGAGCCCCCCGCCGTGATTTGACAGGAAGCAGCCGCTCGTACGAGCGGCTGCTTCCTGATTAATTAGGCTGCAGCTGGCGACGCAGTACTGCGTCGCTGGTCCTGCAGCTGCCACTTTGCCGACGCACGTTATGAGTGTGCGGTCGGCAAGTGGTTAAGGAGGTTGGTAAAAATTCAAGTAGCCCATTTCATGTAAACAAAATTGGTAAATGTGGTGGTAAAAATATAAAGTTCATAGTAACCAATGCTCGGAGCCTTGCAAATAAAATAGACGAACTAGAGTTCATTCTGAATGACAAAGGCTATGACATTGTGGGAATAACCGAGACATGGATGGATGAAAGCCATGACTGGATAGCTAATTTAAAAGGATACAATGTGTTTAGAAAGGATAGAACAGGGAAAAAAGGTGGAAGGGTTTGTCTCTTTGTTAAGAACTCTTTTACAGCTGTCCTCAACGATGAGATGGAGGAAGATTGCGAAGATGTGGAGTCCGTTTGGGTAAATATTCATGGTGGAAATAAAAGTTGCCAATTGCTTATTGGGGTATGCCACAGGCCACCTCTTATTAATGAAGCTGCAGAACTGCGATTACTACAGCAGATTGAAAAAGCTGCAAGTAAAAATGAGGTCATAATTATGGGCGACTTCAACTTTCCAGACATTGACTGGAGTATTGAGGCTACCCATTCTGGTAAAAGCAGCAGATTTCTGGCAGCACTACAGGACAATTACTTGACTCAAATGGTAACGGAACCAACTAGGGGGAATGCGTTACTGGATCTGATCATTTCTAATAGACCAGATAATGTATCAAATGTGCAGGTTCAAGAACATTTGGGAAATAGTGATCACAACATGATAACGTTTGATCTGGTGACTGATAGGCCACAGGGCAGCGGGACCACTAAAACTATTAATTTTAGAAAAGCAAAGTTCAATCAAATTAGGCAGGCACTAAGTTTGGTGAACTGGGATAATGTACTACAAGGGGAAGACACTGTAGGGAAATGGCAAGCTTTTAAACGTATACTCAATCAATATAGTAGTATGTATATCCCATATGGAAACAACATATCTAGGAATAAAAAAAGGCCTCTATGGATGAATAGAAAGGTTAAAGATAAAATGAAGAGGAAAAAGAATGCCTATAAGGTCTTAAAACAGGAGGGGACCGAGGCTGCACTAAGCAATTATAAGGAGTGCATTAAAAATTGTAAAAAAGAAATTAGGCAGGCAAAGATTGAAGCTGAAAAACAAATCGCTAGGGATATCAAATCTAACCCAAAAAAGTTTTACAAGTACATTAACTCTAAAAAAAAGAAAAGTTGACTGTATAGGACTCCTAAAGGATGAGGGTGGGAACTCAATGGTGGATGACCAAGGTAAGGCAGAGTTATTAAATGCTTTCTTTGCTTCTGTCTCCACAAAAGAAACAGCACTGTTGAAAATTACAGAGGCAGAAGAGTCTCAATCTTCTAACTGTAATACTATATACTTAACGCAGGAAGAAGTGAAGGCAAGACTAAATAAATTAAAAATAGACAAGGCACCTGGCCCGGATGGCATACATCCTCGGGTCCTAAGGGAATTAAGTTCAGTTATAGATAAACCCCTTTATCTTATCTTTTGTGACTCTCTTTCAACTGGCAGAGTCCAAGTGGATTGGCGTACAGCCCACGTTTTCCCATTATTTAAGAAGGGCAAAAAATCAGATCCAGGAAATTATAGACCTGTAAGCTTAACATCAGCTGTATGCAAACTATTTGAGGGGTTACTGAGAGATACTATACATGACTTCATACTAGAGAATAATCTTATTTCTCAGCATCAACATGGGTTTACTAAAGACAGGTCCTGTTTGACTAACATGCTCAGCTTTTATGAGGTAGCGAATGCTAATATGGATATTGGGAATGCTGTAGATGTGATATACTTGGACTTTGCAAAGGCCTTTGACACTGTTCCCCACAAAAGTCTGGTGCAAAAGTTGAGAATGCAATGACTGGGGAAGAGTCTGTGTGCATGGATAGGGAACTGGCTAATGGACAGAAAACAAAGAGTTGTGGTCAATGGATCGTACTCAAAATGGGAGACTGTTAGCAGTGGGGTACCACAGGGGTCTGTTCTGGGTCCAGTGCTCTTCAATTTATTTATTAATGACCTAGTAGATGCAGTAGTGAGCAATGTTGGGCAGCACGGTGGCATGGTGGTTAGCTCTCTCGCCTTGCAGCGCTGGGTCCCTGGTTCGAATCCCAGCCAGGGCACTATCTGCAAAGAGTTTGTATGTTCTCTCCGTGTCTGCGTGTGTTTCCTCTGGGCACTCCGGTTTCCTCCCACATTCCAAAAACATACAGATAAGTTAATTGGCTCCCCCTAAAAATTGGCCCTAGACTACAGTACTCACACTACATAATATGGACATACAGTGGTGTGAAAAACTATTTGCCCCCTTCCTGATTTCTTATTCTTTTGCATGTTTGTCACACTTAAATGTTTCGGCTCATCAAAAACCGTTAACTATTAGTCAAAGATAACATAATTGAACACAAAATGCAGTTTTAAATGATGTTTTTTATTATTTAGTGAGAAAACAAACTCCAAATCTACATGGCCCTGTGTGAAAAAGTGATTGCCCCCCTTGTTAAAAAATAACTTAACTGTGGTTTATCACACCTGAGTTCAATTTCTGTAGTCACCCCCAGGCCTGATTACTGCCACACCTGTTTCAATCAAGAAATCACTTAAATAGAAGCTATCTGACACAGAGAAGTAGACCAAAAGCACCTCAAAAGCTAGACATCATGCCAAGATCCAAAGAAATTCAGGAACAAATGAGAACAAAAGTACTGTAACTGAGATCTATCAGTCTGGTAAAGGTTATAAAGCCATTTCTAAAGCTCTGGGACTCCAGCGAACCATAGTGAGAGCCATTATCCACAAATGGCAAAAACATGGAACAGTGATGAACTTTTCCAGGAGTGGCCGCCGACCAAAATTACCCCAAGAGCGCAGAGAAAACTCATCCGAGAGGCCACAAAAGACCCCAGGACAACATCTAAAGAACTGCAGGCCTCACTTGCCTCACTTAAGGTCAGTGTTCACGACTCCACCATAAGAAAGAGACTGGGCAAAAACGGCCTGCATGGCAGATATCCAAGGCGCAAACCACTTTTAAGCAAAAAGAACATTAAGGCTCGTCTCAATTTTGCTAAAAAACATCTCAATGATTGCCAAGACTTTTGGGAAAATACCTTGTGGACCGACGAGACAAAAGTTGAACTTTTTGGAAGGTGCGTGTCCCATTACATCTGGTGTAGAAGTCACACATCATTTCAGCAAAAGAACATCATACCAACAGTAAAATATGGTGGTGGTAGTGTGATGTTCTGGGGTTGGTTTGCTGCTTCAGGACCTGGAAGGCATGCTGTGATAGATGGAACCATGAATTCTACTGTCTGCCAAAAAATCCTGAAGGAGAATGTCCGGCCATCTGTTCGTCAACTCAAGCTGAAGCGATCTTGGGTGCTGCAGCAGGACAATGACCCAAAACACACCAGCAAATCCACCTCTGAATGGCTGAAGAAAAACAAAATGAAGACTTTGTAGTGGCCTAGTCAAAGTCCAGACCTGAATCCTATTGAGATGTTGTGGCATGACCTTAAAAAGGTGGTTCATGCTAGAAAACCCTTAAATAAAGCTGAATTACAACAATTCTGCAAAGATGAGTGGGCCAAAATTCCTCCAGAGCGCTGTAAAAGACTCGTTGCAAGTCATCGCAAACGCTTGATTGCAGTTATTGCTGCTAAGGATGGCCCAACCAGTTATTAGGTTCAGGGGGCGATTTCTTTTTCACACAGGGCCATGTAGGTTTTGAGTTTTTTTTCTCCCTAAATAATAAAAGCCATAATTTAAAACTGCATTTTGTGTTCAATTATGTTATCTTTGACTAATAGTTAACGGTTTTTGATGAGCAGAAACATTTAAGTGTGACAAACATGCAAAAGAATAAGAAATCAGGAAGGGGGCAAATAGTTTTTCACACCACTGCATGGCAATGGTAGGGATCAGATTGTGAGCTCCTTTGAGGGACAGTTAGTGACAATATATATATATATATATATATATATATATATATATATATACACTGTACAGCGCTGCGTAATATGTCGGCGCTATATAAATACTAAATAATAATAATAATAATAATGTTGCTATTTTTGCAGATGATACAAAATTGTGCAGAATCATCAACTCTCCGGAAGATAGTGTCATATTGCAACAGGATCTGGATAGGATGGCTATATGGGCACCTACAGTGGTGTGAAAAACTATTTGCCCCCTTCCTGATTTCTTATTCTTTTGCATGTTTGTCACACTTAAAGGTTTCTGCTCATCAAAAATCGTTAACTATTAGTCAAAGATGACCTAATTGAACACAAAATGCAGTTTTAAATGATGATTTTTATTATTTAGTGAGAAAAAAAAACTCCAAATCTACATGGCCCTGTGTGAAAAAGTGATTGCCCCCCCTTGTTAAAAAATAACTTAAAGGTGGTTTATTACACCTGAGTTCAATTTCTGTAGTCACCCCCAGGCCTGATTACTGCCACACCTGTTTCAATCAAGAAATCACTTAAATAGGAGCTATCTGACACAGAGAAGTAGACCAAAAGCACCTCAAAAGCTAGACATCATGCCAAGATCCAAAGAAATTCAGGAACAAATGAGAACAAAAGTACTGTAATTGAAATCTATCAGTCTGGTAAAGGTTATAAAGCCATTTCTAAAGCTTTGGGACTCCAGCAAACCACAGTGAGAGCCATTATCCACAAATGGAAAATACATGGAACAGTGATGAACCTTCCCAGGAGTGGCCGGCCGACCAAAATTACCCCAAGAGCACAGAGAAAACTCACCCGAGAGGCCACAAAAGACCCCAGGACAACATCTAAAGAACTGCAGGCCTCACTTGCCTCAATTAAGGTCAGTGTTCACAACTCCACCATAAGAAAGAGACTGGGCAAAAACGGCCTGCATGGCAGATATCCAAGGCGCAAACCACTTTTAAGCAAAAAGAACATTAAGGCTCGTCTCAATTTTGCTAAAAAACATCTCAATGATTGCCAAGACTTTTGGGAAAATACCTTGTGGACCGACGAGACAAAAGTTGAACTTTTTGGAAGGTGCGTGTCCCGTTACATCTGGCGTAGAAGTAACACAGCATTTCAGCAGAAGAACATCATACCAACAGTAAAATATGGTGGTGGTAGTGTGATGGTCTGGGGTTGGTTTGCTGCTTCAGGACCTGGAAGGCATGCTGTGATAGATGGAACCATGAATTCTACTGTCTGCCAAAAAATCCTGAAGGAGAATGTCCGGCCATCTGTTCGTCAACTCAAGCTGAAGCGATCTTGGGTGCTGCAGCAGGACAATGACCCAAAACACACCAGCAAATTCACCTCTGAATGGCTGAAGAAAAACAAAATGAAGACTTTGGAGAGGCCTAGTCAAAGTCCTGACCTGAATCCTATTGAGATGTTGTGGCATGACCTTAAAAGGCGGTTCATGCTAGAAAACCCTCAAATAAAGCTGAATTACAACAATTCTGCAAAGGTGAGTGGGCCAAAATTCCTCCAGAGCGCTGAAAAAGACTTGTTGCAAGTTATCGCAAATGCTTGATTGCAGTTATTGCTGCTAAGGGTGGCCCAACCAGCTATTAGGTTCAGGGGGCAATTTCTTTTTCACACAGGGCCATGTAGGTTTTGAGGTTTTTTTCTCACTAAATAATAAAAAACATCATTTAAAACTGCATTTTGTGTTCAATTATGTTATCTTTGACTAATAGTTAACGGTTTTTGATGAGCAGAAACATTTAAGTGTGACAAACATGCAAAAGAATAAGAAATCAGGAAGGGGGCAAATAGTTTTTCACACCACTGTACATGGCAGATGAAATTCAATGTTGAAAAATGTAAAGTCATGCATTTTGGACGTACTAATGGTCTAGCACCATACAAAATAAATAGGATACAGTTGGGGACATCAAACTTGGAGAAGGACTTAGGAGTACTCATCGACAACAAGTGAAATAATCGTACTCAATGCCAAGCAGCTGCAGCTAAAGCTAACAAAATTTTGGGATGCATTAACCAGCTGAGCGGTCTGGACGAGCTCAGCTCGTCCAACACCGCCAGCGGCTGCCGCTCAGGCCCTGCTGGGCCGATTTTGATGAAATAAAAAGCAGCACACGCAGCCGGCACTTTGCCAGCCGCGTGTGCTGCCTGATCGCCGCCGCTCTGCGGCGATTCGCCGCGAGCAGCGGCGAAAGAGGGCCCCCCTAGCCGCCTGAGCCCTGCGCAGCCGGAACAAAAAGTTCCGGCCAGCGCTAAGGGCTGGATCGGAGGCGGCTGACGTCAGGACGTCGGCTGACGTCGATGACGTCACTCCGCTCGTCGCTATGGCGACGATATAAGCAAAACAAGGAAGGCCGCTCATTGCGGCCTTCCTTGTTTATTCTGGGCGCCGGAGGCGATCGGAAGATCGCCTCCGGAGCGCCCTCTAGTGGGCTTTCATGCAGCCAACTTTCAGTTGGCTGCATGAAATAGTTTTTTTTTAATTTAAAAAAAACCCTCCCGCAGCCACCCTGGCGATTTAATCAGAACGCCAGGGTGGTTAAAAGGGAAATAAAAACTCGAGATGCTAGCATAATATTGCCCCTGTTTAACTCTCTAGTAAGGCCACATCTGGAATATGGAATTCAGTTCTGGGCACCACATTACAAAAAAGATATTGCAGTTTTAGAGCAGGTGCAGAGACGAGCAACAAAATTGATACGTGGGATGGAAGGTCTCACTTACCAAGAAAGGTTAGATAAACTGGGTTTATTTAGTCTAGAGAAAAGACGCCTTAGAGGGGATCTAATTAACATGTATAAATACATCAGAGGGCAATATAATAGCTTGGCGGATGAGCTTTTTGTCCCTAGGCCTTTTCAAAGGACTAAAGGACATGATCTGCGCATTGAGGAAAAACGTTTTAGCCATTTATTTAGGAAAGGGTTCTTTACAGTAAGAGTGATTAAGATGTGGAATGCATTGCCACAGGAAGTCGTTATGGCAAACTCTATACCTGCATTTAAAGGGGGCTTAGATGCTTTCCTTGCGTTGAAAGACATCCGTGGCTACAATTAATAGGTAATGCCTAATGATGTTGATCCAGGGATTTTATCTGATTGCCATCTGGAGTCGGGAAGGAATTTTTCCCTTAAGGGGCTAATTGGACCATGCCTTGTAAGGGTTTTTTCGCCTTCCGCTGGATCAACAGGGATATGTGAGGGAGCAGGCTGGTGTTGTACTTTATACTGGTTGAACTCGATGGACGTATGTCTTTTTTCAACCAAAATAACTATGTAACTATGAAAAGATTCTGGACTCTCGCCTAGTGCAAAATTCTGTGCAGTATCTGGTCCACTGGAAAGGGTATGGTGTGGAGGAAAGAACTTGGGTGCCGGATTGTCGCATGCATGTGGAGGGATTAGAGAAAGAATTTCATGACTCACATCCTGGGAAGCCGGGTGGGAAGTGTCCGGAGTCCACTCCTCGGGGGGGGGGGGGGGGGGGGGGTACTGTAATGAATAGCGGAGATGCCGCTGCGCGGTCAAGCGGCTGTCTCCGCGAGCAGGCCGGCGGTTTCCGCACAGCAACATGCGTCTGGTTTGCCTGGGCCTTCTAGTGCACACAGATGGAGAGCTACGCGTGCGCGCGCCAGAAGACAGGACCTTTATGCCAGCAGGAAGGGTATCAGCTGATCAGGCCGATTAGCTGATCCCAGCTGGACTTCTGATTGGCTGAGTGGCTGGGGCGGTGCTGCGGAGCGCCGTAAGTATATATAGTACTTGTTTGGCAGTTGCTGGTTGTGTGCCGTTGCGAATACTAACGTGTGAGCACTCAGACCTCAGTCAGATCCTACAGTGTGTTAGAACCAGTTGGAACTGGGAATTTACACTTAGCCAGATTCCGCTCTTGAAGTTTACTGTGTCATTACTGTGTTATACTTTAGACCAGTTCCAGGGTGTTGAGACCAAGGACCTCACACCCAAGTATAGGATTACTGTGTCATTGCTGTGTTATACTTTAGACCAGTTCCAGGGTGTCGAGACCTAGGACCTCACACTCAAGTATAGGATTACTGTGTCATTGCTGTGTTATACTTTAGACCAGTTCCAGGGTGTCGAGACCAAGGACCTCACACCCAAGTATAGGATTACTGTGTCATTGCTGTGTTATACTTTAGACCAGTTCCCGGGTGTTGAGACCAAGGACCTCACACCCTAGTATAGGATACTGTGTTATTCTTTAGACTAGTTCCCGGGTGTCGAGACCAAGGACCTCACACCTCAGACTAGGATTGTGTATTGATATTTGTTATGATCTCTGGCTCTGTTGACCTCTCTCTTGCTTTCTGATACGGTACCTGTGCCCATCTGTCTACCAGTTGCCGACCTTGCCTGTACCCGGTTACCGAATCAGCCTTCTGTCTCTGTACCTTATCTTCTCGTGTGTTGTTGACCTGGCCTGTCTGACCCTTCTGGCTGTCACTCATACCTTGAGTGATCAGTCTTACTGTACTACTCGTGACACTAACCCTCCAGGTGTCAATTACCTGCGAGGGCTGCCTGCTCCTCAGGAAGTCCTCCTTGCAGTTCAGTCAGGGGGCTCTACCCTATAGGAGTCCACTGGGTGCAGTACAGTCTGATTCCCAATCCATCAGGGAATCCTTGGCTGCAGTACAGTCTGATTCCCAATCTATCAGGGAATCCTCAGCTTCAGCACAGCCAGTGGCCACCTGCACCTCAGAGGTCCACTGGCTGCAGTAGAATCTGTATCTCCCGCTCATCGGGAGATAACCCTTCTTACTGTTGCACCAAACACTTTACCACATTAGGTGTCCTGTGTCTAGCTATACTGGTATTATTGGTGATTCTGCAGATCAAACTTAATGGGGTATAGCATCTGTATTATTGGTGATACTGCAGATCACCAATAATCAGAAATACTCTGTGTGCTGACACCATTCGTTACACATATCAATGACAAAAGATGTTCCCAACTGTCCTGATTGGACCTTTGCCCCCCTTATGTCCTGAGGCAAAATGCGTACCTTAGGTCGGGAAGAATGTACTCTCTGCAATCTTTCAATTAAGAGTACCTCCTCACTTACCCATCTAGCATGAGGATAAGTGCTTGAATATGGACTGTGTGTTATTGTCTCGTATTGTGACCCACGTAGTGAGGATGTTACCTGTGTGGACACTCCCTTGTTTGGGATTGCTCTCCCCACCCTCTTGGTCACCTGAAACTGTGGTGGCTGGATCTCGATTTTTACTTCTTGTTTTGAGAACCACAAACCCTTGGCTTTCCAGCCTTTACGCATGTAGAGTTGTTCCAGAGACACCCTCTGTTGGTAACTCCAGAGTGTGATATTGTTCCCTGCGTCTCTCCTGTAGGAGAAATGAGGCATCCTGCTCGTTCCTCTCCAATCTGGAACCATCTCACTCTGGATAACCAAGACAAGGTACTCCTGAACCACACACTCCACCTTTTGCATGTACCCATTGTACTGCAATGTACCTTTTAACAAAACTTTAGATCGGTACCCTGGTTCTGGGAGTGTGACATTCCACAGCAGATTTAAGCTGCTGCCAACCTCACACTTCCAGCACACTTGACCCTCTATACCTTTCACCAACATTGTGCCATGAAATTTGTTTTCACCTGGCACAAGTGATCTTTTCCTCCTTCCCTGCTTGGTCCCCAATTGCCAATCAGATGGAAGTGGAAGAGGATCAGCCTCTTTTCCTCCAAACATTAACATGCTTGGGCCTTGTGTTCTCATTAACCCCTTATTGTTCATGAGAATGTCCTCTCTTCGGTCTCCTAGGACGAAATGGCAGTCTAGGATCACCATCAGCACGGTACTCTTCATTAGCAGAGCACCTCCTTGGGAAAGAAAAACATTAGCAATTTGCATTATGCTTTGCTCAGTCAGTTTTTTTAGTCTCTTTCTGATCTCCGAAATCTCGTTTTTTAGTCTCTTTCCAATCTCAGAAATCTCGCTGTTCTCCAAACTCGGATTGGCATCTGGAGCCTTTTGCTTATCCGACTCACATCTCTGTCTCGGCTGGCAGCACCTAAGCTTTCTTGCTTCCATATTGCCAAACTCCTGAAATCGAAATACAAACAAATCAATTCCTATTAATGATTTGGGTTTCGCCCTTTGGCTTGTACTCTGTACACTTTAAATTGATCAATATATACCGTAATTGATCTCGTTGGTGTATGGTTCTCATGAGCTCTGTTTGCTCTTTTTGGTAGACTGGGGCTAAACTCCTCTCCCCTACCTATGTACTATCCTAAGTACTTACCTGTTTAAAACATGCTTCCGCGGACTTCACCTTTGAAAGCTCTCACCTCATTGCAAACTCTCCCCACATCCCCCCTTCTGTACATACACGGCCGTAGTATGCACAGATTACGGATGCCACACACCTGTTGCTGCTTTGCAGGTGAGCCTGCAATGCTCTTACACATATTCGCATTGACTTACCTAGAATTTCATCGATCGCAGCCCTCTCTGCTCAATATCCTGTTTAGTGTACCCTCTGACCAATGTTTGCCAGTTAACCACACGGGGTTCAGGGCTGCGCATGCCTGCATGCGAATCACTGAATGCCCACTTGGTAGGTAGTCCTATGGCAAACACCGTACTGAGACACTGTCACTCTATAAATGGCAATTCTTTCTTTCTTTGTAATTGCCCCATGAACTGCTTTCAGTTCTGTTCTGTGCTAAACTGAATCAGAGCTGGAGAAAAGAAGAGAAAGAAAAAAATATATATATATTTGACCAACCGGTGGGCGAGGAAAAACACGCTAACAGCCCAGCAATGACCTTTTTGTCAATCTCTGGTCCTGTCCCTGACACAACAAAACCCTGACACAACAAAACCCTGATAAAAACGTTCTGCAGTCGCAGCGACGCACACCTGGATTGGTCAACCCCTTTCTTTCTCTCTTTTCCTTTCCCCCTCTCCAACTATGTATTGTCCCCCCCTATCTCTATTGGGAACACATGCTGTACCGCACTTTAAGGTGCCTCACTTAAAGGAATAATCCCATAAGTAACCCTGTCCAGATACCCCCCTGATCCGCTCTTGCAAATCACTCCCTGGGAAATATCTGACTTCTATGTGTCTCCATGCCCATGGCTGGAAAACACTTCCTATCCATGACCATGCAACTTGCCTTGGCTCACGTATGCGGACACTCCTTTCCCTGTGCCCCGACTTCTATTGAGGAAATCATCTGAAAGCCTAGATACTCGGTGGAATATCTCCGTCCCCACTCTGGACCCCCCCTCCCAACCAGCTGTTTTCGTGCACAGCGCCCTGTGCACGCCTGTAACATGGGATGTGGGATCCCCCTCCAGCACATCCTCCCCCCTGCCATTGGGGCGTGCTTATCAGTGGGCGCTTCCCGCCCCCTCCCCTCCTAATACATCATGAAGATGGGAGTTGCTTTCTCAGAAATGCGACTCCATTTTGAGTCATGGCATGCCAGCCAAGATGGCTGCTATCTAATCCCCCATAGCAACCTCTCAATCCTATACACTTATAGAAAAGAAAAATACATGCACACTATACATTTCAGCATATATAGACATTTCAGCATATGGATCTCTTCTTAGTATACAGCTATATACCCTCTCAGATGCCTGCAAAACAAACACATACAAGACAAATAGCACTGCAGTTTTTGAAGTTGCTTATCTCCTCCCCAGAAAAAAACTAAAATCATCTTGGACATGCAGACGGAGAGAAAAAAAACACGCACTTAACCCTGTGTCATCAAACCGCTTCCCACAGAACTCCAATCTTATGACGGCTGAAAAAAACCATCCTGAACAGAAGTAATTCTCCACAACTACACAGAAACCTAAAAAAACCCACAATGAAATCATCCCTCTATTCTATAGCCTACGAAGGAGACACTAGCTTTCACTATATAACCGTTGCCACTATAAATACATCAAACTTTACTCGTAGCAGAAAACTATGCCTGGAATGCGGAGTGACAAAAAAACTGAACAACTCTTCCAGCTGTTAGCAGATGTCCGCGGACACAAACCTTAACCGTGCTCCCCCCCCCAATCTGTAGAGAGGGAGGGGGTCTGGGAACTGTATTGGCCCCCCTTCCCACTAAACCTACGCTCTGCGATCCGCAAGAAATTAAAAAAAACGGTTAAAACCCATGACACTGAACTGTGCAGAGATTACAGAAACATCACATATAGCACTAAACTGGAACCAGTTTTCCCACTATTCTGGGCTCTCGCTACACTAACTTTCCTTCTCTATTTCTCCCTCTAGCTTTGCTCCCCACTATCCACCATCTGCTTGACACACGAGGGAAAACCAACCAAAACACAGCTGGCTTCACTCCCAGCCTAGAACTGCCCAGAGAGAAAATGAAACTATATACGCTGCCCACACTGGAACTGCTAGCTGCTACTAGCATAACACAGGAAGATAACACACTAGCAATGCACACAGCTGGGAAAAAAACACTGTTAACATATAACAGACCCCAAACACAAAACTTTTATACTTGCCTATTAATACGGACTTCTTATCCTGCCAGTTCGATTCAGCTGTAGCAAATTTCCCCACGGATCTCTATGGACACTCTCCTCGAAGCTGCTGAGTATCTTCGCTTCACTTCGCTCAGCGGATCAACCCCCTGCGGCATTTGCTGGGCCGTGCCTGGGATAGCCTCTGATCCTGTTTAGGCATGCAACTGCGTGTACGACGCAGTTGAAATTCAAAGTCCAAGAGATCCGCCGCTGATAACCTCGAACTGCAGCCCTTGTGCTGGCTCATGCAGCCTCCCACACACCACTTATCTGCTCGATAAGCCTGTCCGCGTCTGTCTTCTCTGCATGTTTCGCTGTGGAATTTCTCAATAGACTGAATACTATGTATGGCCCAGCCCTTTTCTGTCTTGTCTTGTCTTGTCTGCTAGACAGCACTGGGTTCATGGCACCAACTGTTATAAATCACCTTTTGCTCCGGCACCAGCAACTCATCAGCAAGAGTTGCAAACACGACTCATCACAGCAAGCAGGAGATAGAACTTCTTTAGGCTTCCAAGTTGTTTTTTCAGTAAACAGATATACAGATACAGTTCGTTACATCTTAGCAAAGCAGATTCTTGAGTTGCGTTACAGCTTCATGATTACCTTCCTGCTGAAGGTAATCAGGTCCTCTTATGTCTATACTACCTATGTACAGCATACAAGATTACTAACGAGACATAAATAAAGGAAAGTAATGAGGGGTCCAGTCAGTAAATAAAGAGCATGGAAGTAAGAATGCCCTCTGTTGGCAACTCATGACCCTTAATACTGACCAGAAAAGAGTTAACTGTGTCATCATTTGAACCATCTATAATTGGTTCAGATCCCTTGTAATGTCATGATACACACCTACTCAATTAATATTCTATGAACCTCTTGGCCTAGTTGAAAGGAATTTGATATTGATTAAACATGGCTGTGTTTACTGTTCTTGTGGTGTACATGTTGAGGTCAGTGAGACCTGTGGCCTTGTCCATAGAACAGCTTCTTGGTATGTCCTACAGTTCTGCTGACAGAACTGTAGATTTTCTCTCTAAGAGAAAATCCCCTTAAAGGGCAAGTCTGCACCCCAAGCCTTTTTGACTAACTCATTCCAAATCACTGAGGCCTACTTAAATTATAACAATAACCATACACAGGTCATACTTACCTCCTGTGTAGTCTACTGCTCAATATCTTTCTCTTCTCCTGCGTTCCATTCATCCACTGTGATCAATGGAATTCTCCGTCCTCCATTTTAAAAATGGCCATTACCCCCTAACAGCTTCCTGGTCAGCACACTGTTAAACTGTAATATCGCCCACTTGAGCCATAGGGAAACATGGACATTACCTTGCACATTCAGTTGTAACTGACAGCAGCTGATATATAACTGACAGCAACTGGTATATTTCAGTTCTGACAAAATATTGTCATAACTGGATGGGATCACTGTAAGAAGAAAATGGTAATCTTCTGAGAGGAACTAACATTGAAGTAAGTATGTAATATTAATTTGCAGCTATGTCATGTGTTTATTTTAAATCATTGTACTCGCTTCAGGTTCCCTTTAAATAAAATGTTGTGCAGTCTGACATACAGGTGATGGCATGTCATTCTCTTGTGCCTCTGGGATATTTAGATTTTTTTGATTTTGTAGTTCTTTCATAGTCACACTGGCCTACAGCAAGCTTGCAGCAAGCGCAGTTATAGTGAAGTCAGAATAGCACATATACATGTTTGCCAGCATTAGCTTAGACATAAGCTGGTAATGGCATGCTGGATATTACCGAAGGCTTTGTTTAGATACATTGTATCCATGATTCACACACTATTTCCTACATTTACTGTGAACACTTTTTCTTTTCACTGAATAACGAGAGGGTACTGACAAGTATTAAGCTTTACCCAGAAAAAATAGAGCTAGAAAGCTGTAAATTGCAGGGTGTAATGGCCTATTTGTCTACATTCAATCATGTAAAAATTAAATACCTATGATTAGCTACCTATGATTTTAAATACCTATGATTTTAGCTTATCCTTTTTTTCCAGTCCAAAGTGAACATGGCAGCATTTACAAAGAAGCTCAGTGTGAAAGAGCTTAGGACCATTGTCAAGTTCCTGTTTCTCCAAGAGAAAAGGGCAAAGCAGATCCATGATGAAATATCACAAACTTTTGGTGACCCTTCTTATGCAACTGTTGGGTTGTCAATTTTTAAACTGGCCAATTCGGTGTTGAAAGTGAGAACCCCAGTGGGAGGCTTGTCTCTTTTGCCTACAAATGTGAAAGCCATCCATGGCATGATTATAGAGGACCACTAAATATCTAAATTGCTACATATCTAGGAATATCACATGAGAGAGATGGTGCCATTATCCACTACAACTTGGAAATGAGAAAGCTTGCCGCAATGTGGACCCCAAAACATTTGACAGCCAAACAAAAACATTTGCAAGAAATTAGTCAGATTTCCTGGACAAACTGGTAATTGGTGATGAGACATGTTATGATCCTGAGACAAAGAAACAATCTAAGGAAGGCAGGCACAGTGGTTTCCCCAGGACAGAGAAGTTCTGTGTGCACAAAGGTCACTGCAGAAGCAAATGGCAACCATTTTTTTTTCTTATACAAAGGGAGTTCTGCTTGTGGACTACCTCCCAAAGGGTTCAACCATCAATGCAATATATTACTGTTCTTTATCAACAAAGCTTAGGGAAATCATCAAGGAAACACATTGAGGAAAGCTCTCCAAAGGTGTCATCCTGTTGCATGACAATGCCTCGTCACACACTGCAGGTAACAGTGTTGCAAAAATGTCCTCCTTAAGCTTTCAAGTGATGCCCCATTCACCCCTATTCACCTGACCTGGCTTCTTCTTAGTGTCATCTGTTTCCCAATTTCAAAAAACACCTTTACGGATACGCCCAAGGTAACTTAAAAACAAAAATCCACTTACCTGGGGCTTCCTCCAGCCCCTGTCAGCCATCCTATGCCCTCGCCACTGCTCCAGTGGCTCCCGGTCTCCTCCAGTCCTCACCAGGTCAGTACAGTCCGGATGATGTCAGCCAACCACTTGAGCTGCACACTGGAGCGCAGAAGAAGCCGACCTGGTGAGGTTGGCATCTGCAGCGGAGGAGACCGTGAGCTACCGGAGCTGCGGGGGGGGGGGGGGGGGGGGGACACAGGATGGCTACCAGGGGCTGGAGGAAGCCCCAGGTAAGTGGATTTTTGTTTTTAAGTTACCTTGTACATATCCGTTAAAGAGGATCTGTAACATTAAAAAATTTCCCTGGGGGTACTTACCTCAGGAGGGGGAAGCCTCTGGATCCTATTGAGGCTTCCCCGACCTCCTGTGTTCCCCTCCGAACAGCGGGCATGTAAATATTTACTTTCCTGGCTCCTGTGCAGGTGCAGTAGCGGCTCTCGGCTGGGAAATAACCGATCCCAGTCGGGTCCGCTCTACTGCGCAGGTGCAAGTCTCCTGCGCCTGCGCAACTGAGGTTGGCTTTTTCCGTCTATTTTTCTGAGCCGAGAGCCGCTAGAACAGGGAAAGGTAAATATTGCACAGCCAGACAAATTGTCGGCTATGCATTCAGTGGGCTGCAGTGATACCATCATGGGACGGGGTAGGATGGGGGAAAGAACACTGCAAATGCAGCACAGGAGACTTGTGCGCAGCTGGTGCCACCATAGACCATAATAGGAATTACAGCTATAGCGGCACACAGTCAGTAACTTCGGCACCAGCAGAAGATGGAGCTGAAGTTACTTTGTAAACACGAATTCGGCCTTCAGCAATAGCTGGAAGCCGAATTACATCATTCCCCACTATCCACATGGACCTAGAGGTGGAATAGTATTTAACGCCGCCGAGAACATGTGGAGCAGCAGGATAAGCCATATACCAGCTGTATCCTGCGCCCAAGTCTCCCGGTGGCGAATTCTCTTGGTAGGATCCAGAGGCTTCCCCCAAACCGAGGTGGGTACCCCCAGGGGAACTCTTTTTTTAATCACAAAGTCTCTTTAAGGGACAATAGTTTGGGAGTGTTTTGGAGGAAACTAATGCTGCAAATGAGTGGTTACATTAGCAGTCAGAAAAATTCTATTTGCAGTGACTGAAAAAGATGTAGGACAGATGTCACAAGTGCATTGCCATCCTGGGCGAATATGTAGAATAGTGTGGCAGTTACAGATTACTCGCTCATTTTTTTCTAGGGAAGGCCCAATACTTGTCACCACCCCTTGTAGATTTACACTCCTTGTGGGTGTGTTGCCCTTGTAGGTGTGTGTGTGTGTGTGTGTGTGTGTGTGTGTGTGTGTGTGTGTGTGTGTGTGTGTGTGTGTGTGTGTGTGTGTGTGTGTGTGTGTGTGTGTGTGTGTGTGTGGTTATTTGGGGGTTGTGGAATGAGCAGGAAGTGGGAGGTTCCTGAGGAAACGCACATCTATTAATTGGCACAGAAGTTAATCCCCTTTTTTATTTTGTAAATATTGTAACTTTATTTTGCTAAATGTGTGTCCGTTAGCAATGTTTTGTGAATGTATATAATACCAGTGGCTGATCTTGGACTTGAGAGATGATGAGACTGAAAAAGTTAAAAATCAGGTATGCAAGTAACAGTTTCTATGTGGGTTGGGACTGGGTCGGACTATAGCATAACCCTCACTGATAAGTAATTACAGCCATAAAACACTTTACTGACAGTAAATGGCTTCTGTGAACAGGAAAAAGATAAAAAGGTTCAATAGTTCATAGATTTGAGCTCTGGCATACTTCAAGGAAGGTGTCATTGAGCTGAGACAATGAAACAGTATAAACTTAAAAGCTAGATTACATAGTTACATAGTTACATAGTTATTTTGGTTGAAAAAAGACATATACGTCCATCGAGTTCAACCAGTACAAAGTACAACTCCAGCCTGCTCCCTCACATATCCCTGTTGATCCAGAGGAAGGCGAAAAAACCCTTACAAGGCATGGTCCATGATTGAAATTTAAAATAAAACTGTGGGATGTCTAAAAAAGTCATTTTTAGGAGAAGGAGGATAGATACTATCATTTATCTCAACAGTGAATTTTCACATCGGACCTCCTTTAAAAGAATTCAGCAACTGATAGTTGTAATGTTTTTTTACACAGAAGATGTACTGGACCAGTGTAATCCCACATAGCCAGTGCTGTGCTTATGTGCATTATGATTTACAAAGGAGGCAGCAGTTCTTTTTAACAACAAGATCAAAAAAGGGCAGAACAAGCTGAAATGTAAAACTGTCATGCATGAAGCTTTGTAGTCCTAGCTCCTATTATTTGTAACAGACATCAGACTTACAGTATATCAATCATGTGGACAACTTGGCATCTGACAGAGTACTGCACTTTGTTGCAGCTTCAAATAGATCATATGTTAACATATAAGATGAAAGAATTTCAGGAAGTGTTTTAATGAAGTAATGTATGTATTAAAATAGCTTTCACTTGTAGCAAACCAATGTTGACCACTTGAAAGAGATATACAGTGGGATGCGAAAGTTTGGGCAACCTTGTTAATCGTCATGATTTTCCTGTATTCATCGTTGGCTGTTACGATAAGAAATATCAGTTAAATATATCATATAGGAAACACACACAGTGATATTTGAGGAAGTAAAATGAATCTTATTGGATTTACAGAAATTGCACAATAATTGCACCATAATTGTTTAATTAAAATTAAGCAGGTGCATAAATTTGGGCACTGTTGTCATTGTATAAAACCTTTAGAACTAATTATTGAAACTCAAAATGGCTTGGTAAGCTCAGTGACCCCTGATCTACATACACAGGTGAATCCAGCTATGAGAAAGAGTATTTAAGGGGGTCAATTGTAAGTTTCCCTCCTCTTTTTATTTTCTCTGAAGAGTAGCAACATGAGGGTCTCAAAACAACTCTCAAATGACCTGAAGACAAACATTGTTCACCATCATGGTTTAGGGGAAGGATACAGAAAGCTGTCTCAGGGATTTCAGCTGTCTGTTTCCACAGTTAGGAACATATTGAGGAAATGGAAGACAACAGGCTTAGGTCAAGTTAAGGCACGAAGTGGCAGACCAAGAAAAATCTCAGATAAACAGAAGCGACGAATGGTGAGAACAGTCAGAGTCAACCCACAGACCAGCACCAAAGACCTATAACATCATCTTGCTGCAGAGGAAGTCAGTGTGCATTGTTCAACGATTCGACGCAGTTTACACAAGGAGATGCCGTATGCAAGAGTGATGCAGAGGAAGCCTTTTCTCCACCCACAGCACAAACAGAGCCACTTGAGGTATGCTAAAGCACATTTGGACAAGCCAGCTTCATTTTGGAATAAGGTGCGGTGGACTGATGAAACTAAAGTTGAGGTATTTGGGCATAACAAGGGGCGTTATGCATGGAGGAAAAACAACACAGCATTCCAAGAAAAACACCTGCTACCTACAGTAAAATATGGTGGTGGTTCCATCATGCTGTTGGGCTGTGTGGCCAGTGCAGGGACTGGGAATCTTGTCAAAGTTGAGGGACGCATAGATTCCACTCAGTATCAGCAGATTCTGGAGACCAATGTCCAGGAATCAGTGACAAAGCTGAAGCTGCACCAGGGCTGAATCTTTCAACAAGACAACGACCCTAAACACTGCTCAAAATCCACTAAGGCATTCATGCAGAGGAACAAGTACAACGTTCTGGAATGGCCATCTCAGTCTCTAGACCTGAATATAATTGAAAATCTGTGGTGTGAGTTAAAGAGACCTGTTGCTCAGAAGTCATCAAACCTGAATGAACTAGAGATGTTTTGTAAAGAGGAATAGTCCAAAATACCTTCAACCAGAATCCAGACTCTCATTGGAACCTACAGGAAGCATTTAGAGCCTGCAATTTCTGCAAAAGGAGGACCTACTAAATATTGATTTCATTTATTTTTTGTGGTGCCCAAATTGTATGCACCTGCCTAATTTTGTTTAACTAACCTAAGACCGCCCTACGCTAATTGGTGTGGCCACGGCGGCAGCCCCAGGACCACCTAACGCCAAAATCCTGGGGCTGGCTACTGCAGGAGGCTGCGTGCGCATCTCCTGCTTGGGAGGCGATCGCCGCTTGGGAGACTGTTAGACGGTCTTTTCAGTTAGTACAGAGCTGCGATCTGCAGCAGCGCTGTACTGGGGACAGCTTTTAGACACTGGTCTTTAGGGGGGTTTAACACTGTGGTCCTGAAGTGGTTAAACAATTAGTGCACACTTTCTGTAAATCCAATCAACTTAATTTCACTTCTCAAATATCACTGTGTGTGTCTCCTATATGATATATTTAACTGACATTTTTTATCATAACGACCAACAATTAATGTAGGAAAATCATGACGATTAACAAGGTTACCCAAACTTTTGCATCCCACTGTATACTCAGCAACCTGACACACAGACGGTGATAAAAATCAGTAAATATGATAAAAAATGGATAGCTGTCTTGATAAAAAAAAGTCGTGTTTTTGCCTCAAGCTACTGAAAGGGATGAGTTTCCCCCTCTTTGAATTGATCTCTACTAGAGATGGGATGAAACCCAAATTTACTTGAATCTGAATCCAAAAAGGTTCCGGAATATCCCAAACCTTTCAAATCTCAAATCTAATGAATCCAGTACATAGGATTTGTGTGATCCATGTTAGAAATCCAAACTCTTTATTCTTATGAAGAATAGAGTCCTTACTTTTTAAACAAAGTATTCTTCTACACATAAAGAAAGTAACCTTGAAAGGACATCTGAAATGAGAGGTATATGAAAGCTGCCATATTTATATCCTTTTAAGCTATACCAGTTGCCTGGCTACCCTGCTGATCCTCTGCCTCTAATACTTTTAGCCATAAACCCTAAACAAGCATGCAGCAGATATGGTGTTTCTGACATTTTTGTCAAATATGACAAGATGCATGCTTGTTTCTGGTGGGATTCAGACACTACTGCAGCCAAAAAGACCAGCAAGGCTGCCAGGCAACTGGTATCGTTTAAAAGGAAATAAATATTATTATTATTATTTATTTATATAGCGCCAACATCTTCCGTAGCGCTGTACATAGTACAAACAATTAATGGGGAACAGATATACATAAGAAGTACAGTCATGACATTGAATAGAATAAATACAGATACATACATAGTTGATGTGTTGTTGGTACATGTACATATGTTAAAATTACAGCAGTATGAGAAAAACTAGGAGGAGGTCCCTGCCCTTGCGAGCTTACAATCTAGAGGGTAGTGGGGAGGAAACAAAAGGGAAGGAAACACAAGGATTCATGGGTGAGCCAGTGTGCCTTCAGTGCTGCCTATAGCAAATTATAGGCTTGTCTGAACAGGTGTGTTTTCAGAGTACGTTTGAAGGTTTCCAGACTCATGGCATGACGAACCGGCTGAGGGAGAGAGTTCCAAAGGAAAGGGATAGCCCATGAGAAGTCTTGGATGCGAGAGTGAGAGGAGGTGACTAGGCTGGAGGACAAAAGGGTCTCCTGTGAGGAACGGAGGGTCCGGGCGGGGAGGTATCTGGAGATTAAAGAGGAAATGTATGGAGGCGATAGCTTGTTTAGAGCTTTGTATGCAAGCGGGAGAATTCTAAACTGGATCCTTTGGGCAACTGGTAACCAATGGAGGGATTAGCAGAGAGGGGCTGCATCAGAGGATCTAGAAGACAGGTGGATGAGACGGGCCGCAGAGTTTAGTAGGGATTGGAGAGGTGCCAGTCTGCTTTTTGGTAGACCACAGAGTAGGGTGTTGCAGTAGTCGAGACGGGAGATGATTAGGGCATGCACAAGCATTTTAGTTGCTTCTTGTGAAAGGAAGCATATAGCAGCACATATATATAAGTATATGGCAGCATCCATATACCTCTCACTTCAGTTGTCCTATACAATACCAGTTGCCTTGCTGCCCAGCTGATCCTCTGCGTCAGATACTTTAGCCATAGACCCTGAACAAGCATCTGTTAACTGAGGTAATTATCAGAAGATGTAATTGTCCACATGTCTGTTGTGACTCCAATAAAAAAATGTTTTCCTAGAAGGTCCTCAACTTTTGTCTCCATACATTTCTGGAATTACCTTCTGTGCAAAATGTTTCCTGCTTGGGATGACATATTTTGGCTCTTGTTGGTTTAACAACTTTTTAAAAACTTTATCCTCTACTATGGATAATGGTCGGTGATCTTTGCAGTTAATTTCAATAACTGATTGTGTAATTGTTTTACCTCTTTTGTCTCCAGGTTTAAAAGTTTGTGGTTTATCAAGAAAGACTGCCATAGTCCATTAGTTAGAAGAAGGCTCTGCTTTGCATTTCACTGGGGGTACTTTGAACAAACTTTCTGTAAAAGAAGAATCAGCTGATCCTGGACTAGGAGCTGGACTACACATTGATGCAGGACACCCAACAAAAGCTAGTTCATCTGGGGCTGGGCAGTCTTTGGGCTTGATTCACTAACCGCCACTAAGTGTTGGCCAGGAGTAAAAAAGAGTTTTCCGGCGCTAAGCTGGTTAGTGTGACTTATCTGAGTAAGTGTGCCTTAAATAGCTTTGTGCACACTAAATAGCTTTGTGCACACTAAAAGATGGACAAAGCTACATCGCAAACTGCAGATAAGGCACACTAACCTCAGATAAGGCACACTAACCTTAGATAAGATTAGCGCTGTAGTTTGTGCCCACTAAGTGATAAGGTACACTAACCGGCTTAGTGCCGGTTAGTGAATCAAGCCCTTTGTATGGTAAATCTGCACTTACAGACACAGGACTTGAGTTTGAGGGTGAAGCTGGAGGCAGTACTGGCAATGGTGAAAGTGTACTTTTCAGTTTTTGAAATTTGGACAAATGTTTGGCTTTCAAACCTTTCCACATTGCTGAGGTGGTATGCGACTCTCTTCCTCTGGTTATCTTTTCTGAACACAGGTTGCAATTAGCATAATTTTAATTTTATGCAATTTGGAATTGGTTCCAGATGTTGGATGCTGGTGGAGATGTTGCCATCATATAGGGTGATATTGGTAAACGCTGCCTGAACGTTAAATATAGAAGTCCTATTTCTTTTATACACCTACATTTCTATCGCATGCCTGCTCCCTCAGTAAATAGTGCCCCCTTAGTACAATATATAAAGTCCCTTAGTATAGAGCCCCCTTAATAGATGCAGTATACTATAGAAAGGTAATAGCCCCTATTACATAGTGCCCCCTTAGTAGACTAAATAATGCCCCTTCAGTAATGCCCCCTTAAATCTGATATAGGTAATATGCCCCCTTACTATACTACTACTATGTAAGGCCCCCTTAGTATAGAGACCCGGTAGTAGTAATACCCTCTCAATACATAGTGCCCCTCAATAGTGCCGCTTTAGTAGAGAAAACTAGGTAAGGCCCCCTCAGTAGTACACCTTTAGTAGAGAATCTGATCTCAATCTGATAATGCCCCCTTTGTACAAACCTACTAGTTAATGCAGCCGACAGATCTAATTATATAGTGGCCCTGGCTACTTACTTACTTATTGTAAGTAAGAAGATGAGGCGGGTGATTTCAGTGGTTGTCTCTGTGGCCCCTCCGGCAGCATTAGCAGCTTTGGCGGCAGCTTGTGGGGCTCAGGCAGCAGAGGGTCAAACTCCCCCGCAGGCTCTGTACGCTCCGGCGGCTCGGTCTCTCTCTCTCTTGTGATGACAGTGTCGCTCTCATGAGGCGCGAGGATGCAAATTCGCAGGGTCGGGATTCATTGGATTTGAATTGCGGAAATGACGTAGAGATTAGAATCCCTGAATCTCAAATTTTTCTCAAGTTTTGTGGATTCGATGGATTCGTCATCACGCCTATAATCTCTACTCTCAGCCAGCAAACAAGCAAATATTTTAGTCGTCTGAATTCCAAAATAGGAACAGTTCTAGTTATAATCCTTTAAGAAAATAAAACGCATGCATGTGTCACCCAACCTTTCAGAGAAGAAATACATTCTCACACAGTTTAATAATGGACTGTAATGGCATGAGGACAGGAGAGCTTTAGGACATACACTATACTCACAAACAATTATCACTGTGCTCCTCCTGCAGAGACCTTAAAGGATATCCGAACTGAAATGTGACATGATGAGATAGACATGTGTATGTACAGTGCCTAGCACACAAATAACTATGCTGTGTTCCTTTTTTTATTTCTCTGCCTGAAAGAGTTAAATATCAGGTATGTAAGTGGCTGACTCAGTCCTGACTCAGACAGTAAGTGACTACAGTGTGACCCTCACTGATGAGAAATTCCCCTTTTTACCTCTTTCTTGCTCTCAGAATCCATTTTCTGCTAGGAAAGTGTTTTATAGTTAGAATTTCTTATCAGTGAGGGTCACACTGTTGTCACTTCCTGTCTGAGTCAGGACTGAGTCAGCCACTTGCATACCTTATATTTAACTCTTTCAGGCAGAGAAATAAAAAAAGAAACACAGCATAGTTATTTGTGTGCTAGGCACTGTACATACCCATGTCTATCTCATCATGTCACATGTCAGTTCAGGTATCCTTTAAATAAATAAATGTTAACCCTAACTGAAAAATGCATACACACAGCAACCGTGACAAGACAACAAAAACCATACAACATAATATTTTTGCCTTAAGACAATTCACTGGGACAAAACTTCCTCTTTCGAATTGTTTCCAACTCATTCCATAATCCACGGCAATCAACACAGGAGGAGACTTTATGCATCTAAATCTAATTTCAAAAATGGGTGCAACCCGAGTTTTAAACCTTTAAAATGAACCTGAAGGGAAAAAAATTCCCCAAACTGGTAATAATACAGGGGCTTCCCCCAGCCCCCTCTCCTCCAATAATCCATTGATGGGAGGTCTCGAACCTCTTTAACAAGCTCTTGTAGATGAGCGTGCGCGTTCGTGCTCCTGTCAATCAACGAACGTGGCCGCAGGATGCCCCATGCCTGTGCAGTAGCACGGAGTCTATCAGGCTCAGCTTTTTACGCCAAGTCTGAGCGAACTAAGTACTAGTGCGCAGGTGTGTGACAGGATGCCAAACACCGGCGCAGTACGCATCTATGTGTGCACTACACAGACGTAGGACGCATCTGTGTAGTGCGGCTGCATTTGTTCACAGATAGACAGTTAATCTCTTGCCAAAAGCGTCACGCCGATGGGCGTGGCCGCGGCGGCAGCCCTAGGACCGCCTAACGCCAATTGGCGTAAAGTCCTGGGGCTCTGTTTTGAATGAGATCGCGCGCACGCTGCTCGCGCATCTCATTCTCGGAGGGCGGAGCTCTGCCCCCTCTTTAGTCTCCGAGCGGCTATTGCTGCTCGGGAGACTGTTAGACGGCGTAATCGCCGTCTATTTACCCGAACAGTGCTGCGATCGGCACCAGCGCTGTACTGGGGACAGCCGTGTGACACGGCTGTCCCCCTGGGACACTGAAGAGCGATCGGCTCTCATAGGCAGAAGCCTATGACAGCCGATCGCCACAATTGGCTGGCTGTGGGGAGGGAGGGAGGGAATATTTTTAAAGTAACACACTTTTTTTAATAAAAACAACAACAAAAATATTTGCACCAAAAAAAATAAACAATCTGGGGGCGATCAGACCCCACCAACAGAGAGCTCTGTTGGTGGGGAGAAAAGGGGGGGGGGAATCACTTGTGTGCTGTGTTGTGCGGATCTGCAGCTTAGTCTTAAAGCTGCAGTGGCACATTTTGCTAAAAATGGCCTGGTCACTAGGGGGGTTTGGCCCTGCAGTCCTCAGGAGGTTAAGTTTTAAACCCTAACTAGTCTATTTATCCTTTTTTAACCCCTGTAATACCTACACATGTTAATAAACCTGCAAGGCCAGTTTCCACTAGAAGCCACAGCCGTTTCCAATTGTGCTGTGGCTCCCGTTCTGCTGTGTAGCCATGCTATGCAGGGCTATAGTGTTTCAGCTGTGTGCTGCAGAAATCTGCAGCGTGTCGTGTAGATTTGCACCGAAGTGCAATCAGGACAGCAGGCAATGAAATAACTAGGCAGCATTTCCCATGCAGCTGGCATGCAGGGAAATGCTGCAGATTTGGGCTTAGTAGGAATAGGCTCTACATTTGCTCTGCCGTCACGTTGCAATGCATCTGTACAGCACTGGGGCCCCTGAATTGTTGCCCTAGAAGTCACACTCGATCGCTACAGATGAGAGTAAAGTCTGTCCTGTGACTTGACAAAGGGGACCCTTAGTGGCCCCAAAATGATTGTCGGCCAGTATGGTCAGATGGCATGTTTGTATTTATGATGGTCTGTAAGCCTACAGTTACTGCGGTCTGTGAATCCTTCCTTGGAATATTGTATTTGGATGGCTACTGGGTCCACAGGGCAAAGGATAGCCATTACTGCTATTTGTGGTAAGACCAGAGCAGAGGGTACCTTTTACTGTTATCTGTAGATAGGGGCAATGGAACAAAATACTCTTATCACTGCCATTGGGGGGGGGGGGGGTACAAAATGAAAAGGCTACCTATTACTGTTAGGAGGGAGAAGGAGCTTGGAGGATGACACTGTGGCTTACCGCATCGGGTGAAACCAACCCCAGTGATGCCTCTGCCTGGAACAGCATTTTCCAAGAGGAGGTTAAAACTGCAGCGCAGGACCTCTTGGTGTTTTAACTTTGGGTATGTCCAGACACAGAGGATTCGTGGTGGATTGGTGCGGACCTCCCTTTTGTTCTAACATTCCTGCAGGCCTTGCTGACCTGGTCCGGCACAGTCCTCCACTGGTGGAGTGTAGCGGTATCCTTCCTCTGAAAGTCCGTTTTGTCTGTTCCAACAAACGGAAAGCAAAATTGTGCGATACGTGATTTGACGCGCCAGAATCAGTGCTAACCTATGAGAATGCACGGTGTCTGTTCTCACTAGGCTGCTCAATTTGTATGTAGGAGGATCTGTTTGTATTTATGAGACCACATCAAAAGTAATTTTTGCAAAAATCAATATAAAACTTTATTATATCAAAAATCACAAATAATTTAGTTAAAAGATCTTAGTTTATCAAAAAAGCCAAGACAGAGATCTTCACAAGATTCACAGTTAAAAGATCATGCAATTTTGAACAAACTGGAAGTGCTTTGTTGTATATAGTTTTAGATAGTTTCAGGCAATGAGCCTGGTCAGTTTCGGTTCAGTTTGACCTTTCATCAGGCCTTTAGAAAGCATGTATGAATCAGGTTTGGGTCGATGAGCAGACACACATCCCAAAACAAAGCACGATGGCAAAGGAAATTAAAATTAGGGCACCTGTTCCAACCAGACACACCTGTACCTTTCTGAAGGCTGTTGAGCTGCAAAAATCACAATGCATTCTTCGCTTTTTTTAATAGACTAAGATCTTTTAACAGATTTTTTTTAGTGATTTTTGATATAATAAAGTTTGAAGCTGATTTTTGCAAAAAAAAAAATATTTTTGATGTGGTCACATAAATACAAACTGATCCTCCTACATACAAATTGATTTGTTACCAAGTGTTGGTGGCTAACTCAAATGAGGATCCTACTACTTTTCTGAAACAAGTTTACTTTGGACTTATAGGCTAGGTCCACAATAGACCCAGTTGCAGAACGCAATTTGCGGTCTGGGCTCCCGTTTTTAGAAACCTGAACACCCTCTGCTCGCCGTGACTTCCTGCAATGCCGCCCTCTAGTGGGCAGCATTGCAGGAAGTCACAGCGAGCAGAGAAAGTATAAGGTAATTGCTTCCCCGCTCGCTCGTATACTTTTGTAGCACATAACTGGAGAGGGAGCGGGGATGGGGGGACCCAGGTGAGGGAGGGGGGCAAACCCCTTCCCCGCCGCTGTGCCAGCAGCCCCCCATCCTGGCTGCTACCCCCTCAGGCTACCTTGGGGGGACAACTACAGGGGAGAGGAGCAGGCAGTAGGCAATGTGGATCTCCCTCCGTTTTGTGTGCAAAGTTCTCTGTGTAGAGGGAGATCCGTTTTTGCATTGCCTGCCACTACCCCTCCGTGTATCAGGGATCGATCCGGGTCTGTGAAGTCCCGACAAATCCGGACCCTGCGTTCAGTTTTTCAAAACAGATCCCCCGGAACGGACACGGATCCGTTTTGAAAGTGAGTGAAGACTGTTGCTATTTTTAGCATTAGTATCTATGCCTCCGATTTTGGTCTGGGCCCAAAAACGGAGCCACGGATACGTTTTTTAAACAAGTGTGAACCTACCCTTACTCCCAATTATTATTAACACTTACTAGACTGCTCGCCACGTACGTTACGTAAAATACTCACCTGCCGCCGTCCGTTACGGTCATACGCCCCTGGTGCCACCATCCATTGGGTTCCCTGCACCGAAGAAACACTGGATATACCAATCCTAGAGCCACAGCAGAAGCATCAAGCTCCCATTGGTTTGCAATAGACCAATGGGAACCAACCCTTTCCAGGGAAGATTCTCATTGGTTCACTGGGTAATGGACCAATGAAAATCCTCCAATGCTTCTGCTATGGCTCTGGGAGCGGCCTATCGATGTTTCTAGTAGAGATGGGAAGTTCGGATCTTTTCAATGATCCGGATGATTCGAATCGGATCATTGAAAAGATCCGGATCTTTGATCCGAATCTCGGATCATTTTACTACAGAAGCATTCGGGGGTGAAATGACTAGCAGGGCAGGAGAAGGGGAGAAGATGGACAGAGGGCAGGGAGTGGACAGAGATGGGAGGAGGGACGAGCAGAGAGCAGAAATGTTTGCTTGCACACAATACCCACATGCTGCAATCATACGCTTTACATATATTTCACCTATATGTTCATCTGTATACCTTGAATGGAAACGTCGCACAGTGAAAGAAAGCATTCCCAGAAGCTAAGTGCAGCTGTTTAGTGCCGAGTGCAGGAGGATCACATTACGCTGCAATCACAATGCCTGAAAAGTTACTGAGCTATGCTGAGCCAAAGTTTCCAATGTGATCACTGTGCACAACTACGAACAGACAGCCTATAATGAGCAGCACGTTATAGCCAGTATGTGTGCTCTACACATATCTGGCAGTGGCACCCATGTCCTCTCTTCCTGTCCCTGCAAGGCTGGCTCCCCTGAGTCCCCTCCAACAGAGCGATCCATCTCTGCTCTGCTTCCAAGACCCCGCTGCCCGCTGAGAGGGGCGTGTCGCTCCTGGCCCCGCCCCTTTTGCGATCCGAATCACTCATTTTGATGATTCGGATGATTCGACTCACAAAATAGATTCGGATCAAAGATCCAAATTGTTCATGATCCGGACAACACTAGTTTCTAGTACAGAGAACGGCCGTGTCAGCAGAGGTGGACAACTCAGATGGAAAGCAGCGGGTACTAAGTGGATCCAGATGAAAAACAAATGCACATGCAAAAGCATGACAATTTTAACACGGGTCAGTTTTTTCATACATGACAGTGTGAACCGAGCCTGAGGCTCCGTTCTCATTTGCGATGGGTCAGTTTGGCATAGAACTGAGCAAACAGTTCTGGGTCTGCTACATCTTATCATCCCGTTTGCATCTTGAGGTGGATATGTTGCACCATATGTGGCTGTAGGCAACGCATCCGCTCGCTTTGAAAAATGCAGCAAGTTTGGACTCTGCATTCTGGCAAATTGATCTGTTTTTTAACAAGTGAAAGCAGATCCTATTTTTAACAGTAGGAGCCACTTCCTGTGCTGAGTGGAGCTTACAAAAACTTACCCAACTGGTAGGTATTTTACAAGTGGGAACCGAGCCTTTATGTGTTACATACAGAGAGAAGCTCCAGGCCACATAAACCCTGCCTGAACCGAGCTTTTGTATGTTACATACAGAGAGAAGCTCCAGGCCACATACGCCCTGCTTTTCCAATACTCCTCTCTGTTTGTTGTCCTACCTATTACCCCAGGAAACAAGGAGGACTTAATAAGAAATCATATCCTGGAGCACAGCCCTACATTCTCCCTGAGCAGTGGCTCCAGCTGACAACGGGAAGAAGGATTGCACAGTAGTACACAGGAGACGAGCAGGAGGAGGGGTCGGATTGCAGTCAATAGATCACTAGAGGAAGTCTGATCCAGCAAAAGCATCAACAGGCAGACGCTAATAAGCAGAAACAGAAGCAAATACAGACTTGCGGAAACTTGCAACAAGAATAGCAGCAGTTCAATGAGAATAGTAATAAGCAATTATTGGAACTTATCTGCTATGTGTTTTTTGTAACTCTTGGAATGCAGACATTTCTAAAAACTTTAGAAAATCAATAAAGGTGCTTTGGTAATAAACAGGTCATAATTTTTTACCCAAAGAGAAAATGCTGATCTAAAAATAAATCTATCTACAGAGTATAAAGAGCTGCTACAAGGAGGAAAAGGACTCGTTTAATAAGTTAAGCCTGCAGGTTCGTTTACCCTGCCGTATCTTTTGATATTCTTATTTGCTACTTGCTCATCAGTCATGGGATCAGTCACTTCAGCTCTTACAAGATCGAAGAATACAGTTATTCAGCTGAGTAAAGAGCCAGGCGTGGATGGAGACTGTGCGAGGAAGCCGGGAAAAGGAAGGAGAGGCAGAGCAGCAGAGGAGATGGTGAAGGGGTTCCCGCACACTGCATGGGAGAGGACAGATCCGGGCGTGGTGGAACCAGGAGAGCTATCCGTGGTGCTGAATACAGCTCAGCCCCATGAAGACTCCCCACTCTACAGCAGTGCAAGCACCACCAGTAAGTCTGCTCTAAACTTACTATAGTTACTGATCACTAGTTGTTTGCAAAGTTTTACAGATAACGGCATAGGCAGGCTACACTAGCAAGTCTCACGTCATAGACTAAAACCTGTAACCCTGCCCTGCGCCTTTTTAGTAATTTGATTAAAAAATCATTAGATACCAACAGCAACATGAAGAGCCTTGGCTTAAAGAAACCAGGTTTATTTTTATTACATTTTTCAACTAATGAAAACGTGTTTACTGATTTTTTTTTAAGCTTGCTTTTCCTTTTAGCATGTGCTTCGTTTTGATTGCACAGAAAATAAAAATTTTTGCTACAGCTTTGCACCCACTTAGCACCTGCACAGTGGTGTGAAATGTATTTTTGTGTATAAGGACAATGACAGACAACCTCGCTTGCTGATCTTTTAAATGTCTGTGCATAAAAACCATGGCATGTCTGCAAAGTTGAACACTTCCTCAGCAACTGTATTATACAAAGCAGGTATCAGGCTTGCAGCAGCAGCACTGATTCATAATCAGACTTCCTTGGCATTGTTTGGTTTCTATGGTTACTGGCTTTTTCCTTTTTCCATTAGCTGGATTATACAGGGCGAAACTTGCAAACTATTGTCAAGCCAAATACTATTCTACAGTGATTATACTGAGCATGTCATGATGCCCTTACTGATTACATTTCTTAGCTCAATGGCTATAATTCTTAGCCCATAACATCTCTATTTAGTAAGTCGCAAAACGTACAGCAAATGGTAAGCAGTTCTGACCTGTGGGCTTGTTACTGGTAAGAAGAGACAATCATTCTCATAAGAGAATTTCTCCAGCCAGGAGAATTCATGGAGAAACACAACATCAATTCGCCAGGTGATTGATTTACACTTCTCTGATTGGCTTGTGTAATCAGCCTACGCCAGAAGCAAGAGTTCTACATGAACATGTAATTGTGACAAGCCAATCTGAGAAAAACAAACTGATCGCTTGATGAATAAATCAGTACAGAGAGTCCCCTACTTACAAACAACTCAAGTTACATTTCAGAGATACAAAGTTGTCTTCATGTACAACATATACAGTACTTGTTTGTTACATGTTTTTGTTGTTAAAGGATACCAGAGCCAAAAATCTTCAGAGAAACGGGGGAAGCTGGCATGTATAGTGAGCTGTCCTGATGGCCACCGCTCCCCCGTTCTCTTATGTCCCCCTCATTTCGTCATCTAAAGCTTCCCGGCGGCATCTTCCGGGTATTGTATAAACTGTTTTGTATAAACTGTTATAAGTAGTTTAAATCCATTTAAAGTCACATTGAAAACAGCCAAAAAAACATTCTTTATACTATATGTCCAAATCCAGAGTTGTCCAATAGGACCCTGGAGGATCGTTCTGTGATGGCACAGGCACAGGCACAGGGTGGCTGCAGGGGGCTGGCAGAAGCCCCAGGTACATGCAACTCTTTTTTTTTTTTAGGTACTTCAGGTCTGCTTTAAATACACACCAAGCAGCATAGGCATGGGTTGGTCAACTAATCCAATGGCTGGTCACTATTCAAAACAAATGTAGAGCTTTATTTCTCAAAGAAACAAATGTTGGGAGAAATTTGGAGGTTCTTCTTGTTGGCGTTTCTGCACTTGCCTGGATTCCATGTGACATACAGTCAAATTCAGTGTTTCAAGACATCTGATCTTCATACAGGGAATTTATTATTATTTAGAAGGAAATTATTGGCAAGAGACATATTTTTCTTATTAGCAGTTTCATTTAGCATGTTTGCATCATTCATGCATACAACTATATAAGCTAAAACATTGAAACTCTGTGCTGTGTGAGTTTACAATTAATCTAAAACTAGTGCTAGGTTCACACTGGTGTTGTCAGCATTGAGAGCATGATGGGGTAGCGCTTCTGAAAATTAAGACATCAGGTTCAGTGGTGGCATTCGCTCCAGTGTTTGCACATGACTGGGTGACGCTGCATGCAGTGTATTTTGTCCATTTCTTGGCTGTTCTCTTGGGCGGCATGCTAATTTTCCCTAAGGGAAATTACCAAGCAAATTGATGCCGCACTAACATGGTGCTAATGTTGAAGTAAAATTCATAGTAATGACAACTTTATGGACATATGTATTCTCTCAAGCAAACTATGTAAATGTGACAGTATGTATGGTGTCCATTGTTTTATTTTATGACACTCCCTCTTGCTTATGTCAATGTTTCTCAACATTTTATTGGTATAAAACCCTGTACTCACCAAGTACCCCCTAGCATAGTAAACATTATCACAAGTACCCCCTTGACAAATATATATTTATTCGTAGTACATTATAATTGATTCTAAACAATTTCCAAGCATTTACTATTGCTTTTAATAAGCTAAAACACTAATTTGGTGTTGTTTAAATAAGATTTATCATTTTCTTTAACTCTAAATTTGTTATTCCTAGTTAAGTATAGCAAGCCCGAGTACCCCCTGGAACCATCAGAAGTACCCCCTTGGGTACACGTACCACACGTTGAGAACCTAGAGCTTATGTGAACCTAGCATATACGTGTTTGGACCAATGGATCTAGGAAGTGGCATTGCGATTCTAGCTGTTAGATAGTGGACATGGATGCCTGGGAAATAGTTTCCAGCTTTAAGTTTCTGGAAGTCACCATTGCAGAGGACCTGTCCTGGGATGACAACACCTTAGCTTTATTTGGCAAATCACAACAGCGGCACTGAACTACCATTACTCAAACCTTTGTATAAGACTGGCTGTATGAGAATGGCCAAAAACATTATGAAAGATAACACTCGCCCTTTTTCTTGAGCTTCTATCATCAGGTACAGTACATCAGTCTGCATACACACAAAGAGACTGAAAAACATTTTTTCCCTCTGCTATAAACTTTCTGAATTCTAAATCTTCTCTGAGGTAATTTTTATATTAAACATGTGCAGTAATAAGTTGTATTGGTGATGTGCTATAAACTATTAATTAATGGGTGCAACAATAATTATGGTGCTAATATTTGAAATATTTGGCATACTTTGTATAATTCATCTATTTCTACCTTTGTTGCTGTCATTTATGTTCTTTTAATACATCTCTGTGGCTGTCGTGAAAAGTAATTTCATTGTGTCACACAATGACAATATAGTGCTTGAACAGGGAGGGGACAAGGTCACACGCACACTGGCTATGTAGACATGCAGCGGGAAGTGGTTAGCAACAGAGGGCAGGATCAGATAGGCTTTAAAAAGTTAATTTTTTTAAGAATTTGGCTGTTCTGAGTACTGAATGTAAAAGAATGCAAATCATTATTACTAACATCTACTCATATAATTTTACTTTTTTTTTTTTAAATTAAAGGTCAGAAATTTTAAAACATGAAATCTATGTATGTATAAATGAAAGAATGCATTCATGAAAAGGCATATTATTGTACTACAAGAAAAACCATGCTGAGCTTAACTGAGCATTGATTGAAAGCATATTGCCCCTGAAAGAGGGACCATACAATTTACAGTGTGGTCTAAACTAGTTTTTTTTTTTGACTGACATTGACACCTTCCGTGAAAACATTATTCTCATCCCACAGCTAATCCTAATGTCTCCTTAAAGCAAACCTCAAATGAAAATAAAAACTGAGGTAACTGTATTGTATGTGTAGTACTAATGGTAAATAGAACATTAGTATCATATTCTCATGTTTTTATTTTCAGTTTAAGGGCTGCAGTTTTAAGACTGATTTCTATATAGCATCTATGACAGTCTGATGTAAAATCTGCTTCATTCAGCTGCAGAACAAACAGAAGTAATGACCCTTTGAACGGACCAGCTCCAAAATATTAGTGTTTTCGTAGCCAGATGAAAGTGTTGTTGTGAGAAAACGCGGAAAAGCCGCCGCGTGTGCTCAGAACAAGGCGGCTGATTCCGCATCCAACGCGGCGGTTTGCACGCGTAGGCCTACATCTGGCAGTATGACTGAACGCGGAGAAACCGCCGCATGCCTTGATAGCGGTCTGGCTGGCTCCGCGTCCAGCGCGGCGGGTGGTACGCAAGACATGTCTGGTGTGGCTGGGATTGATAGTCCACACAGGTTCAGAAGGACACGCGCGCGCACTAAGAGGCAGAACTTTTATGACAGCCAGAAGGGAGTCAGCTGACCAAGGCGGTCAGCTGACGATTGTACCAGTTCCCATTGGTCCAGCACTTAGGGGAGGTGCTGGAGAGCGCTGGGCTATATATACTGGGTGCTGGTCATTCGCTGGTTGTCTGCCGTTGCGATCACTACGTGGTAGCACTCAGACCTTATTGTCAGAATCTGTGTTAACATTCTGTTATACCTCAGACTAGTTCCAGGGTGTTGATGATCAAGGACCTCACACCCAAGAATAGGGACTTGTGTTATCATTCTGTTATACTTCAGACTAGTTCCAGGGTGTTGATGATCACGGAGCTCACACCCAAGACTAGACATTGTTTATTATCTGTTATGACTTTCTGCTTTTCTGACCACTCTTCTGTTCACTGATTCGGTACTTCGCTATATCTGATACTCTGTTGCCAAACCCTGCTTGCCTTAGGATTACCGAATCAGCCTCCTGTCTTTGTACTTTGTATGACCGTGTGTTGCCGACCTGGCTTGTCCGACCTTGAGAGCTATCTCCTCAGTTTAGAGATAGTTCACAGATCAGTCAGTGACATCCGCCTATTGGTGTCACTCACGCTCTGGTCCTTTCTCTCCCAGTCTGACTCCTCCCTGCGGGAGATTCTCAGGCTGCTGAAAGGTACTCATACTCTAGCAGTATTCCTTACTGCCTTTGTACCTGTCCTGATATTGTTCTCAAAGTATTACTGTTGCACCAAACACTCATATCTCTCAGGCGTCCAGAGGTTAGTAATATATCTGATTATTGGTGATACTGCAGATCATCAATAATCAGGTATATATCTGTATTTTTGGTGATACTGCAGATCACCAATAATCAGATCCTCTCTGTGTTACACCGATCGTTACAGTTGTGCCTTCTATTTACTTTTCAGGAAAACAGAGCCGATCGACTGGCTTATTTGCACAGATATCAGACAATTTTTTATTAGGACTAGTATTACATGCACAAATAATTTTGTGAGTATGGACCCATTTACATTGGGGCATTGGCTCAGCGGTACATCGGGTTCCCTCGTAATAACAGGAGCCAAGCTTTGTGCTAAAGCGTTGTGACAACACACACTATGCCTGTATTACTAATGGATGGCAATGAGGTATCATTCGTTGTGACACACGTTATAGGAAGATGCTCATTTTAAAATCTGTTGTGAAATGCCGCATGCAGAGTGCAACAGATTCAGCATGAACTGTGGCCACACACCATACAATTTTAAAATCTATTTTCAATTCAAAAATAGTAATCAATTTTCTTTTCAATTGATTAACATCTTTAAAATCTGACCAATTGAAACATGTTCACTTTTTCCCCAATTATAGAATTTTTTTTTTTGAAAACTGGAAAAAATTGCTCTGGTGTTTAGTTCATGAAATTGACAATCTATCCTACACTCAATGTTAATAACAATGAATCAGGAACATCCACTATCCCCGATCTTTTATTAAAAAAAACAAAAACAAAAAAAAAAACAGGAATTAAAAAATAACCCAAATGTTCAATGTTTCTGTAGGATTGATTGTTTGTATCAAATTGCCATAAAGTTAGATTGTTTTATTGTATTGTGTGTGGCCACCTTTAACCTCCTTAGCAGTAACCCCGAGTCAGACTCGTGACAGAACTCCACAGCTCAGAGCGGTAACCCTGCAGCAGATCTATCCAGTGGTATGATTTTTAGGGTTTAAAAGCTTTTGCAAAAATGGCACTGCTTTTAGACAATAAAATCTGAAAATAATCATACCGCCAGCGAGGGTAAGCTGCACTGGTTATTCATGTGTATATTATGGGCTTGATTCACAAAGCCGTGCAAACTGTTTAGCAGCCATTCGCGCGATCGCGGACTTTTGCGCACGCAAGTCCGCGATCGCGAGAATAGCGGCACTTTGCGCGCGCAAAAGTCCGCGAACGGCACTTCACGTGCTAACTGTTTAGCACACCCGTGCTAAACAGTTTGCACGGCTTTGTGAATCAGGCCCTTAGAGACTAAACCTTCATAAAGAGCGGCCTTTTTTTTCCTTTAGATTTAGATTACGTTCTATAACTTATTTAGAGCCTCATAGTGCTATCTTAGTTCTTATATACTAACTTGACAATTTTAACAAACGTTCTGTTGTCAAAAACTGCCCTGCCTGTACTTTACAGCACAATTCCCATGGTATAAAATATTTCTTGAGCCGCCAGATCTGACAAATGTTCAAGTCACTTGAGACTTCTAGAAAGTATATACATCTGACAGGTACTGTGTGGGCCAGTGGTCTGTCAGTTTATTGCAAGCTCTAGTGGTGGTGTGTTCTGAAATCAAGTAGCATGGTTAGAATGTAGTTGTCAAAACTACTAAAATAGGGACCTACTGCAAAATATTTGGTTTCATATTTAGATTCCAGGATAGGACTGTTTTGCCTACATATCCAGGGTTGCTCTCAGAATTCGCGAATTCAAATTTACCCGTGATCACGGGTAGTTTTTTATGAATCCAGAAGTCGAATTCGAAGATTGATACCGATCACGAATTCGAATTCGATTGTATACGAATTTTACTCTCAAATTCGGCCGTGATCACAGGTGTTAAACCCGTGATCACGAATTCGGATTCAGCTACCGTCGCCCAAAACCCACCGACTTTAAGGGTTAATAGCAAAGCCCCCTTAAATGCCAGAATCACCAAATGTGCAGGTTATGTTAAGAAGAAAAGTGGGAGCAAGGGGACATTTTTTTTTTCAAAAAGACCTTATACTTTTTGAGAAAATCGATTTTAAAAGTTCAAAGAAAAAAATGATACATTTAAATGCCGGTCAGTGACAGATTGTGGGAAATATTTCCCGGCAGTTAATAGCAAAGGCCCCATACATCCTATCAACACCAAATTTGCAGGATATGTTAAAAAGATAGTGGGAAACAATATTTAAAAAAAATTAAAACTTTTTATTTTTGGGGAATGTTCTGAGTGTGGGAAATCTGAAAAAAAAATATGACGTGGGGTCCCCCCTCCTGAGCCTCTGTAACCCCTTGTCCCCCATGCAGGCTGGGATAGCCAGAATGTGGAGCCCCGGCCGACTGGGGCTTCGCATCCTGACCTATACCAGCCCGCATGGTCCATGGTATGGGGGGGGCTCTGGGGGAGAGGGGCGGCCAAGCCTTCCCCTCTCCCCCCGAGCCCTTGTCCAATCCACGGACAAAGGGCTCTTCCCCACCTCCAGTGCCCCAGGAGGAGGTGGGGGCTATGATTCCCTGAAGGGGGGGGTGGTCATGGTGGCATCTGGGAGTCCCCTTTAAGAAGGGGACCCCAGATGCCCACCCCCCTCCCAGGAGAAATGAGTATAGGGGTACAAAGTACCCCTTACCCATTTCCACAAAGGGTTAAATGAAATAAAAACACATATACATTATTATATCTGCGCTGGAGATACCAAAATGTCCCATCTGCTGCCAAGACGTAAAAAAGTCCTCAGATAGACTTTTATATCAAAACTCTTCCAGTCACCTCAGCGCTACAGGGCATTCCAGATTTGTGTTTCCATCACCCAACACCCTTTAAAGTGCAGGCTTACCAAGTTTAGATGAGACCCAAATTATAAGGTCTGAAAAACTCAATCAGGACACCAGTACGATCACCACCACGATAATCTTCCTCATAGGTCCTCAGAGGTCACCTCTTCTTTTCCCTTTGCATCAATCGCTCCCAGCATAAAAATATATAATAAAACCGGGACAAATCTAAGTATATACCGTTTAAAACCACCTAATCCAGCAGGGTCACAGACTTTAATTGGGCTGACAAAAGCACAACGGAGAAGATTCAGAAGACAGCAAGGGACCTGAAAGACTAAGGGGGGGGCTGAAAGAAGCCCCAGGCAAGTAAATGTTAACTTTTTCACCTTGTTAGATACTTACCTCAGTAGCAGGAAGCTTCTTTGATCCTTCTTGAGCCCACCACTGCTCACTGGGACCCTCTTCTTCTTTGCGACCATGCTCTGGTGCATGAACTAGCTGATGGCCCGCTCCTGTGCAGTAGCATGGAGCCGCTCATGCACAGAGGAAAAAGTGTGCATGGCGGCTCTGTGCTTTTGCGCAGTTGCAGGCTGTGTTGCGCCTACACAGTGCAGCCATGCTTGTATGTGGACAGGAGCATGCCTGGACAAACCTATTTGACAAGCCCTTGCCAAATAGGTTCAGAGATAATCCAAGCCCGCTTGAGTGGTGGGCTTGGATTATCCCTCTACTGGGTAAAGTATCTAACTTTTTATTCAAATTTTGCTTCAGGTAAACTTTAACCCTTTTGTGACTTGGTGCCTAACCCACCTTAAGAACCAGGCCAATTTACATGCGGGGGGGCACATTTGGGGGGGTCAGACAGCCGTATCCCCTCTTTTGCTAGCTAGGCTAGGTGCCCCCTGTGTGGTCATGTGGCCCCCGAAATGCCAGCAGCCTTTACTCACCTCCCAGGCTACAGCGATGAGCAGCTCTTGCCCCCTCTACTCTGGTTGGCATCCTTGCTCGCACTGCCTTTAAGTCCTGGGTTGTCATCAATTTCTGGGTGATGTCATCAAGCCGAGACCTGACACTTACATCAGAGCAAGCAGAGATGCCGGTGTTGTGTCTGATTACGCTGCCTTTGGGTTTGCGCTGCCCGCATGCGCAGTAGGAGACTGTGCGGCCACAGTTCCTATTGAGTTACGCGGCTGATGGTAAAATACTAAATATCTCTGCTTCTAAACATCCTACACTCCCCAACTTTTCAGGGTAGGGAGGGGAACCCCCCAATTACCTCTATGCCAAATTGCAGCCCCCGAGACCCACTGGTTCCCAAGATAAGTTTCTCTAATCTATCTCCTGAACCAGCGGGGCTCGGGGGCTGCAATTTGGCATAGAGGTCGTTCGGGGGATCCTCTCCCTACCCTGAAAATTTGACGAGTGTATGATGTGTGGAAGCAGAGATATTTATTATTTTACCATCAGCAGCATAACTAACTTCACACAGAGCATGCGTGCTACTCAGTGTGGAAGGGAGTTTCCGGGTAGCGCAATCAGACATTACACCGGCCAGAGCAGAGGGGAGGAACAATCGCCTGGGGAACGTCAGGAAGGTGAGTGGATCCTCTTCTTCCCCTCCTACCGCCGCTGCTGTAATAGTGATCACTACGTTCCGCTGGCGATTGTAGTGATCGTGTGATCAGGAGCCAATTGCGATGGGTCCTGATCACTGAGGGGGAAATGTCAGCTGTCATATGACAGCCTTATCTCCCCTCTCGGTTGCGCTTGATCGCGTCGGGAGCGAAAATGGCAGGTGGCGTAAATCCTACGCCACATCAGGATTAGACAGCCACAAGTGCGGCTTAGGATTTACTAGCAGCGGTCCCAAAAGGTTAAAGAAGGCTTTACACACAGACCACAGAAAAAAACATAGGGACATTATTAGGGAGCCAATATTGAGACAGACTGACCAGCAATACATTACCAGGCTAGCTGAATACACAGGGCTGCTGTAACCTTGCAAACAAATGGTACTATTTAACAAAACTCTTCTCAGTTATTTTAGTTCCATAATCACTCATAGTACAGTGACCACTTTACCTGCAATGCCCTAGTGTAGATATGGACCTATATCCATGACCATAGACCCTTGACAAACATGCAGATGTCAGTGTTTCTGTCAAAAATCTGACACAATTAGCTTTATGCTCATTTCAGATGAGGGATTCAGACACTCCTGCAGCCAAAGTGAAAATATGGCAGCCTTGATATACCTCTTGCATCAGGTTCCTTAACCATTTGAGGACCCACCCTTTACCCCCCCTTAAGGACCAGCGCTGTTTGTTGGGATCTGTGCTGGGTGGGCTCTGCAGCCCCCAGCACAGATCAGCGGGCACGCAGAGCGATCAGAGCGATCCCCTATGGGGATGATGTGCAGGGGGGGCCTGATCGCTCCGGTCTGCAGGCATGTTGCGGGGGGGGGGGGGGGGCACCTCAAAGCCCCCCTCCACAGCGAAATTGCCCCCCTCCCTCTCCTACCTGTCATGCCCAGTGATCCGGGCTGCACAGGACGCTATCCGTCCTGTGCAGCCAGTGACAGGACGTCCCCTGTCACATGGCGGCGATCCCCGGCCGCTGATTGGCCGGGGATCGCCGATCTGCCTTACGGCGCTGCTGCGCAGCAGCTCCGTACAATGTAAACAAAGCGGATTATTTCCGCTTGTGTTTACATTTAGCCTGCGAGCCGCCATCGGCGGCCCGCAGGCTATTCACGGAGCCCCCCGCCGTGAATTGACAGGAAGCAGCCGCTCGCGCGAGCGGCTGCTTCCTGATTAATTAGCCTGCAGCCGGCGACGCTGAACTGCGTCGCTGGTCCTGCAGCTGCCACTTTGCCGACGCACGGTATAAGCGTGCGGTCGGCAAGTGGTTAAAGGCCCCCTAGACTGCGCTACTCTTTCCCGCTGCTTCCCTGCTGCAAAGGCCATACAAGTCTATGGAGAGTTGCACACTTCAAGCAATGCAACGCCGTGCACCTGAAGTGCTGCAATGCCGATGCAAAGACTGCAGTGCATTACCTCATGAACCATTCCTACCGCATGGATTATGCAATAATGCAAGCTAATGGGCAACGCAGTTGGGGCCTGATTCACAAAGCGGTGCTAACAGTTAGCACCCTGGTGAAAAGCCCTTTATCATGCCTAAACTCAGTTTAGGCATGATAAGTTTAGGTGTGATAAGTTTAGGTGTGATAAGTTTAGGCATGATAAGTTTAGGTGTGATAAGTTTAGGTGTGATAAGTTTAAGCACCAACTGCGTTAGCACCGCAGTGCACAGCTGATCAAAAGTTTTACGCTAGCAAAGACTGGTGCACTTCGTATAAAGTTTAATGGCGCTGCTTTGCGTGCGGGACTTTGCAAGCGATCTAAACTTATCTAAACTTAGCATGCCTAAACTTATCACACCTAAACTTATCATGCCTAAACTTATCACACCTAAACTGGCTTTTCACTGGCATGGTGCAATGGTTATCATGCCTAAAGTCTCTAACTGGGTTAGCACCGCTTTGTGAATCGAGCCCTTAGTGTGCATGACAGGAGCACTATGAAATGCAGCATGCAAGCACGGACTGGCGGGAATCCTGGTGACATACATCTTGCCCAGCAGGGAGTATATCACTAATGGGGGGGGGGGGGGGGCAGGCCTATGCATATCATATGACCCTGTTGCCGCACTGTGGTGCAGGATCATATAACGCCTCGTATTTACGTTGCGATGCAATGCATTGTATGTAACAACATTTGTAGGGTTTGTTTTCTCTGTGAGTCAGTTTGTACTCTTAAATGGTGTAAATATATTTGTGTGACATTTCCTGCCCCTGTTTGCTGGTGCACGGTGTCTGCTGTATTGAGGAGAACTCTAGGAAATCTGTGTGGAGATCGTAGCCTGCGAATCCTAGGCTGTACAAGCCCTTGTATTTCTTTCACACCAGACTGACAATTAAGTGATTGTGTGCCTGTGTGAGCAGGTTGCTGGTGTACACAGTGATTGCGTGCTTGTGTGAGCAGGTTGCTGGTGTACACAGTGATTGTGTGCCTGTGTGAGCAGGCTGCTGGTGTACACAGTGATTGCGTGACTGTGTGAGCAGGCTGCGGGTGTAAACAGTGATTATGTGCCTGTGTGAGCAGACTGCAGGTGTACACAGTGATTCCATGCCTGTGTGAGCAGGTTGCTAGTGTACACAGTGATTGCATGCCTGTGTGAGCAGACCGCTAGTGTATACAGAGATTGCCTGCCTGTGTGAGCAGACTGTTGGTGTACACAGTGATTGTGTGCCTGTGTGAGCAGGCTGCTGGTGTACACAGTGATTGTGTGCCTGTGTGAGCAGGCTGCTGGTGTACACAGTGATTGTGTGCCTGTGTGAGCAGGCTGCTGGTGTACACAGTGATTGTGTGCCTGTGTGAGCAGGCTGCTGGTGTTGGTGTACACAGTGATTGTGTGCCTGTGTGAGCAGGCTGCTGGTGTACAAGGTGATTGAGTGTCTGTGTGAGCAGGTTGCTAGTGTACACAGTGATTACGTGCCTGTGTGAGCAGACCACTGGTGTATACAGAGATTGCCTGCCTGTGTGAGCAGGCTGCTGGTGTACAAGGTGATTGAGTGTCTGTGTGAGCAGGCTGCAGGTGTACACATTGATTGTGAAGAATTCACACCGCCATTCACGCACCACCGTCACAAGGAAGTGATTTGCATAAGGAGTGTTCTTTAGCGTCTGTCTTGCCCAGCCTGGAGGAGCCCCTGATTAGTCATACATGATGAAATTGGTAGAGCGTGACTTCCAGCAGGCGGGATAGATGCTTCAATACGCTACAGCGGCGGTGAGACTGGAAACTTTGATATGTGCATATCTTTTTATCTTTGTGAGTGCAATTTTAAGAATTTTATGTGAAAATAAAAGCTTTGCAGACATCTTTTTAAGTTTAAGGTGGAAAATGTTATTCATGTGGAAGCGCACTTAGAGGAATCATCTAGAAGCGCTAATGCTGGTCTTCTGGGCTCAGCCATTATATGCAGTGAGCGCAATCTGTTTTATATGCATGCCTAGGAGCACTGGTGGGCATTTGCACTGAGGTGGAGGTGCTTTTGAAGATTCTAGCCTCAAAAACTTGGTTACACTATGTTTGTTCCACTGTTTTGAGTTTTAGTGTGATCCGGGTACAGTGCAGTGGAGCAAGGACAAGGTTTAGACATTCTGGGAGAACCTCATTTATTCATAAGCGTGCAAGCTGGTCCAACTTGGTCAGCACATATATCTGGTGAGCAAGAATTTTGCTCATTTGATGTGGGTGGAAGTGCACATGGTGTGAAACTGCACGGTGACCGTTATTACATCTGTGGCTGTCTGTAAATGCAGTTATGCACCCTGACTTATAATGGAGTGACGTGCCAGCCAATGAGGATAACCAATCCTATCCGTCTCAAATAAAGCAGTCAGCACCGTCTTCTCAATGCTTATATCTTCTTTTTATTCAGCTTTGTCATAAAAGTACAACGTTTTGGAGCGCAGCTCCTTTCTCAAGTAATGACAGTCTGACAATACATTCAAACATATCCCTTCTTTATATACCAACCACCCCTCTATCTTACCCAATCACGTTACAGGATATGAATAAACCAATCACCGCTCCTTCCATGGAGCGGAGTTGATGGAGAATTAGTTTCATATGAGGTGGACCAATGAGAAGAGTGCCTATACCTCATGTGATACGAGGCGGAGAGTGTGGGAGGAGTGTCAAGGCGCACCACCTGATCGGGGATGCGCCCTTCCTTCGCCCCCGACTACGTCACTTGCTCCACCTATAGGTCCGCGGACCTAATGGGGAGCAGGACTCCTCTACGTCACAGCTGGCAGAATGTCAGCGTGACGTCGTCCGTCATACACGCCGGCCAGGACCTGCCAACACCGCCCACCTCCCCTGACGTCACCCTGCAGCCATGGCACCCCGTAAACAGACAGCGATGTAAACATTGCGCTGTCTAACAGAATTACCACCGCAACTAGGCAACACAGGGGGGGGGGGGGGCGGATCAGCACAGCCGAATGGAACTGAGCAGGCAAGCAGCGGCAACCTAGGCCACCACCGTTCCCTCCCCATACCAAATCAGCCGTCGTAGTCACCCAGCGGGGAGGAGTGCAGACGGGCGATGCAGCCTAAGAGCCACCTAGAGGGGACAGGCAGAGAAGATCCCGCCCACTCCAAACATCGCTCACACTGCACCAAGAATAAACCATGTTAATATATACAGTTGCAATCAAATAAAAGGTCAAAGGTCAAAGGTCAAATTCTCTATAATATAATCAGCAACGACATCCGGTGAGAGGATTATATGTACTACTTGTGGCTATAAGAATTATGGACTGTGTTTGGACTCTATAGACTGTTTAAGAGCGCTGCAGAATCCTAGTTATCAAATATAATTAATGGACTTTCCCCACTGTTGCATTTTTATTTATTTTCTTAACTCTTTGTGGAAATGAGTAAAAGGTAATACAGTACCCCTATACTTATTTCACCTGGGAAGGTGAGCATCGGGGGCAACCTATACTGGGGACAATTATACTGGCTACCTATACTGGGGGCACATATGCCTGGCTACCTAAACTAGGGGGATCTATAGCTGCGTAACTATACTGGGTGCAACAAGACCTGGCAAACCTATACTGTGGACACCGGTCACTGGCTTCACATGGAGGGGGGGGGGGGGCTTCCTGGCAACATTTTTACACCCTCACCCTGGGTAAAATTTAGCCTAAAAACTGCCCTGCATCCATATAACTGGAGGGGAGGCTGAAGACATTAGGGGAGACCTGTACACACAAGGTAATGTATGTACATAGCTTAACTTTCCCCCATCTTCCCAATTTGTACATTTTGTACAAGTCCAAAACAATTGTTACCATTTCCATGTAGTATGAGGGTGAACAGATATTGAATACTATGAGCAGATTGTGTAGGTAAACCCTCATACTATATGGAGGTGGTAAAATTGGTCAGTGATTGGTCAATCATCATTGAAAGTGTGTACCAGGCTTTAGATTGCAGGTGGCAGCTGGAGCTCTGTCTGCCAGTCCCAACACTAGGACATAAACACTTCTTGTATTGCCATGATGACAGCTCTGAGTAAAATAATCTAACTTTTACGTCCATCCTATAAACTATTGCAGTACTTACGGAATTTAGAAATATCATGTGCTTATTTGTTATTTCTTGCTTTCTGGTATTTTGTGCCACTGGTGGCATCTATTGAAAGATAAAATTTACCTTTTACTTTTTTTTACATGACTTTTTCTTGTCTGCATAACTAGAGGTATGTGGTGGAATGTTCAAGATATTTTTAAATTAAAAGCTTTCTCTGTCTTCCCAAACTCATGTAGTAGGAAGGTGTTAAAGTAGTTCTCCATACATTAAAGGATCTCTAATGCACACATAGCTGACCCGAGAGGCAGGAAAGACTTGAGGAAATGAGCTTGTTTTCCTTAGGCTGATCTCAGCTGATTGTCAGATTGTTAGTCCAGCCCTTCGTGCATGAGATATTCTATAATTCACAGAGGACAATGATTCCCTACACACTTCCTACATGTGTCCCTGCTGTTTTGCTGTCCATATGTGATGGGGAATGGCTCTTTCCCTCCTATTTAGAGCACTCTGTAAACAGGTCCATTAAAGTGCGTGTAAACATTTCCAGTTCATTAGCACAGCAAAAAGTAAGCCAATATGTGTAGTGAAAAATATGAATAATATACAAATTAAAATGTATAATATAAATATGGTTTATTATTATTACAGTTTAAGCCCTGCTTTGCAGAGCAGTATTATTGACAGAAGGCATGGTCGTTATCTCTGTATGAAAGAAACCAGAGATCTGAACCTTACCTCGGCCTGAGGTAGGTACCTCATAGGAATAGCATGAAAGAACATTAGAGAGGTGAGGCTGTTCTTTTTGTCAATCAAAGCCAAAAGAACTGCCAATAAAACCTGCTATATTCTTCTTCTTTATACTGATTGCAACATATATAGAAAATTAGAATTCATTGCTACACTATAAATACACTGGGTGCACTGCTTTTTAATTGAAAGTAGTTTTGTAGTACTAGAACTCCTATGGTATCTTTACAGTTTTCTGGTTCACAAGCTGGTGCAAGTGTAGACAAATTGTTAAAATGTAGAGATACTCGAACAGAGGCGCCAATATAGAGTAAAAACATCTAAAAACCGTTTAAAAGAGGGGAGTAGTGGTGGACTTACCTCCCTCGTAGACAAACATAAATCCGTTATTTTTTGTTCAAAAATTAACATTTATTAGATGCTTCACTTTGCGATGCGTTTCGCAGGTACAGACCTGCTTCATCAGGCAATTTACGGAAAGACAACTATTAGGGTCTGGACCGTGGTCAAGGGCCTCGGCCACTAAGAAGAAAAAATTCCAATGAGAAAACTCAAGAGAAAAAGTTAATTGCATATGGGCCCTTGTCATAAAATGCATTTTAAACCACAAGTAAGTAAGAAAATACAATAATGTTTACAGCACTTTTTCAACAAATTTTTGGTGTTTTTTGGTACTTTTTCAATTGTAAAATGCTGAAAAGTTGTTTTAAAGAGAAGATGAAAATTATCTCCTGGGAGATAACTCAAGAAAAAAGGCGAGTTGCTTAATGTCCTGTGTGTGTGTGTGTGTGTGCGCACGTGAAGAGGATGAAAGGTGGGGGGAGGGGCACCATAATCAGGTTTCGCTTAGGGCGCTGTGAAACCTAAGGCCGACCCTGGAGATATGTCCTCAATACAGAGCAAGGTCAGCTAGACAATATAGACCAGTATGTCACAAGGCTGAGACAGCTAGCTTTAACATATCACCAACAGAGCAGAGATATGTCCAGATTGAAAATAAATGTTTGGCTATTGTATTTGGCTGTCAGAAATTTGATCAGTATATACATAGGAAAGACGCTTGTTAACGTTGAGTCAGATCACAAACCACGGGAAAGTATTTTGAAGAAACCCCTTCTGGGAGCCCCAAAACGTTTACAGCGCATGATGCTACAAATACAAAAATAAAACTTAAAAGTTATGTACAAAAAGGGCTCTGAGATGTACATTGCAGATTTTCTGTCCAGAGCAGCATTACCTCAGAAACATGTCACAGGAGATACCCCGTGTTATGAAGTATTTTTCAATCAAGCTGAAGAAGATTTTCAGTGTAAAGTAGAACAGATTAACGTTGCAGAATATTTGAGAGTGTCTGACTCCAGACGGCAACAAATCCAACGCCATACCGAGAAAGATGAAGTATTACATTCGCTGAAAAGAACTGTTCTATCAGGTTGGCCTGATCAAAGGGAACACATGCCAATGTGTATTAGAGACTTTGGGGATTTTAGAGATGAAATCACCATACAGAATGGAATTTTGTATAAAGGACACAGAGTCATCATACCCAAAAGTATGTGCACAGACATGATCAAACAAATCCAGTTGGGTCACCTAGGCATAGATGCTTATCTTCGCAAGGCAAAGGATGTGATATTTTGGCCACAAATGGGTCCAGATCTAATTTCTGCAATAAAGAACTGCAATACTTGCAATGAATTTCTATGCAGGCAGACGAAGGAACCTCTTATGACACACAGTTTGCCAACTCTACCCTGGAGTAAGCTGGGAATGGACTTATTCTCTGTGCATGGAAAGGACTATTTGATAATAGTTGATTACTATTCAGACTTCTGGGACATAGATGCATTAAAGGGAAGGTTCAGGGAGGGGATTAAAAAAATAAAAATAAATTTCCACTTACCAGGGGCTTCCCCCAGCCCGTGGCAAGCAGGAGGTGCCCTCGCCACCGCTCCGCAGGCTCCCGGTGGTCCCTGGTGCCCGACCCGACCTGGCCAGGCCGGCTGCCAGGTCGGGCTCTTCTGCGCTCCATTTCCTGGCACTTCTGCGTCCCACGCCGGCGCGCTGATGTCATCGGACGTCCGCCGGGCTGTACTGCGCATGCGCAGAACTACTGCGCCTGCGCAGTACAGCCCGGCGGACATCCGATGACGTCAGCGCGCCGGCGTGGGACGCAGAAGTGCCAGGAAATGGAGCGCAGAAGAGCCCGACCTGGCAGCCGGCCTGGCCAGGTCGGGTCGAGCACCGGAGACCACCGGGAGCCTGCGGAGCGGCGGCGAGGGCACCTCCTGCCTGCCACGGGCTGGAGGAAGCCCCAGGTAAGTGGAAATTTATTTTTATTTTTTTAATCCCCTCCCTGAACCTTCCCTTTAAGTGACACAACGTCAAGGACAATAATTGAATTCTGCAAAATACATTTTAGTCGACATAGAATACCTTCGGTCATTACAGATAATGGACCGCAATTCATCAGCTCTGAGTTTGACCAATTTGTAAGTAAGTGTGAATTCGAACACATTTTATCATCCCATACCACAGCCTATCCAATGGCAAGGCGAATCAGCTGTAAAAATAGCAAAGATACTTATAAAGAAAGCCAAGAGAGATTATTATTATTGTTTAGTATTTATATAGCGCCGACATATTACGCAGCGCTGTACAGTATATATATATATATATATATATATATATATATATATATATATATATATATATATATATACAGTATATATATATATCTTGTCACTAACTGTCCCTCAAAGGAGCTCACAATCTAATCCCTACCATTGCCATATGTCTATATTAAGTAGTGTAAGTACTGTAGTCTAGGGCCAATTTTTAAAGGGAGCCAATTAACTTAGATGGAAAAGTTTTTTGGAAAGCTATCTTAGATTGAATAAACACACTAACAGAATGGTAATAAAAGTAGTCCAGTCCAAAGACTTATGTCCAGAAAAACACAAACTCTTCTTTCAAAAGCTTCTGGTTCCCAAAGTGGTTGATGGAGTAGTCATACAACTTGAACTTAAACGCAAAAAAGCAAAATTGCTCTATGATAAAGGAGCAAAGGAGCTCCCTGAGTTAGCTATAGGGCAATCAGTGCGCATGCAACCAGCACCTTCCTCAGGTGATGGACTGTGGCGGAAAGGTACATGTGTACAGCAAGTTGATCCATGCTCTTATGTAGTGGAAACAGATGGACATTTGCACCGAAGAAACAGGAGATTTCTTAGAGCAACAAAAGAGAGAAGTTATACAGACAATGAGGAACCCTCTCCAACAGATAGAGACTGTCCAGCTGTGAACATACCAGACAATACATTACTGAATGAATCGGAGTTGGGAACACCTGTAGATGATGGTTCTGCACCCCCTCGCTGCACTCAAACTCGAGTTATCAGAACACCTGTGAAATACAGAGACTAGAGCCTCTAACTTATTTTTTCTTAGTAGATGCGCAGCAGTCCACAAACTGTGTAGTGTTTAGCATTTACTTATATTTGCAAAAGAAGGGAGATGTTAGGATATTGAGATTCATATATCTGCTCCACCTACGGTAACATAAAAGTACTGCATCTAGGTACTGCATTCTAGCTGAATGTTAATGGTGTGTCTCAATAAAGTTTGTTGTTGTTCTACTGACCATGAGGCTGATCAGACAGTGATCCTGTCACTGCTAGAGAAACACCACTGAAACACACAGACACACCACTGGAACACACAGACACACCACTGGAACACACAGACACACCACTGCAACTGACTTATCACAAGGAAACTACAGGCACTTGAAAAGTGCTTCCATTGTGTTGGCATTTTCAGGGAAATAATGTAAATTAGAACATCACATGCCTGTGGGTACTTCAGTATTGACCAGGAAAACATCTTTAAAAATCATATTCTGTTGTGTTTGCTGTGAGAACTCAGTATGAGGACCCTGAAGCCATTAGTTACCTAAAGTGGTACGTACTACATACAAGGTTGTAGTAATGACAACATTGGCTTGGTGTAAATGAGGATTAGGGATTGCACCAGTTTAAGTTGCAATTAAGCTGAGTTCCATTGCACTTCTGCGTGAATGTCTGGGTAGGCAGCTTAGTGAAGAAACATATGAGCAGTTAGGGTGGTTGGAGGCAGGACACACTGTGAGTGGATCCGTTACTCCTGCTTGTAACTGTGAACGTTTAAAGAATAAGAAGCAACCAGGCAACTGTTCTGTGGATGAGAGTTCCTTCCTAAATATAGGTGAGGTTGAAGGCTGTGGGTACTGTCAACTTTCACAAGTTCCCTACTGAATTCAAAAATTAATCATAAAACCAATCTTGCAAACAACTATGTCAGTGCTGGGCAGCTGCCCCAGTTCTGGTGTTCTCTATTGCGCTGCGTCAGTATTTCTGCACAGTACTGGGGAGAATGTAAAACTGGAGCACAGGGGAGCAGCTATAATGAACCGAGGAGAGCACAGGGGTGTAGCAATAGCCTAGCCCCTGCAAGGGATACAGCATCAGGGGGCCCAGAAGCCTTTCCTCTGTCCTGAGAGACTGACAAGTAAGGGTGCAGAGAGAAAAAGCTTTCTGCTCTCTGCACAATTTGTAAGGACTGCAGCTGCTAAGCCAATGATAAGGAATCATACAAAGTTTTGTAGACAAAGATTTGTAGATAGTCCCTATTCAGTTTATGTGTACAGCGCCCTGCCCCCAGCTTCTCTACCCCTCTCCAAGTGCTGTGTACTGTAGTGATGCTGGAGAAGTCTGCAGAGCCAGTTCTCCCCCATCAGAGCTGGACAGAGTGAGTGTAATAAGAAGCTGTGTCTGGGAGCACACTTGTCTATCAGTTTTCTGTATGCATTTACTGTACATTATTTGTGTCTGTAAGTGTGAAAACATACACGTTTTATCACAGAAGCTAATGTAATTGATAGAGAAAATGTGTGCAGTGCTTCACTGCTGTAAGTTTCTATCTGCATGGGGAAAACACATTCAAGTGTACACTAGCCAATTGAATAACATTGGTTCTCAGTTTACCTGTGCACAGAGTGGGGGAGGGGATTGGGAGGGAGGGGTTTTGCAGGGGCCCAGTGATTTTTAGTTACGCCCCTTGGAGAACACATCATCTCTGGCCTCTGTTCTCCTGCGTGCAGCATAGGAAGTGGGACTGCATGGCACTGGAGTACCTGGAGAGAAGTTATTAGGCTTATGGCAGCTAGTGACCTGGACTGTGATGCTTTATTTAGAAGCTGGAAAAAAACCTCAATGCACTATCAGTAAGTGTTCATTTAAAACACTGGAGATTGTAAAAGGTTGCCATACGCTTATATATGGCCACCAGATTCGAGCATCAGATAAATTCCTGTGGGATTCACTGTATTATAGAAGTTTGTCTCACACTCATGGTTTAGGCCACTAATGTTTATACTGGAGTGCTTCAGCAAGTATAGGAGGATGATGCCTCCCATCTCAAACAATCAATCCTAAAGCTGGTACTTTCCTTCAAAAATATCTTTATTCATAGAAACAATCAAAATACCAAAGTTTTGGGACCACGGTGTGTCCCTTTACCAAGGCAAAACTTGCTCAATGGAAACAATCTTTCTGTAGCAAGAACAATACGCTGTCCAGGGTAAAATCACCTCAAAGCACTTGCTAATGTGATGTGCAGCATACAAGCTGCTTTTTGAAGGAAGTGCCGGCTTTACTATAGATTCCTATCAGATGTCAGAACATATGTTTGACTCCTATAATATGCCTGCTGTCTCCCTTTCTGTCACATGTGCAGTGTTTGCAACTTTTGTTCTGCTACAAACTGAGCTACACCTTTTTCTGTGTCTCACTAGACTATTGTCATATAATCACATCCTTTTTTTATTTACTTCTCACAGTTCTAAATGGTGTCATGTATGCAATTGTCATACCAAAGAGATTGCCATTGTTGTAGCTCTGAAAATGAAACTGATGTGGTACTTTGCAGATATTTGGTCAATTATAGTTAACCTGAGGTGAGAGTGATATGCAAGCTGTCATTTTTATTTCCTTTTAAGCAATATCAGTTGCCTGGCGTTCCTGCTGATCCTCTGTCGCTAATACTTTCAGCCATGGACCCTGAACAAGCATGCAGCAGATCAGATGTTTCTGACAATAACTGACAAGATTAACTGCATGCTTATTATTGGTGTAATTCAGCCACTACTGCAGCCAAATTGATGAGCATGGCTGCCAAGCAACTGGTATTGTTTAAAAGTAAATAAATATGGCAGCCTCCATATCACTCACACCTCGGGTTCACTTTAAAGGGGCACTATGGCAAATAATTGTAAAATGTAAAATATGTGCAAACATATACAAATAAGAAGTACATTTTTTCCAGAGTAAAATGAGCCATAAATTACTTTTCTCCTATGTTGCTGTCACTTACAGTAGGTAGTAGAAATCTGAAAGAAGTGACAGGTTTTGGACTAGTCCATCTCTTCATAGGGGATTCTCAACATGGCCTTTATTCTTTATAAAGATATTCCTGAAAAAGAGTTTTAACCACTTGAGGACCGCCCCCAGCCGATGGGCGGCGGCAAAGTCCGGGCCCAAACGACTGCAATACGCCCATCGGCGGGGGCGGCTGCGGGAGTGGCTATGCGGCGATCGCGTCATTCGTGACGCGATCAGCCGCCGGGGACTCGCTCCGCCCACCGCTCGTAGTAACCCGCCGGCCGTTCGGAAGCGCCGGCGGGTTACTAGCACCCGGATCGCCGCTGCACATATGTATAATAGGCTTTGTAATGTATACAAAGCCTATTATACTGGCTGCCTCCTGCCCTGGTGGTCCCAGTGTCCGAGGGACCACCAGGGCAGGCTGCAGCCACCCTAGTCTGCACCCAAGCACACTGATTTCCCCCCCCCCCCCTGCCCCCTGATCGCCCAGACCCCCCCGCAGACCCCCCCCTGCCCACCCCCCAGACCACTGTTTGCACCCAGTCACCCCCCTAATCACCCATCAATCACTCCCTGTCACTATCTGTCAACGCTATATTTTTTTTATCCCCCCCCTGCCCACTGCCCCCTCCTGATCACCCCCCCACCCCTCAGATTCTCCCCAGACCCCCCCCCCCCCCGTGTACTGTATGCATCTATCCCCCCTGATCACCTGTCAATCACCTGTCAATCACCCGTCAATCACCCGTCAATCACCCCCTGTCACTGCTACCCATCAATCAGCCCCTAACCTGCCCCTTGCGGGCAATCTGATCACCCACCCACACCAATAGATCGCCCGCAGATCCGACATCAGATCACCTCCCAAGTGCAGTGTTTACATCTCTTCTCTCCTCTAAACACCCACTAATTACCCATCAATCACCCATCAATCACCCCCTATCACCACCTGTCACTGTTACCCATCAGATTAGACCCTAATCTACCCCTTGCGGGCACCCAATCACCCGCCCACACGCTCAGATTGCCCTCAGACCCCCCCTTATCAATTCGCCAGTGCAATATTTACATCTGTTATTCCCTGTAATAACCCACTGATCACCTGTCAATCACCTATCAATCACCCCCTGTCACTGCCACCCATCAATCACCCCCTGTCACTGCCACCCATCAATCAGCCCCTAACCTGCCCCTTGCGGGCAATCTGATCACCCACCCACACCAATAGATCGCCCGCAGATCCGACATCAGATCACCTCCCAAGTGCAGTGTTTACATCTCTTCTCTCCTCTAAACACCCACTAATTACCCATCAATCACCCCCTATCACCACCTGTCACTGTTACCCATCAGATTAGACCCTAATCTGCCCCTTGCGGGCACCCAATCACCCGCCCACACGCTCAGATTGCCCTCAGACCCCCCCTTATCAATTCGCCAGTGCAATATTTACATCTGTTATTCCCTGTAATAACCCACTGATCACCTGTCAATCACCTATCAATCACCCCCTGTCACTGCCACCCATCAATCACCCCCTGTCACTGCCACCCATAAATCAGCCCCTAACCTGCCCCTTGCGGGCAATCTGATCACCCACCCACATCAATAGATCGCCCGCAGATCCGACATCAGATCACCTCCCAAGTGCAGTGTTTACATCTCTTCTCTCCTCTAAACACCCACTAATTACCCATCAATCACCCCCTATCACCACCTGTCACGGTTACCCATCAGATTAGACCCTAATCTGCCCCTTGCGGGCACCCAATCACCCGCCCACACCTCAAAACGTCCTCAGACCCCAGCCCTGATCACCTCGCTAGTGCATTGCTTGCATCTATTTCCCCCCTCTAATCACACCTTGAGACACCCATCAATCACCTCCTGTCACCCCCTAGCACACCTACCCATCAGATCAGGCCCTAATTTGCCCTGTGTGGGCTCCTGATCACTCGGCCAAACCCTCAGATCCCCCTCAGACCCCCTTCCGATCACCTCCCCAGTGCATTGATTGCATCTATTTTCCCCTCTAACCGCCCCCTGAGACACCCATCAATCACCTCCTGTCACCCCCCTAGCACTCCTATCCATCAGATCAGGCCCAAAACATCCTGTCATCTAAGAGGCCACCCTGCTTATGACCGGTTCCACAAAATTTGCCCCCTCATAGACCACCTGTCATCAAAATTTGCAGATGCTTATACCCCTGAACAGTCATTTTGAGAAATTTGGTTTCCAGACTACTCACAGTTTTGGGCCCGTAAAATGCCAGGGCAGTATAGGAACCCCACAAGTGACCCCATTTTAGAAAGAAGACACCCCAAGGTATTCTGTTAGGTGTATGATGAGTTCATAGAAGATTTTATTTTTTGTCAAAAGTTAGCGGAAATTGGATTTTTATTGTTTTTTTCACAAAGTGTCATTTTTTACTAACTCGTGACAAAAAATAAAATCTTCTATGAACTCACCATACCCCTAACGGAATACCTTGGGTGTCTTCTTTCTAAAATGGGGTCACTTGTGGGGTTCCTATACTGCCCTGGCATTTTAGGGGCCCTAAACCGTGAGGAGTAGTCTAGAAAACAAATGCCTCAAAATGACCTGTGAATAGGACGTTGGGCCCCTTAGCGCACCTAGGCTGCAAAAAAGTGTCACACATGTGGTATCGCCATACTCAGGAGAAGTAGTATAATGTGTTTTGTGGTGCATTTTTACACATACCCATGCTGGGTGGGAGAAATCTCTCTGTAAATGGACAATTGTGTGTAAAAAAAATCAAAAATGTGTCATTTACAGAGATATTTCTCCCACCCAGCATGGTTATATGTAAAAATACACCACAAAACACATTATACTACTTCTTCTGAGTACGGCGATACCACATATGTGACACTTTTTTGCAGCCTAACTGTGCTAAGGGGCCCAAAGTCCAATGAGTACCTTTAGGATTTCACAGGTCATTTTGAGACATTTGGGTTCAAGACTACTCCTCACGGTTTAGGGCCCCTAAAATGCCAGGGCAGTATAGGAACCCCACAAGTGACCCCATTTTAGAAAGAAGACACCCCAAGGTATTCTGTTAGGTGTATGATGAGTTCATAGAAGATTTTATTTTTTGTCACAAATTAGCGGAAATTGATATGTATTGTTTTTTTTTTCACAAAGTGTCATTTTCCGCTAACTTGTGACAAAAAAAAAATCTTCTATGAACTCACCATACTCCTAACAGAATACCTTGGGATGTCTTCTTTCTAAAATGGGGTCACTTGTGGGGTTCCTATACTGCCCTGGCATTTTAGGGGCCCTAAACCGTGAGCAGTAGTCTAGAATCCAAATGCCTCAAAATGACCAGTGAATAGGACGTTAGGCCCCTTAGCGCACCTAGGTTGCAAAAAAGTGTCACACATGTGGTATCGCCGTACTCAGAAGAAGTAGTATATTGTGTTTTGGGGTGTATTTTTACACATACCCATGCTGGGTGGGAGAAATCTCTCTGTAAATGGACAATTGTGTGTAAAAAAAATTTAAACAATTGTCATTTACAGAGATATTTCTCCCACCCAGCATGGTTATGTGTAAAAATACACCCCAAAACACATTATACTACTTCTCCTGAGTACGGCGGTACCACATGTGTGGCACTTTTTTGCAGCCTAACTGTGCTAAGGGGCCCAAAGTCCAATGAGTACCTTTAGGATTTCACAGGTCATTTTAAGACATTTGGGTTCAAGACTACTCCTCACGGTTTAGGGCCCCTAAAATGCCAGGGCAGTATAGGAACCCCACAAGTGACCCCATTTTAGAAAGAAGACACCCCAAGGTATTCTGTTAGGTGTATGATGAGTTCATAGAAGATTTTATTTTTTGTCACAAGTTAGCGGAAATTGATATGTATTGTTTTTTTTTCACAAAGTGTCATTTTCCGCTAACTTGTGACAAAAAAAAAAATCTTCTATGAACTCACCATGCTCCTAACAGAATACCTTGGGATGTCTTCTTTCTAAAATGGGGTCACTTGTGGGGTTCCTATACTGCCCTGGCATTTTAGGGGCCCTAAACCGTGAGCAGTAGTCTAGAATCCAAATGCCTCAAAATGACCTGTGAATAGGACGTTAGGCCCCTTAGCGCACCTAGGTTGCAAAAAAGTGTCACACATGTGGTATCGCCGTACTCAGAAGAAGTAGTATATTGTGTTTTGGGGTGTATTTTTACACATACCCATGCTGGGTGGGAGAAATCTCTCTGTAAATGGACAATTGTGTGTAAAAAAAATCAAACAATTGTCATTTACAGAGATATTTCTCCCACCCAGCATGGTTATGTGTAAAAATACACCCCAAAACACATTATACTACTTCTCCTGAGTACGGCGGTACCACATGTGTGGCACTTTTTTGCACCCTAAGTGCGCTAAGAGGCCCAAAGTCCAATGAGTACCTTTAGGATTTCACAGGTCATTTTGCGACATTTGGTTTCAAGACTACTCCTCACGGTTTAGGGCCCCTAAAATGCCAGGGCAGTATAGGAACCCCACAAATGACCCCATTTTAGAAAGAAGACACCCCAAGGTATTCCGTTAAGAGTATGGTGAGTTCATAGAAGATTTTATTTTTTGTCACAAGTTAGCGGAAAATGACACTTTGTGAAAAAAACAATTAAAATCAATTTCCGCTAACTTGTGACAAAAAAAAAAAATCTTCTATGAACTCACCATCCTCCTAACGGAATACCTTGGGGTGTCTTCTTTCTAAAATGGGGTAATTTGTGGGGTTCCTATACTGTCCTGGCATTTTAGGGGCCCTAAACCGTGAGGAGTAGTCTTGAAACCAAATTTCTCAAAATGACCTGTGAAATCCTAAAGGTACTCATTGAACTTTGGGCCCCTTAGCGCAGTTAGGGTGCAAAAAAGTGCCACACATGTGGTATCGCCGTACTCAGGAGAAGTAGTATGAAGTGTTTTGGGGTGTATTTTTTCACATACCCATGCTGAGTGGGAGAAATATCTCTATAAATAGACATATGTGTGTAAAAAAAATAAAACAATTGTCATTTACGGAGATATTTCTCCCACCCAGCATGGGTATGTGTAAAAATACACCCCAAAACACATTATACTACTTCTCCTGAGTACGGCAATACCACATGTGTGGCACTTTTTTGCAGCCTAACTGCGCTAAGGGGCCAAAAGTCCAATGAGCATCTTTAGGCTTTACAGGGGTGCTTACAATTAGGCACCCCCCAAAATGCCAGGACAGTGAACACACCCCACAAATGACCCCATTTTGGAAAGTAGACACTTCAAGGTATTCAGAGAGGAGCATAGTGAGTCCGTGGCAGATTTAATTTTTTTTTTGTCGCAAGTTAGAAGAAATGGAAACTTTTTTTTTTTCTTTTTTTTGTCAGAAAGTGTCATTTTCCGCTAACTTGTGACAAAAAATAAAATCTTCTATGAACTCACCATGCCTCTCACTGAATACTTTGGGATGTCTTCTTTCCAAAATGGGGTCATTTGGGGGGTATTTGTACTATCCTGGAATTTTAGCCCCTCATGAAACCTGACAGGTGCGCAGAAAAGTCAGAGATGCTTGAAAATGGGAAAATTCACTTTTGGCACCATAGTTTGTAAACGCTATAACTTTTACCCAATCCAATAAATATACACTGAATGGTTTGTTTTTTTAATCAGAGACATGTAGCAGAATAACTTTCGCGCTCAAATGTATAGGAAATTTTACTTTATTTGAAAAATGTCAGCACAGCAAGTTAAAAAAGTCATTTTTTTTGCCAAAATTCATGTCTTTTTTGATGAATATAATAAAAACTAAAACTTGCAGCAGCAATCAAATAGCAGCAAAAGAAAGCTGTATTAGTGACAAGAAAAGGAGGTAAAATTCCTTTAGGTGGTAGGTTGTATGACTGAGCAATAAACCGTGAAAGCTGCAGTGGTCTGAATGGAGAAAAAGGCTCTGGTCCTTAAAGAGAACCTGTACTGAATAAAAATATTTAAAATAAACACACGAGGTAACTTCAAATGTACATTAAATAGTTACCTTGCCATCAGTTCCTCTCAGAAGCTCACCATTTTCTTCTGACAATAATCCCTTCCAGTTCTGACAATATTTTGTCAGACCTGAAATGTATCAGTTGCTGTCAGTAAAATATCAGTTGCGGTCAGTTATAGCTGAGAGGAAAACGGATGTACCAGGTAATGTCCATGTTTCCCTATGGCTCAAGTGGGCAATGTTACAGTTTAACTGTGTGCTGACCAGAAATCTGTTATGGGTAATGGCCATTTTCAAAATGGAGGACGGAAAATTCCCTTTATCACAGTGAACAAACAGGACGCGGGACAGGAGAAAGACACTGAGGAGTAGACTGCATGGAAGGTAAGTATGACTGGTGTATGATTATTTTGACTTTTAATTTTCAGTTCAGGTTTTCTTTAAGGGGCGAAAAGACTGTGGTCCTTAAGTGGTTAAACAATGATGCTGACCAGCCTCCCTGCTCGCTACACAGTTTTTGGCAGTTGGACGGAGCAACTGCCATTCACTAAGTGCTTTTGAAAATAAATAAATCCCTGAGAATCCCTGAGTTTTCAATTTTTTTTTTCCTAATTGGGGAATAATTTAACATTTGTGTGTAATACATTGCTCAGATTTCAGAAATGTTACAATCAGCCAGAAAAACTGATTGCAATTCTTGAATTGAAAAGATATTTAAAACATTGTATGGTGTGTGGCAACCTTTAACCTCCTTGGCGGTATGAAAAATACCGCCAGGAGGGAGCGCAGCAGTTTTTAAAAAAAAAAATTTTTTTTTAATCATGTAGCGAGCCGAGGGCTCGCTACATGATAGCCGCTGCTGAGCGGCATCCCCCCGCCCGCTTCGATCGCCTTCGGCGATCTCCGATCAGGAAATCCCGTTCATAGAACGGGATTTCCTGGAGGGCTTCCCCCGTCGCCATGGCGACGGGGCGGGATGACGTCACCGACGTCACTGACGTCGGGACGTCATTGGGAGTCCCGGGCCACCCCTCGGCGCTGCCTGGCACTGATTGGCCAGGCAGCGCTGGGGTCTGGGGGGGGGCCGCGCGCCGCAGCAAATAGCGGCGATCGGGCGGGGGCCGGCGGCGATCAGAGTGCTGGCGCAGCTAGCAAAGTGCTAGCTGCGTCCAGCAAAAAAAAAATTATGAAAATCGGCCCAGCAGGGCCTGAGCGGCACCCTCCGGCGGCTTACCCCGTGTCCAGCACGGGGTTACCGCTAAGGAGGTTAAGGTGGCCTCATACCATACCATTTTTTTAAGTATCTGTTTAATTCAAGAATGGCAATCAATTTTTCTGACTGATTGTAACAATTCAAAAATCTGACCAATGTACCACCCACGTGTGTTAAATTTTTCCCCAATTAAGAATAAAATAATTGAAAGCTCAGAAAAAGTTGATTGGAACTGTATAACAAGTAATTGACAATTCATCACACACCATACAATTCTTGATAAAGTAGGTCTGAAATATCCAACATGTCGAATCTCCAAAAATTGAAAAAAACAAACAAAAAATAAACATGAAATTCGATTGGATTGATCAATCGAAAACAAAGAAAAGCTCTCGATTTTTTGGGACAACTGATCGAAATTACCGAATTGGTGAAAAATTGGATCTTTTAATTGTATGGTGTGTACACACCTTTAGGCCCTGTTCCCACCAGAGCGGAGAGCAGACTTTTTTTTATTCCACTCATTGCTAAGCGTGATAGATATAGACGCTGCAATGGATCTGCGGGATCCAATGCAGTAAGCGCACCACATTTCTGTGCAGTCTGCGATAATCCCGGGCCAGGCAGATGTGTTGCCCCATATAGCCTATGAGGGAGCGCATCTGCCCCAGGCTCCAGCCTCATCACCGTGGACTATCAGAGCGAACATTATACTGCCCGCTCCCGCAGGCGCATGTGATGCAGAAGTGTAGTGGGAATGGAGCCTTAGTGTATTTCATATACTGTAGATTAACCCTCTACTGTGGCTGTGTGAATTAAATGAATGTTCCTGACGCACATTCCTCATGTTGCAGGTGCATTCATTTACTGGCCTACATGCTTTCATGCCTTCACGTATTATGCTTCAGCTCACAGCCTCGGTGCCTGGAGAGTGATCAATCAGTGCATTCTCTGATCACATGACCTGCAGATCACTATGACTGGCCAATTGCAGTGAACAAAGGGAACTTTTTTTATAAATCAAACTTGCTTTTTTAGGTAATATGTGGTGGGAAAGGATTGATCAAGCTGTCTTGTTCCTGCATATTGAAACTCTGCTGTTGCATACGATATGTACAACATGTAAAATCCCTTTTATATCTGAGTAGGTGCTGTGTGCACTGACCATGATTTCATGCATTTTGTGTACCTGCCTTAGTGAAGAAGGCTTCCTTCCCTTTACTGTGCTGATCTTCACTAATAAGAGTAACATGACCCAAGGGACAGTTTTCTACTTATAGCCCTTGTTGCTCACCTCTGCTTCCATGGAAAGACTGTCACTCTCTTCAGCAGAGGACTGGCCCTGGACAAGCAGGCATGCCGTGGCATTAAGGCAATGGCATACTGGGATCTCTATGTGTGACTTCTAATTAGAATTGTCAGTATTGGCTTAGATACAAGTAAACAATGATAACTTTAAAACCTTCAGATATAATACATAAGAATTTATACCCATCACTTCTCTGTCAAACTCTAGATATTCAAAGTACATAGTGTATTTTCAATAGTGGGATTAAAGTCTTTAGGTGACAGTGATCCCCTTTCCATGTGACAATAAGCCTTCCCACTGGGAATTTCAAATCCACAACCTCTGGCTGCTCTCTTCCTATTCTGCTTGGTTGTGTTGTCAGACTTTCCATTTTCCTTAGAGGGCATCTCAGTTAAGGAACAGCAGCAATACTCTATCTCCCTAACATTGTTTTGTGGAACTAATTCTCTTGCGTTTCTATCATTTCCTTGTACTGCTTTTCGCATATCTGGAGACCAGGCTGTCTGGATGATCGTTCCTTCCGCTGAATTTGGCTGTTTTCTTTCACACTGTAATTTACATCTGCTTTTGGAGATAATTTGAAAGTGTGGAAGGAGGCAGCGCACAGAGATTCTATAGCTATTATATCCAGAGGATTTACAATGGCAACTCGGAGGACAAGAGAAGCTGTGTTATCAGGGGTATTGGCTGCAGGTAATTGCTCTTACCTCTCCTTATGTTTTACTTCCCCTGTGACAGCTGTGCCAAGGACATGTGTGTTTGGATATTTATATTATGACGCTACTTTGTTTTGTGCAACTCCACTGGCTGTAGTTGTGTCACTGTTACTTCTATTCTGTCTTAGGTCAAATGTATAACATATAATAATTTAGCTTGATGATGAGTACAGTCTGGTTTAAGTTGTATGACTTACAGAAAAAAATATTTCGATTTTCTTGCTCTAAAACCAAATGACAGCTACATCTGGTATATGTGTTTATGCTGTGGAGTCATTTTTCCTGTAAACTCAGAAACATACATAAACACTACAACATAATGCGTTTTTGCGTCAGGTAAATTACCTAGATGTGTGTGATGATCAGTTTTCGATATGAATAAGAAAGAAAGTTGTAAACTGGAAAGGAAAAACATTTAAAGCATCAGTCTGCTGGAAATATTTCATTAAAATTATCTGTCATTTCTGGGGACATAAATAATAAGATGTACAGTGCTTCTGATTTGCCTTTTCTTGTTTGAATACAGTTTAATTTACTTAACGGGTGTCCCCGATGTCTGTCTTTCAGCCCGCAGCCCCACCCCAATGCAAGAAGCCATAGGTGCTTCTCTAGCTCCAATTAGAGAAGCACCTCAGACCTCTCGTGCTGGGGGTGGAGCTACAGGCCAGAAGATAAGCATTGGAACACCCAGTAGGTATATGAAACTTTCATATAAACCCCACAAAATCCCCCCCCCCCCCCCCCCCCCGTGCAAAATCGCTTTTGAAGAAAGAGATTCAAAAGCAATTTTGCAGCACTTGTATCATTTGTATTGGAGCACAATCGCTCCCAAAATGCTACAACAGGACCTATGTTAGCGATTTCCCTATTTGCAGTCAATCAAATGGGCCCCCCTCAATTACACTTGCCTTGGCAAATAGTTTTTTGGAATTGCCAGCTATTGTCAACGATTCAAAAACGTTGCCAAAAGTGCGCAAGTGGGTCCCAGGCCTTACAGAAATATTCCTGGTTTTAGCATCAGAAGAAACACTTCCTACTGTATATCTATATATTGCTGTATATGAAATGTAGCCCTGCCCTCCCAGTGATATTTAGCCTAGGTTGATTAGCTATGTGGAATTTTTCCCCTCTTCCCAGATCATTGTTGGAGGGACAAAAACAGGAGGAGCACTTCATTGTGTGATAACTTAACCAGTTCACCCCCAAGGGTTTTTACCCTAACGGACCAGAGCAATTTTCACCTGTCAGGGCTCCTCCTTTTTATTACCTAATAACTTTATTACTACTTATCACAAGAAAATGATCTATACCTATTTTTTTTCGCCACCAATTAGGCTTTCTGTGGGTAGTACATTTTGCTAAGAATTTTTTTATTTTAAATGTGTTTTAATGGAAAAAATACAAAAATAATGGATAAAATTCATTGTATTTCCCCAGTGGTCCCGATTATTAAAGTGAATGTTTACCGGTAAAAAAAAGAAAAAGTCAGATACTCACCTAAGGAGAGGGAAGGCTCGGTCCTAATGAGCCTTCCCTCTCTTCTCCCGGTGCCCGGTCCCGCGCAGGATCCCCCGTGGCAGTATTCGACCAGTTCGGTCAAATACTGCCACTTCCGCATGCCGAAGGGAGCTTTCGGAAGCCTTCGGGAGCACTCGGGCTCCCGATGACGCGGCCGCTCCATACTACGCATGCGCGAGCGCCCTCTATGACGCGCTCGCGCGTACGTAGTATGGAGCGGCCCGTCTTCGGAAGCCCGAGTGCTCCCGAAGACCTCCGAAGTCCCTGCGGCGGCGGACGCGAACGGGGGAGCCAGCGCAGCACCGATGGCACCGGGAGAGGAGAGGGAAGGCTCATTAGGACCGAGCCTTCCCTCTCCTTAGGTGAGTATCTAACTTTTTCTTTTTTTAAACGGTACCCATTGGCTTTAAACCATTTAAATTATGTCCCTATCACAATTTATGGCGACAATATATTATTTTGAAATATAGGTGTTATTTTTATGTTTTTTGTTTTGTCCGGTCCATAATTACAAGCCCCTATGTAGTAAAGTAAAAGTAAATTTTCCCTCATAAAATATAGATGAAAAAAGCTGAGTCCCTAAGGCAACTATTTATGTATTTTTTTAAGCTGATTTTTTTTTTGTTTTTACAAGTGTTTATTTTTTTTATTTTTTTTTTGGGGGGGGGGGGGGGAGCTTTGGAAGTGTAAGTTTTTAATATTATTAATGTTGTGTAAATATGTATGTGCCTGTATGTGTCATTTTACTTTTTGGCCACAAGATGGAGCTAGTGAACACACTCCCGTTATCGAAGTGATCACTTTTTTTTTTACATTTTATTAAACTGTAACAGTTTCCTGTTTTATGAATGGAGGTGGCCGCTGATCGCGGTCGCGTCCATTCATTCCAGGCAGTGTGATTGGGAAGAGGACCCAACCACTTAACATGGAATCCCGCCGGAAACAGCGGCAGGAGCGGCGTGCACACGTGCGGAGCAGCGGTGGGAACGTGCGACGTATTAAAACATCATGTTGCCGTTAAAAGGCTGAAACGTGACGTTTTAATACGATAGATTGTCATTAACTGGTTAATAAATGAAAAAAGTGCAATACAAATGCACTTACTAGATGGATAATAAAATCAGACATAAAACAGCATAAAGCCCTGAAGAGGTTGTCCAGCAGGCGAGCACCCTGAAGACTGCAGTGGCCAACAGAGTGGGAGACCCTAGGTGCCCCCTGTGGATCAATCGTGTGCCAGTGACATCATGACATGTTTCGGCATATCGAAACATGTCAGGTGATCATCCTTCTAGTAAGTGCATTTGTATTGAGCTTTTTTAATTTATTTAAAGTTATCACACTACGGAACGCTCCTCCTGTTTTTGCCTTCCCTCTTCCAGTCCGCCTCACAGCTGAGTGCTGAGGACTAGGAGCTGCGAGTGTGATTATCTACGATCTTCCGGTTGGTCCTCCATCCACAGCAGCACAAGATTTCCCATCTATTTTCTGCATGCTTAGAGAACAGGTATATTTCATACTGGCCTTGAAACTCTCAGTAACCAAACATTCTGCAAGGGTTTTACCTCACAGGACTAAAGATGTTGCCACCTGATACATTTCATAATGTAAATTGGGGTGAGGAAATATTTTACAAAGGGAAAACACTGTCTAAATAATTTATAAACAAATATTTTAAGAAGATAAGTAAATGTATTAATTACGCTATTTTCACCACAGTTACTCTTTAAAGGGGAACTGAAGTAAGAGGTATACAGAGGCTGCCATACTTATTTCCTTGTAATCAATACCAGTTGCCTGGCAGCCCTGCTGGTCTATTTCTCTTCAGTAGTATCTGAATAACACCAGATACAAGCATGCAGCTAGTCTCGTCAGATCTGACTTTAAAGTCTGAAACACCTGATCTGCAGCATGCTTGTTCAGGGGCTATGGCTAATAGTATTAGAGGCAGAGGGTCAGCAGGGCTGTCAGGCAACTGGTATTGCTTAAAAGGAAATAAACATGGCAGCCTTCATATGCCTCTCTCTTCCGTTTCCCTTTAACATAGTACTGATGCATTTGTGTGTCTTTGCAAAGAGAGATACTTAGGTCAGAGTCAGCAATGACATCCACTACTGCAATGGCCTCTACTTAGCAGAAACAGGGGGTGGACTGGTTACCAGTGTGTGCTAAAATGCTGTAGCTGAATTTATCAGGGGGTGGGTGCTGGATTGAAAACCGGAGGAAAAGATGATAAAAAGTGAGGTGTTAGGAAGGGGTTAACATTATCAGTGATTTCATTGTCTTAGGCAGTTGAATGGGGACTAATGATGATAATTCCTACAAAAACAGCATCTTATAGCTGAAGTACCCAGTGGCTTTGCTGATCCTCGGCACCTGAAGCAAATCTGCTGTGCAAATTCTTATGTACATGTATACTTATTGTGCTGTATGTACTTGCCACGTGACATGAACCTCTTATTCTTCACACTTTTATGTGCGGTTAATCATTGTACACTTGAAATTCAGATTTTGCATCACCATCACTGACAATTTGTTTAATGAAACAGGAACATTTCTATTACATTAAATGCAAATTAGCCAATTTTGAAATGCATATTTCCTGAACACTGTCATGCCATAAAACTGAGGAGCCCCTGTATTATATAAGCAGTTACATTCCCTGTGTTATCAATATATCAATGTATTATATAAGCAGTTACATTCCCTGTGTTATCAATATATTTTCACTTTCCTGACATTCCTACATGTACCTACATGTTCACAGTTGAGAAATATCCTGGTAATGCCGTCTTTCCCAGAATATAAGACACTGTCTTGTTTTATTTTGCGTGGAGAAATAGGTGCTAGGGTTTATTTTTTAGAAGGGGGGGGGGGAGGAGGGGCGGGGGGAGGAGGGGCTTACTCTTCAGAGAGGGGTAGACGCTTTGTGTATGGGGAGGTTTGTGGTCTCTTACCACACCTCCCTTGTGGCTGCGTCCCCCTCCGTTCTAAGTAACTTCACCAGTGTCAGCGGTGGCATAATATTCAGGCGGTGAGGGCGCCCTTTGACCCTTACACTGGCACTATGAAGTACACTTTGCCGGCTCTGTGCTGGCGCTCTCCTCGTGTCATAATCATGTGCCTGGCTGATGTGTTCCAGGCGCACATGATTATGACAAGAGGGGAGCGCCAGCACAGAGCCGACAAAGCAGTAATTTGTGGTTCCGCTGCCGCATTAAATGGCACTAAGCAGCATGTTACTTTTTAAAAAACAAATATCGAAACAAAAAGGAAGGTTTGGGAAAGTGTCCCACTGATTGTTTTTATTAATATTCCTGAAAGGTTCTAGCCTTCAATTTTAAGTGTATTCAGAATAATGCACTCTTTCCATCCATTCGTGGCTATTAATAGTATTTTTTCTATTATACATACGTGACGTGTCACGGAGATCTGAGCATTTGGCATGATTTGTCACAATGTCAAAAAGGCTGGGAACCACTGTCCTAGGAGATATCTCAGGAGAAAAGGGGAATTGCATATGGGCCTGTGTGTGTGTATACGTGTGTATATGCACGTGGGAAGAGGATGAGGGGGGGGGGGAGGCACAAAAATCAGGTTTCGCTCAGGGCGCTGTGAAACCTAAGGCCGGCCCTGCCTAGAGGCTGCTCTTGTGGCCTCTGGGCCATTCGTGATCTTCCGGTTCTTCTTGAGCTGACCAAAGCTTCATTGGGCATTTGTAATTCCCGGCGAGGGTCAGATACGTGCACACGCTGTGATGCATGCCAGGCGATGTAGTCCGGTAGATGCAAATATAATGCTGTACTCACATCTACCAAACTACATCTCCCAGCAAGCATTGCAAACAAACCTGTGTGACCCCCAACGGGAATTACAAATACCCGAAGAAACTGATAGTCAGCTTGAGAAAACGGAGGGTCCCGAACAGGCTGGAGGCCAGAAGAGCAGCACTCTGTGGGTAAGTAGTGGCTCTCCCTCTGATCCCTGCACCCCCAGCAGCACACACAGATACAAACCTCCCTTATGAAGAGGTTTGATATCTAAAATAATAAAATGCTGCTCAGTGCACTTTAACACAGGAGCGGGCCCCCATGATGGAGCTCAATACTGGGGGGGGGGGGGGGGGGGGTGTAGTCGATGTTACCTGTACTTCTGACAGTAAGGTAGCATGCGTTTTACAATTGGTAACCCATGTTATCTAGGTAACATGCATATTGCCAAGGCACGGTGCGCTGCACAAGTATTCTGGCAACTTACATGTTAGCTGGGTAAAGTGGGTCATGCTGATTGCACAATAGGTGCTTCTTCACTGTCCCAACATTTAATGAATACACCTCAGTATGCTGCACACTTTTACTACCTAATAGCACTGGCGTAACAGGGGGGGGGGGGGGCGGGGGATGCAAGAAGCACCTGTATGATACTGCTGACGGGTGATTACCTGACAAATTTCTGCTGCGAGCTGCGGGAGGGGGGGCGGAGCCGCGGGTGTGAATGGGGTGCAATGGCCAGCCGGCGAAGAGGCAGAGCAATGGCGGGGAGGGTCTTTGTGCAGCGTGCACTCAGTGAACATCTTAGGGGGAAGTCACTTCTCCTGGATCCACTTCCTCTGGATGTTACAGATAGCATAGGAGAGCCTGGGAGGAGAAAGATAGAACCTGGAGAGGTGAATTCTCCTCTGCTGCAAACTTTTGGGTTGGGGGCACCTTCTATACTATGTGGGGGTCACCTGGCTAGCAGGGCTGAGCTCTTGGATTCCGAATTTCGAGTTTGATATCGGAATTTGGCATTTCCGAGTAAGCACTCGAAAATTCGGCAGTTCCGAGTATCGAATTCGGTTTTCCATTGGAGTCAATAGTGTCAAATTCCGTGGTTAATTGTGAAGCCCCTGTACATGCTATCATCACCAAATTTGGCATGTGTGTTAAGCAGATGAGTAGGAACATGGTAAAACAAAATTTTGTGAAAAGACCTTATAGTTTTTGAGCAAATCGATTTTAAAGTTTTATAGGAAAAATGTTTTTTAAACTGTGTAAAATGACACTGCTGCTGTACAGGTTACTGCATTCTGAGTTCTGTATACATATTGTATACATTTCATGAAAACAGGCAGCGTGGGGTCCCCCCTACATAGCCTCTGTAACCCTTTGTTCCCCATGCAGGCTGGGATAGCCAGAATGCGGAGCCCCAGCCGACTGGGGCTTTGCACCCTGAGCTATACCAGCCTGCATGGTCCATGGTATGGGGGGGAGGGCTCTGGAGGAGAGGGGCGGCCAAGCCTTCCCCTCTCCCCCGGAGCCCTTGTCCAATCCATGGACAAGGGGCTGTTCCCCATCTCCGGTGCCCCAGGAGGAGGTGGAAGCCACAGACGTCCTGGGGAGGGGGGGTTCATAATGCCAACTGGGGGTCCCCTGTAACAAGCGGATCCCGGAGGCCGCCCCCTCCCCAGGAGAAATTTCCACAAAGAGTTAAAAAAAGAAGCCCCAGACGGCCGGGGCTCTGCATTCTGGTTATCCCAGCCTGTATGGGAGACAAGGGGTTACAGAGGCTCTGTAGGGGGGAACCCACTCTGTCTGTTTTCATGAAATGTATACAATATGTATACAGAACTCAGAATGCAGTAACCTGTACTGCAGCAGTGTCATTTTATACAGTTTAAAAACCATTTTTCCTATAAAACTTTGAAATCGATTTGCTCAAAAACTGTAAGGTCTTTTCACAATTTCTTTTTACCATGTTCCTACTCATCTGCTTAAAGGGGATCTTCAGCCTAAACAAACATGCTGTCATTAAGTTACATTAGTTATGTTAATTAGAATAGATAGGTAATATAATTTTTTTACCTACCCTGTTTTAAAAGAACAGGCAAATGTTTGTGATTCATGGGGGCTGCCATCTTTGTCATGGGGGCAGCCATCTTTTTGGTTGAAAGGAGGTGACAGGGAGCATGAGACACAGTTCCAACTGTCTTGTGTCCTGATAACCCCTCCCAGCTGCACGTGCTAGGCTTCAAATGTCAAATTCAAAATTAAAAAAAAAAAATGCACCAAAACAGCAGAACGAGAACAACAACATCAGAAATCCCATCATGATGCAGTTTTCTTCTGTGCAGCTAAAAATGAGGCTTGTGTAAGAGAAACAAAGTTCTATTTTAGTCTGGAGGTTCACTTTAACATACATGCCAAATTTGGTGATGATAGCATTGCTTCACAATTAACCGCGGAAGTTGGCAACATTTAATTCAATAGAAATGCACTCGAAACACGAAAATTCGGAACACGAAATTTGGTTTTCGCCTGCGGTACACCAAATTTCGGTAAAACCGGAATTCAGCTGTTCCGATTAGCCCTGCTGGCTGGCTATACTGGGGGAGGGGTCGTCTGATTACCTATACTGGGACTGGAGGAGGGGTCATCTGGCTAACTGTATTGGGGAGGTTATCAAGCTACCTATACTGACACCCAATGTCACCTTCCCCACCCAGTATCACCCTTCCTACCAAGTACCACCTTCCTCACCTAGTGTCACCCTCCTCCCACACAGTGTCACCCTCCCCATGCAGTGTCACCCTCCTCCCACACTCAGTGTCACCCTCCTCCCACTTAGTGTCACCCACTTACCACCCACCCAGTGTCACCCTCCTCCCACACAGTGTCACCCACGACTCAGTGTTACCCTCCCCAAGCAGTGTCACCCTTCTCCCACACTTAGTGCCACCCTCCTCCAACCCAGGGTCACACTCCCCACCCAGTGTCACCCTTCTCCCACTCAACATCCCTCCCCACCCAGTGTCACCCTCCTCCCACCTAGTGTCACCCTCTCCACCCAGTGTCACCCTCCTCCCACTCAATGTCACCCACTTCCCACCCAGTGCCACCCTCCCCAGTCAGTGTCACCCTTCTCCCACCTACTGTCACCCTACTCACCCAGTGTCACCCTCCCGCCTAGTGTCACCCTCCCCACCCAGTGTCACCTTCCACACTCAGTGTCACCTACCTCCCACCCAGTGTTATCCTCTCCACACAGTGTCACCCCCCTCCCACTCAGTGTCACCCAGTGTCACCCTCACCCACCCAGTGTCACCCTCCTCTCACCAAGTGTCACCCTCCTCACACCCAGTGCCACCCTTCCCACTCAATTTCACCCTTTTCCCACCCAGTGTCACCTTCCCCACCAAATGGCATCCTCCCAGCAGCACCCAGTGTTCCCCTCCCACCCAGCAACTCAATTCCACCCCACCAACACCCAGTAGGGGGAACATTTGATGGATTTGTTGTCTGAGGTAAAATTTACTTCATTTCATATAAGTGGGGTAAAGTATGTGCATTTCACATGTGTCAGAGGTGCTGTTTGCCACATTTCACATGATTGCTGCATGTAATGTGTTTGAGGTAATGTTTACTGCATTGTAACATGTGGGGGAGGTTATGTTTTCTGAATTTCATGTGTCGGAGGTAATGTTTGCCTCATTGCATGTGTGGGAGGTAAAATTTGCAGCATTTCAGGTGTTGCAGGTAACGTTTGCCTCATTGCATGTATAGGAGGGAAGGTTTGCTGCATTTCATGTGTTGGATGGAAGTAACGTTTAGTTCATTGCATGTGTGGTAGGTAACATTTGCCTCATTGCATGTGTCAGAGGGAAAATTTGTTGCATTTATTATTTGATGGTCATAGTGACTGCATTTGCTACTTTGGGGTTATTGTTGCAGCATTTAGCATTTTGGGGCTCATGATTACTAAATTGTATGCTAATAAATGAAAGAAAAGAAATACATCGACAGGAAGATTGATATAATTTGTTGTCCACTTTATTAGGTACATCTTGCTAGCACTGAATTTGACACCTTTTTTTCCTTTCGAACTGCCTTATTCTTCATTGCATTCCTCAGAGATTTTGGTCCACATTGACATGATAGCATGACGCAGTTTTTGCAGATTTATTGTCTGCACATCCATTATAAGAATCTCCAGTTTCACCACATCATGGCGGAAACACTTCTTACTTATGTGTTTGGGTAACGTTGTCCAATTACCTTTACGGTCACTTTGCCCAACTGTGTTTTGGGAGTTAGCTCCGCCCCATTATGTAATGGCCACTTCCATTTTTCACTGTGTTGTGCTTTATGCATTTTGCTCACTCCTTTCCTTTTTTTGGGGGGGGGGGAGGTCTTTAAAAGACCTGCACTGGGTGTCAAATACCCTAGCCATGCCACTGCCTATTAGGAGACACTTTTAATATAGATAATAGGTAACAGACTGCGCTAAATAATGTCATTAAAACTTTAATAGTAAAAATATATAAAAACAGTTTCAGTGTGAGGTAAATAAGGGATTTGATTACTCCTTATATTGAGAGGTGACAGTGTTCTCCCCAGAAATTTTTTCCAGCCGGGTGGCATGAAATAGTAGCCGGGTGGCATGAAAAAGTAGCCGGGTGGGGTGAAATGAGAATGCAGGGCCAGTGCTTCTGTGAGCAACTCTGCTTACAGCATAGGAAGAGGAGAGCCGATGACAGCCGGGTGGTCACCAAAACTAGCCGGGTGGAGCACCCGGCTAAAATAGCCTGGGGAGAACACTGGGTGAATCTAATATGGCTTAAAAGTGCGTAGTGCATAAAAGGATATTGCACAATATTGGCGTTAATCTGGCGTTTATCTGGCGTTGAACTTGCAGCTGGTGTGTTGCAAATTAATTTCCTTATGAGGAATTATGGTTCAAAGTAGTTCGTGGATAGGAGCCCTAGGCACAATGCCCTTCAACATTAATCAGTTGGGATGAACAGTTTATATTACTCTGGAATGTCATTGAATCCTGTCGGTATTGTATCAATAGGTCTCCGGCACTGTTAGTGTACAAATAGGGTGGATCTCACCAGTCCTGGAGCATAGATGCAAGATGGTCTTCCCGGGAGCCGCTCTATCTTACCCGCCCCGGCCGGCGGCAGGGCAAGAGAGACTAGACGGCTGGACTGCGTCGGGCTGGTTAGCCCGGCTCCCCTAGAGGGCGGAGGTAGCCGGTGATGGTGCACTTCGGCGTGGTCAATGACATTCCAGAGTAATATAAACTGTTCATCCCAACTGATTAATGTTGAAGGGCATTGTGCCTAGGGCTCCTATCCACGAACTACTTTGAACCATAATTCCTCATAAGGAAATTAATTTGCAACACACCAGCTGCAAGTTCAACGCCAGATAAACGCCAGATTAACGCCAATATTGTGCAATATCCTTTTATGCACTACGCACTTTTAAGCCATATTAGATTCACCTCTCAATATAAGGAGTAATCAAATCCCTTATTTACCTCACACTGAAACTGTTTTTATATATTTTTACTATTAAAGTTTTAATGACATTATTTAGCGCAGTCTGTTACCTATTATCTGTTTGATGCACACCTGAGGAATTGGGACTCCTTAACAGTACTAGCTGCTTCCGACTAGGCGCAACACTATCTTCTTATTATTACTTTTAATATAGGCCAGGCTTTCATGATTGCTTTTGTTCACCATTGTTCTCTACTACTGTCACGATTTCGCGAACGCCATTGCGGCAAGCGCATGTAAATTGCGCACAAAATCGGTTCTGGAGTACCCCTTTAAATTCATTAGCCTGCTGTTAGAAAATGAGTGTTTTCCCATCTCACAACCCCTGCACTGGGGGAATGTGAGTGCTTGTTTACACTTCCTGAAAATCCCCAATAAAACCCTAAAACCAGAGCCATTCACATAGCACACAAATCTTCTTCAAAGGTGATACTAGCTAGGCCTGGACAAACAGGCCGGGTCGTAAACTCATTAGGACCCATTCACATTCCTGCATCTAGCCTGAGGGGAGTTAGAGAGTTAAGCAGCCCATACACTCAGCCGATTTTCTGGCCGACCGATCGATCGCGATCGATCGATCGATCGATCGATCGCAAATCGGTTGGCCAGTCGACCGATCGACGGCCGATTTCGATCGATTTCGATGGATTTCCATCGAACTAGCAGGGTGGAAAATTTAGGTCGATCTGATGAGATTGCTTATCAGTTTGCATTGGCCTTAATGGAAATCTGATGGCAAAAAGATGCCATCAGATCGAATTTCAACAGATTTCAAACTGAAATCTATTGGAATTCTATCCTGGTAAAAAATGTTCTAAAAACGCATCAGATAGATCATCAGATGCATTTCTTATCTGTCTGCTGCCAATCTGACGAGTGTATGGGCACCTTTAGAGAGAATGACTTTTAATTCACCTGGATATGAAGGAATAAGTCATTCAGACATTTTACTAAATGAATCAGTTTTCTGTCGAGGCTAGCCATTACAAAATTAGCAGACCATAATTGGTAATGATTTGTGTGTGGTAGAACCAATCAGAACGTTCTTACCATTATCCGAAAACAAGCAACAGTGTGATTTGCCTCGGGATACCCCAAGATGCACATGTTTGGTATCTGTGTGACACAGAGAACGCTAGAAGCGTGCCCGTGTCACTCGCTGCAGGTTTTGGTCGGCTGTTGCCGAGTTATGATCATTCCAGTTATTTCCTATTCTTTCTGCTTGTCATGACAAAGGGCGGGAGAGGGTATGCAACACCCATCTCCTTTTACAACTCCGCCCTCTGGCAGAGGAAGAGTTAAAACCAACAATGCTGGACAGAGAGGGGAGTCTTTTGCCCAGCCATCCTGTACCATCACGGATTTGGGCTGGATGATAAAAGGATTAATACCTATTCCGCAGAACTTTCCAGAATTGGAGTACATATCTTCTGTGGGACTTACCGCAAAGGACACGGTAACTTGACAAACTGCTCAGACTGTAATCAGCTATTATTTTCATATTGAACCCTTATTATTTCTGTATCCATTTGTTTCTATTGCTATATTTTGTTCTGCATTATTTCTTTAAATAAACGATTTAAAAATCGTTTGTCTAAGTGCTGTTCTGAAACAAATCTCCGCCAAAAGAATTCACATCTTCAGAGAGACATGTTACCATAACTGTGTGATATGAAATATTGTTAGTTTTGCTATCTCTAGAAAGGTTGTTAAATTAACCCTTTTTCCTACAGGATTTAGCTAGAGTTAGAATTAGCGCATTCGCACGCTTTTATTGCGGATTGGTGGCAGCGACCTGGCCTCTATATGAGAGCACAGATTGTATCGATTGTATATACAATCAAAATTGGACTGTGTGTGGACTCACCAACCAATCCAAAAGGTTACTTTGCCTGCAGTTCTGACTGTCTTCAGGATTCCCTCAGGGTCTGAGGCTTTATGGTAAACTGCAGCAAAGGGAACAGGAATTGGTGGGTGACTGCGCATACGTCACATTGCCGGCAGCGGTGTGACCAATCTTTGGCTTCACTCTGTTCACCCTATTACAAACCATCGGATGTGTCTATTCCCCGAATGGTAATGGTGTCAGATTAGACAAGATTGGTGCACGTTGTCGCATTATTACCTGACGACCCAGCAACCGCTATTTTAACGTCAACTTGCTCACAGTCTTACAGGCCATTGGAGGCGATTAATCCCTGATGGTACTGGAGTAAGTTAGACGAGATACCGGGGCTGTTCGTCACAACTACCGCCGGCTTGAAAGAACTTTAATGAATCAGATCCATTGTGTGGCAAAATCTTAATTTTTTTCCCCTAATGTACATTAGATAATTTTGTTATTTTATCTTGCTACCTTAAAAGGACAATAGAAAAGGAAGCACCGGAACACCGCTCACTCAGACAGGGACAGTGCTGGAACCAGGAAGGCCAAATCCAAGAAATCTGTAGAAAAAGGAAGGGATCCGCACATTTCCTAAAATGATCCTTTATTGTGGACGTATCCAAAAACACCAATCACGCATCTGTAGCTAACATGTTTCAGACCTACTGGTCCTTAATCATAGCTTATAATTAAGGACCAGTAGGTCTGAAACATGTTAGCTACAGATACGTGATTGGTGTTTTTGGATACGTCCACAATAAAGGATCATTTTAGGACATGTGCGGATCCCTTCCTTTTTCTACCTTAAAAGGACACTGTAGGGGGGTCGAGGGAAAATGAGTTGAACTTATTCGGGGCTTCTAATGGTCCCCCGCAGACATCCTGTGCCCGCGCAGCCACTCACCGATGCTCCAGCCCCGCCTCCGGTTCACTTCTGTAATTTCAGACTTTAAAGTCTGAAAACCACTGCGCCTGCGTTGCCGTGTCCTCGATCCCGTTGATGTCACCTGGAGCATACTGTGCAGGCCCAGTATGGTCAGTGCCTGCGCAGTATGTTCCTGGTGACATCAGTGGGATCGAGGACATGGCAACGCAGGCACAGTGGTTTTCAGACTTTAAAGTCTGAAATTCCAGAAGTGAACCGGAGGCGGGGCCGGAGCATCGATGAGTGGCCGCGCGGGCACAGGATGTCTGCGGGGGACCTTTAGAAGCTCCGGGTAAGTTCAACTCATTTTCCCCTGACCCCCCTACAGTATCGCGTTAAACACTGCACAGAGCATGGGACAATTCTGTGGTACAATTTGCTTTACTAGTTTGTACAGTGTAAACCGTACTAACTGTTCTGTGATGTATCCCACCATTATACTAACATTTTATTCATACATCCTCCAAAGCAACTAATACAGACTTATTATTATGCTGTCATCTCATGATATTATAGACATGACATAGATTAACTGTCATACACTTCTCTTGAACATCTTTTCAAAATATGTAATGTACTGTACTGAAGCTGAAAATCATTTTCTATAATATATTCAACTTTTATATTACACATGTGCAGCAAGTTCAGTATCTGCAGTGGCGTACCTAGGGCATTTGACACCCGGTGCTGGGTATTATAAGACACCCCGCCCCCTCCCCCCAAAAAGTGCAGGGGCAAAAAAATGGGCAGGGCCATACAAAAAATAGGCGTGGCCATGACCTGATGAGGGCGGGGCTAACTTTAATTTACCGTGAACCTGGGGTGAGAGCAGTGGCGTCGCTACCATGGGGCGGCCAGGAGCGCTCCGCTCCGGGTGTCAGCTCCAGGGGGGGTGTCATCAAGGCCTCCCCAGAAGCCTTGATGACACAGGAAGGGAAGCAGCGCTGAAGGAGGGGTGGCAGCGTCGGCGAGGAGAGGGGAAATACCCCCCCACATCTCCCTCACCTGGGTCCCCTCCTTCGGCGCTTTCCCTCCACGGGCGCCGGCAACGGGCACTGACAGGGCGGCTGATAGCCGCCCTCAGTTTACCTGAGCAGGGCTACGGGAAGATGGCCGCCGGCGCCCGCACTGGAGACAAAAATAGATGTCAAGATGGCCGCCGACGCCATCTTGCCGTCTATTTTTGTCTCCAGTGCGGGCTTCGGCGGCCATCTTCTCGTAGCCCTGCACTGATGACGCAGCGGGAGACGGCGCGGGACATTCAAGAGGAGCTGCGGAGAGAGAGGCTGCCTGGGATTCGGAAGAGAGGTTTCATCTGCAGGTAAGTGAATGTTTTTTTTTTCTTTTACAGGTGCACCGGCCCGGCCACCCACCACTGCTGCCCACCTACCCACCGCTGCTGCCCACCTACCCACCACTGCTGCCCACCTACCCATCACCTACCCACCACTGCTGCCCATCTACCCACCAGGCTACCCAGCAGGCTGCCCACCTACCCAGCAGGCTGCCCACCTACCCACCACTGCTGCCCACCTACCCACCACTGCTACCCAGCAGGCTACCCACCAGGCTACCCAGCAGGCTGGCCACCTACCCACCACTGCTGCCCCCCTACCCACCAGGCTACCCAGCAGGCTACCCACCTACCCACCATGCTACCCACCTACCCACAAGGCTGCCCACCTACCCACCAGGCTACCCAGCAGGCTGCCCACCTACCCACCACTTCTGCCCCCCTACCCACCACTGCTACCCAGCAGGCTGCCCACCTACCCACTAGGCAATCAGGCTGCTCACCCTTCACCACCTACCCACCAGGCTATCAGATTGACAACACTCAAATCTGCTACCGACATTGTGTATTTTGTGGTCAGATTAACTACCGATATTGTGTATTTTGTGGTCAGATCTGCTACCGACATTGTGTATTTGTGGTCAGATTAACTGCCGACATTGTGTATTTTGTGGTCAGTTTAACTACCGTCATTGTGTATTTTGTGGTCAGTTTACCGATATTGTGTATTTTGTGGTGAAATCTGGTGCTGACATTGTGTATGTTCTGGTCAAATGTGCCGCAAGATTGAATGATTTTTTTCTGGTCAAATCTGCCGACATGATTGAATGTATTTTCTTGTGAAATCTGCTCACATATCGTGTAATGTCTGGTGAAATTTTCTCGCATTACGTGTATTTTATGTTGAAAGCTTCTGACATTTTGTGTATTTTCTGGAGAAAAGCTGCGCAATGATGTGAATTTTCTGGAGAAAGGTTGACTAAAACTTGGGTGCACTTTTAAATTAGCTCCACCCCATCCAGTCATAGCCACGCCCATTTTTTCAACGGTGGTGGTGTACCGTAGGTGGGGGGTGTCTTTCAATACCTAGCACCGGGTGTCAAATGCCCTAGCTACGCCACTGGGTGAGAGTGATATGGAGGCTGCCATATTTATTTCCGTTTAAACAATACTAGTTGCCTACCAGCCCTGCTGATCTATTTGGCTGCAGTAGTGAACTGAATCACACCAGATACAAGCATGCTTGTTCAGGGTCTATGGTTGAAAGAATTAGAGGCAGAGGAACAGCACGGCAGCCAGGCAACTGGTATTGCTTAAAAGGAGATAAATATGGCAGCCTCAATATTATTCTCACCTCGGGTTCCCTTTAAAAGTGCAACGCAAAGACAGTGGACCCAAGTTTTGGTGACCCTTTCCCCAGAAAATTCACATACTTGTGCAGGTTTTATCAAGAAAATACACGTAATATTTGCCCTGAGAATACGTTCAATCATGTCGGCAGATTTGCCCAGAAAATGCATGCAATCATGTCGGCAGATTTGCCCAGAAAATACATGCAATCATGTCGGCAGATTTGCCCAGAAAATACATGCGATCATGTCGGCAGATTTGCCCAGAAAATACATGCAATCGTGTAGCAGACCTGACCAGAACATAAATGATACACCTGGCTGCTAATATAAATTAAAAAAAATATATATATTTACTCACCTGCAGCAGAGCTCCTGTTCCGGCCTTCGTCCGGTGCGCAGCTCCCACGATCCTCTGCAGCCAGCAACTGAAACTCCCAAAGTCTCCAGAGCAGGGCTTCGGACATTTTACTATAGCCCTGCTCTGCCGCTGTGGTGAACTGACATGGCATCTATTAGATGCCGAAAGTCAGTTCACCCTGGGGGGTGCTTGGAGAATTTTAGGGGGTGCTTCAGCACCCAAAGCACCCCCCCCCCCAGTGCCGCCACTGCCCCCAGTATAGGTAGCTAGTTGCCCCAATATAGCTAGTATAGTTGCCCCAGGATAGGCAGCATAGCTGCTGCCCCCAATGTGGGTAGTGTTGATGTCCCCAGTGTAGCTAGTATAGTGGCCCCCGTACAGCTGCCTTCCAGTATAGTGGCCCCCATAGTTGCCCCAGTATAGCGGCCCACAGTTTAGATAGTATAGTGGCCCCCAGTGTAGCTAGTATAGTGGCCTAAAGGTAGCTAGTAAAGTTGCCCCCAGTGTAGCTAGTATAGTGGCCTCCATTGTAGCTGGTATGGTGCCCCCCCCCCCCCCCCAGTATAGGTAATATAGTGGCCCCCATAGTTGCCCTAGTATAGCTGCCCCCAGTATAGGTAGTATAGTGGCCCCCAGTATAGGTAGTATAGTGGCCCCCACTATAGGTAGTATAGTGGCCCCCAGTATAGCTAGTATAGTGGCCCCCAGTTTAGGTAGTATATTGGCCCCCAGTTTAGGTAGTATAGTGGCCCCCCGTATAGCTGCCCCCAGTATAGGTAGTATAGTGGCCCCCAGTATAGGTAGTATAGTGGCCCCCCAGTATAGGTAGTATAGTGGCCCCCAGTATAGCTAGTATAGTGGCCCCCAGTTTAGGTAGTATATTGGCCCCCAGTTTAGGTAGTATAGTGGCCCCCAGTATAGCTAGTATAGTGGCCCCCAGTTAAGGTAGTATATTGGCCCCCAGTTTAGGTAGTATAGTGGCCCCCAGTATAGCTAGTATAGTGGCCCCCAGTTTAGGTAGTATAGTGGCCTCCCCACCCCAAGTGTAGCTAGAAGGAGGGGTGACAGCAGGGATTGCGCAGGGGAGGGGGGGAAATATCCCTCTCCCTCACCTGGGTCCCCTCCTTCTGCCTCTCTCACCCCCCCTCCAAAAAAAATGCGGGCAGCGTGCCAGGTGCAGTGGTCAGCGAGCAGGCGGGCGCGGAGAATACTTACGTCACTTCCGCGTATCAGCCTGGAACGCTGCGTCGCCGTCACATGCCTCTTCAGCGCCTCCAACGATTGGAAGCGCAGAAGAGGCACGTGACGGCGACACAGCGTTCCAGGCTGATACGCCGAAGTAACGTAAGTATTCTCCGCGCTCGCCTGCTCGCTGACCACTGCCCCCGGCCCGCTGCCCGCATTTTGAGGGGGGAGAAAAGAGGCAGAAGGAAGGGACCCAGGTGAGGGAGGGGGGAATATGTCCCCCCTCCCCGCCGCTATCCCTGCTGTCACCCCTCCTCCTAGCGCTGCTCTTCCCCTCCTGCCTGGCTCCTGCATGATTTATGCGGGGTCGTGGCGATACCCCCCTGGCTGTCTGGCACCCGGTGCGCAACGCCCCCCTGCGCCCTGTGGTAGGAACGCCACTGAGTATCTGTTTAACCACCTCGCCTGTTTTCCCCTTACGGTCTAGAGTAGTTTTGTTGTTTTAGCTATACCTCTATTCAGCAATAAGTTTATCACTGCTTATGTCAGTTTAGTGATATATACATTGTTTTTTTTTTTTTTTTTGGTAAGAGGGGGGCAAACTAAACTTTATGTAGGTGCAAAAATTTGAAAAAATACACAGTTTCTGAGTTTTTACCACTATTATTTTAGAATAAAAAGTGCTATCTTGGATAATAAACACTAACATTTTGTAAACTGTAAATGTGGCTGTTTATCACATTTATTATAAAACTTACATTTTATTGCTGCTACAATGTACAGTGAAAAGATTTAATTTTGAAATAAAGGTATATTTTTCTGCGTTATGTAGTTTCTATCCTATCACTGCAATGAAAATAAAACTTGACTAAAGGTAAACGGCAAAGTGTGTGTGTGGGGGTATAAAAGGTTCATAGAAAGAGAAATTCATTGTGTTATTATACAGGGGTGTGGTTTCAGAAGTTAGCAGTGTTACCCCTCTTTTTGTTAAAGGACACCTGAGGCGAAAATAAACTAATGAAATAAACGATTGTATCTATCTTCCTTTTCTTAAAAATGACTTTTTAAATGATTCCATAGTTTTATTTTATGTTTAAATCTACTTTTTAAGTTTTAACTGTTTTATTGTTTTTGCTTAATGACACATTCATTGAAGTATGTAAGAGCTAAAATCTATGAACCATTAACCCTTTTTATCTCTTTCCTGCTCTCAGAAGCCATTTTCTGCTAGGAAATTGTTTTATAGTTGGAATTTGTTATTAGTGAGGGTCATACTGTAGTCACTTCCTGTCTGAGTCAGGACTGAGTCAGCCACTTACATACCTGATATTTAACTCTTTCAGGCAGAGACTGACTTGTGTGCTAGGCACTGTACATACCTTTGTCTATCTCATCATGTCACATGTCACCTCGGGTATCCTTTAAAGCTTGCCTAGTGATCTAGGGGCCCTTTTGTCTTATTTATAACTTCTCATAGGGTCTAGTGGAGCTTTCCCTGTAGAGCCTGTCTAGCTTTCTAGTGTAGAGATGCTAGTGAACCGTTCGCTAGCGAATCTCTATGGGCAAATACTACTTCCGGGTCGCTATGACCCGGAGTAATACGGCTGCACTGGGCCAGCGGTGCGCGTCTTTGATCGCGCGCCTGTTGCCAGACACTCTCTGTGCATGAGCGTCACTCATGACGTCACTCACATGCGCAGAAAGTGCCCGGCAACAGGCACGCGATCAATGACGCGCACTGCCAGCCCAGCGCAGCCATACTACTCCGGGTCATAGCGAACCGGAAGTGGCACAGGGTGAGGAGTTCACCAGCGAACGGTTCCCGAACCATTCGCTGACATCTCTAGCCTAGTGGTCCCCTTCATATATTTTTTTCAGGGGGGGGGGAGCGATAGTCTAGTGGTCCCCAACTTAAAAGCATTACCTGGTATTCTAGTGGTCCTTCCTCCCCTTTAAGGCATTGCTTGGTAATTTATTTGGCCCCCTCTTTACCGCAGCTCTGCCTGCCTGTCCCTAAAAGTGTAATGGTCCTCCCTTCTTCCCCTTTACGGCATTCCCTGGTAACCTAACGGTTCTCCCTATTCCCCTTTAAATGTTCCCTGGCAGTCTAGTGGCGCCCCCTCATATTCCCTGGTGGTCTAGTGGAATCCCCTTTTATGCATTCCCTGGCAGTCTAGTGGTAACCCGTTCTCCTGTAAGAACCCCTCGTAATCTAGTCGCTGTTCCTTTAAATCCCTGCTGAAATAGTGGATATTCATTGGGCTACTGTGATGAACATTAGCATTTATTCGCTCAGGATACTCTGTGAACGCATGTGTTGTGAATCTGACGTAGTGTAAACCTAGCCTAAATGAGAACGTTCAAAGAATGACATCCAAAACCCACTGTTGACTATTTCATATTAACTTTTACTTGTTTTCATTGACTGGCAGCAAAATGAATGCAATAAATGATTTCAGGTTTATTATAACTAAACATTGCAATTGTTACAGACAGAATCCTTGCATTTATGTTCAAAGCACAATACATGGTCCACTCTTACACGTTTTATCTCTCCCAAGTTGATGAGTTGGAAGTGACCTTTGTTATGCATTATGTATGACCACAGGCATAGTGTTCCTAATAAATCCCCTACAGACAATAAGCCTTCAATATGTGTGCTTCACAAGATTCTTGTTATCATTAGGACCAAGTATTGCTTGATGTTTGCAACACTTTTCATTCAGCTTATCATAGCTTTAGGGCCTTATTAAACAGATTGACTTTGAAATATTTTCTGCATACTAAAGGAAAGATTTTGCATTCTTCATTAATACAATTAGATTAAAAGCATTAACATGTTTGCCATATATAATTTACTCTAGCATACATCCAATAAAGAGGAAATACACAGAACTAATGCCAGTGCGGAAAAGGGGAACAGTACATTGGTATAAGGATGCTGTTGAATAACATTTAAACTGATGTAAAGAGCAAGTTTCCATGGACACAAGTCGTCCTATACTAAATTAATTATTGCAGTTTATATTTGGGCAGCACACACTTTTATTGGTTGCATGGATCATTTTTCAATGCATCTTAGTCTAATTGCAGTTAGTACTGTATTTGTTGACATAATCAGAAATATTAATTGGTGACAGGACACAGCTTTGTGGGGACTCCCGCGTTTGTTACCCTTGGTTAAGAGAAGACAGTCCCCAGCTTAACGACTTGGGACCTGTTGGTCTGGAAGTCTGTGATCCACAGGTGAAGAGTGGGAAGGGCATTCAGTGCTTCAAGATTGTTCTGGAATATGCGGGGGCAGATGGTGTTGAAGGCCAAGCTGAAGTCCAGTAGGAGGATCCTGACACGAGTTGGATTTGTCCAGATAGTTATTTGTTAGCTCCAGGCATACATTGATGGCATCATTGGTGGATCCGTTTGCTCTATATGCGAACTGAATGGTGGAATTTAGTAGAGGTGAAGTAGTGAGCTTTAGGTGGGACAGGACCAGACTTTCAAATGTTTTCATGGTGATGGATGTCAGGGCCATGTGCCTGTAGTTGTTAAGGTCAGAGATTCCCAGCTTTTTGGGGGACAGGGATGATAGAGGACTTTTTGAACCATGCAGGGAAGGGACGCCAAGTCCCTTCCCTCCATCTATCTATGCCAAATAGATGGAGGTGAGGATGGGAAAACAAGCTGCCATGAGCATGTTTTCAGGTAGGCTGGTGACATGCCATCGGGACCAGACGTTGAAAGGTAGAGTAGGACATTGGCCTCCCCACAGCCGGAGGTAGGCTCAGGCCTAAGACATTGTCGTCAATGGCTGAGGGGTGGGCAGATGCCATCGCTAGCTCTGCCGAAGCTGTTTGGTTTTGAACCTGCAGTAGAAGTTGCTGAGGTCCTCGGCTAGCTCAGTGCTAAGTGTTGCATGTTGGGTGGCCCTTTCCAGACAGCCCATGGTTGATTGCAGGTTGCATCTCATATCTCCGCATACTCCCTCTTGGTGGCTCTCTGTTTTTGCTTCAGGTTGTTTCTTGCTGTCTTGTAGTTCTCCTGGTTGCTGGACTTGTGCACATCTTCCTCGCTTCTTCTCAGCTGCTGTAGTTTGTTAGTGAACCACGGTTTATTGTTCGGGGAGAATTTGAAGGACTTAGTTGGTATACAGGAGCCCTTGCAGAAGGTACTGTGTGAGGAGATGCTGCCCGCCAACTCATCCAGGTTTGGTGCTTCCAAGGCCTTTTAGTCGGTGCAATGGAAGCAGGGAACTTATTATAAGCACACACTGACCTGAGCTCCCCTACCCGACATATCTCCTTTTACCCAGGACTCAATAGGAGAAACTGATTCTTGCTATGCCCTGTTTAATATACATAAAAAGGTTTTAGCAGGTTACCCTTACACACAAGGTTCCTAGGACCCCTTTAACTTTAATTACAAATTTTAAACTACCCTTCTTAGATAACAGATTGAATATTATTGTTAGGGGAACATGATGTTTTTTAACAATTAGATGATCTCACCTACCAATTATATATGTATATATGTCTATGATATGGATTTGTTTTTTTAATTTTGCATTTGAATCGTATGTTATTGTGATGGTATACTGAGGTGTCTATTGTTGCTTATTTTCTTTTTAAAGCACTATATTGACCTGATGAAGCGGCCTATACCGCGAAACGCGTTGTCCTAAGTGCTTACCATTATTAAATTATTACATCTATCCTACCGAGTGGAGTGTCCATTCTTAAGGTAGGCGATCTACTACATATTTTATTTTGTCTTTAATGAGCTTAAGTGCAAACCATACAACAAGGGCGCCTCCTACCACTGCTTTACTCCGAGTTTAACATCCCACATTTGTTGGACTGTTATTTTTTGCCACAAACTTGTGGCAAGAAACTTTTTTTCGAAGGAGCTGCGACCACCCACCCAAAGACCGAGTGGAGACGGGTCTTCTCCACATGCTTATTCGAGTGGTTGCCTCTCCAAGCAACCTACACTTGTGAGTAGCATCATTTGCGTATCTAGACCAGATTGCAAGGATAATACACTATAGGGGCTCCCGGTGTCTCTGTGGTTTTTTCTTTTTCGTTTACACAGTATTGTCTCCCCACAGGACTTGTTTAGTAATCCTGAAGCGGCAGACAGATTGTTGCCTAGAGCAACGTGTGCCTTGGCAAAGCGGCCCTGCATTGCTCAGAAATATTGGCCTTTTATTGCAAGAAACAATAAAGAATATTCATGGATGTGCTAGCTTGTTCATACTTATATATACTGTGATAGGGCTGGATTTACCTATAGGCACAAAAGTTCTGAGGCCCTAAACTCCACCCTCAAACCCCTAAAATTCCAACACGAAAACAGGTTGTCCTGCTGAACTGCATTGCAAGTGTCCGTTCTGTGGCTGGTTCAGCAACCACATCTCCACACCGCCTACCTACATGCCTGTACTAACCATCCAGGAGCTTCTGCCTTCAGAGCAGATAGAGCGGATAGATGAGCTAGATAGGACTGCCCATCCAGCCCACCCACCCAGTTCTCTGTGCTCTGTTGGGGGCCACAAGATGGTTAACACCAGTCCATGTGCCTGTGACGGCCATCTCTCAACACACTGGTGCCTTTAGGCTCATGCCTAGGGGTACATCTGGCCCTGACATCAGATAAATATGACAGCAGCAGGCTAGGGACATATTTAGCAGATTGCTGTTTTCCCTGTTTTGATTTTCATTATGATGAAGTTGTTCCACTCAACAGTGCCCACTAGCAGGGCTGATGTGCATCTGTTCACTGCACTGGAGGGAAGTGTAGGCCAGCCCCCAGGTAAGCCTCTTGTCACAGAGATGGGGCGAGTAAAGAGTACAATTCTCTTGGCCAGCAATCGGCCGGGTCAGGTCGATCTGCCAGACTAATTGCTGGCTGGGGCATTGGAGGCCGCAGTTTTTACACTAGATTCTCAGCAAAGGTAGTTATAGTCGACCACCTTGGCTGTGTTTAATTTAGCGAGTGTACAAGGCTTTACTTTGATACTGAAAGTGGACCAGAGACATTAACATGTGGTAACTGTTCTATTCTTAAAGCAAACATGTAAGTTTCAAAGGAGAGAAAAAAAGATTCTTACCTCAGTAGAGGGAAGTCTCTTAATTCTTTTCAACAAGAGCTTGAGCAGCTTTGTGCTACTGTGCAAGTGTGAGGCTTCCTGTGCTGTGCGGCCGAGCTCTTTCATGGAAGCGGCTGCACTCATTCTTCAACAAGTCCATGATGAAGAGGTTCAGAAGCGGGAAGCCTCTGGATTGTCGAGAAGCTTCCCTCTACTGAAGTAAGTGTGCGTTTGGGGCACTATTTTTCCTTTCAGATCTCCTTTAGGCCCCTTGGACACTTGCGTGTGGCGTCGCCCCGGGTTACTCTTCTGCGCCGTATCCCCACCGCAAGGGCCATCAAGTCTATGGAGACTGGTACATTTCACGCGATGCAATGCGGTGCATTGGAAGTATCCAAATTGTAGCAATGCTGACGCAAAAGCTGCAGCGCGTTGCTGCATTATGCAGCAATGCAAGTCAATGGGCGACACAGCAAGTGTGCATGACGGGAGGGAGGGCGCGCATGCGTGGACTGATGGAAATCCCAATGGTGTACTTTCAGCCCAGCAGGGAGTATGGCACTAGCCAGGGGCGATGCTATGCATATGACCCTGTCGCCGTGGTGCAGGATCATATGAAGGCTGATCTCTGTCAGCGCTGCGTAATATGTTGGTGCTTTATAAATACAATAAATAAATAAGAAAGATGCACTTTCTGTATTCTGACCTATCTTTACTTATTGATAAGCAAGTTACTTAAAGTTTTGGAATGGCCCCAGTAGCAGAGGGTACGAAATGCCTTTTACATTAGGGTCAAGTCCACATGCTGAGCTGACAGCAGTGGATTCATCAGTCACTACCATATATGTGCAGGCTACCAGGCATTGCTTGTGATTGCAGTGCTACAGCCAGAATTATCCACTCCTCCCATGCTCCACCAGGGCGGCTCCCCTCCGTGAATCCCTCCACTGGCTTCCTATCCAGTCCAGAATCAGATTCAAGATATTGTGTCTGACCTACAAATCCGTCCACAAAACCTGTACAACCTACATTTCTGATCTTACTCAGAGATACACACCAAGCCGCTGACTCCGCTCCTCCAATGAACTTCGCCTGACCGTCCCCCGCATCACCCAGTCCCATGCACGCCTCCAAGACTTCTCAAGAGCGGCTCCAACACTATGGAACTCCCTACCTCCACCGATTAGGGCAGCCCCCTCCTTCAACACCTTCAAGAAGGCCCTCAAAACTCACCTTTTCACTCTGGCCTACCACCCCTCACAATTGCTCTAAACCCACAGCTGAACTCTGGTCCCCTACCTCTCGTGTCCCTACCTCCCCCTCTAGATTGTAAGCCTTTGGGCAGGGTCCTCCTCCTTTTGTGTCCTACCTGATCATGCACCTCCATTACTGTGTACCCATGCTATGCATTTGAGTGAACCTAACTTGACTAATCTCCATGCTCCCCTCCAGTGACTGACTAAGCATTACCTTGTACTCATACTGTGCTGTGTGATCTGGTTTTCTTGTATTCCTGTATTGTCATATTGCTGTTTGTCACCCCTAAATATTGTCTGTAACCTAAATTAATGCCCAGCGCTGCGTAATATGTTGGCGCTTTATAAATACAATAAATAATAATAATAATAATAATAATACAGCTTTCACAGTGCTGTGGCCAGTTCAGCAGGCAGAAACCATGTGCCAGATGTTACATTGCAGGTGATTTGAACTGGGTATGAACTGTGTGATTACTCTCCACTTGTGAGTGATGCCTGTAGCCACCCATGTGGATGCATGTGCAGATGTTTGATGGTTGATGTAAACTAGTCGATAGTAGAGATGGCCTGAACTGTTCGCCGGCGAACGGCTCCCGGCGAACTTCCGTGGTTCGCGATCGCAGAGAACCGCCACCTTTTGCGGAAGTTCGATAGTGCATCATTAGGGTCAACTTTGACCCTCTACATCACAGTCAGCAGGCACATTGTAGCCAATCAGGCTATACTCCCTCCTGGAGCCCCACCCCCCCTTATAAAAGGCTGGCAGCGTCAGGCATTGGACTCACTCGTGTACCTGCAGTAATTAGGGAAGGGAGAGGTTGCTGCAGAGATATTAGGGAAAGCTTAGTTAGGCTCTTGTAGGCTTGTTAGCTTGCTCCTTGTTGATTCTTATTGCTAAAAAAGCACCCCTCAATAGCTCTTTTGAGTGCTAATGTTGTTCTTGTGATCTTTTTTTTTTTTGTGTGGCCCACTTGCATTATATACAGCCCTGTCAATCAGTCGCAGCTGGCCTTTGGTACCTTAATTCCTACTGTGCGACTGCCAGGCCCAGCACATTCAGTGACTAACTGTGTGTGTGACAGGCAGCTGCACATTTGTAATCCTAATCACTGCACCTGTTCAGTGCACTTACCTACCTATACCTACGCGAGCGCACGCATTGTTAATACCACCAGTCATTGCACCTGTCATTGCAGTCCGTGTGTGTGTGTGACAGGCAGCTGCACATTTGTAATCCCAATCAGTGCAACCTGTTCACTGCAACTGTGTAACCGCACATTGTTGTACCATCAGTCAGTGCATACCTGTTCACTGCACCTGTGTAAACGTGCATTATATTAGTTAAAGAGAACCCGAGGTGGGTTTGAAGAATATTATCTGCATACAGAGGTTGGATCTGCCTATACAGCCCAGCCTCTGTTGCTATGCCAAACCCCCCTAAGGTCCCCCTGCACTCTGCAATCCCTCATAAATCACAGCCATGCTGCTGACAAACAGCTTGTCAGAGCTGGTTGTGTTTATCTCTATAGTGTCAGTCTGCTGCTCTCCCCGCCTCCTGCAGAACTCCAGTCCCCCCCCCCCCGCCTGCATCCCTTCCCTCCCTGCTGATTGGAGGGAAGGGACGGGGGCAGGGACCGGAGATATGGAGGAGGCGGGGGAGCAGCTGAGACTGACACTACAGATGTAAACACAGCCACACAGCATGGCTGTGATTTATGAGGGATTGCAGAGTGCAGGGGGACCTTAGTGGGGTTTGGGATAGCAACAGAGGCTGGGCTGTATAGGCAGATCCAGCCTCTGTATGCAGATAACATTCTTTAAACACACCTCGGGTTCTCTTTAAAGGGGAACTGAAGAGGGAGGTATATGGAAGCTGTCATGTTTATTTCCTTTTAATCAATACCAGTTGCCTGGCAGCCCTGCTGGTCTATTTCTCTGCAGTAGTATCTGATTAAAACCAGAAACAAGCATGCAGCTAGTCTTGTCAGATCAGACTTATAAGTCTGAACCACGGAAACACCTGATCTGCTGCATGCTTGTTCAGGGGCTATGGCTAATAGTATTAGAGGCAGAGGATCAGCAGGGCTGTTAGGCAACTGGTATTGTATAAAAGGAAATAAACATGACAGCCTCCATATACCTCTCGCTTCAGTTCCCCTTTAAGTCAGTGCATACCTTTCACTTCATCCCCCCCCAATATGGACAAAACAAAAGGCAGAGCAAGAGGCAGGCCACCTGGCAGGTCTGTTCGAGGTTGCGCTGTCGTGATTTCGTGCAGCCCTCGACCAAAGTACAGTGTTCAGAAGAAGGCACATGCCATCAACCCCCAATATTGTCAGGACGTAGTTGACTATTTAACACAGAACACCTCATCTTTCTCAGCTTCCGCACGGAAGCGTGACATATCTTCCTCCTCCTGCATTGATTCTGGCACCCCACTTAACACTTAGTCGGCTGCCACCACCAAAGTGACATCACCCCAGGGCTCAGCGGTGTGGACATTTTTTTGTGTGTCTGCCTCAGATGAGAGCAATGCCATCTGTACTTTCTGCTACCGAAGATTAAGCCGTGGAAAGACCTATACCCGTGTATTGCACAAACTGCAATAGGATGACCACCTGAGGAAAAGCAGCACACAAAAGCAAAGCCACACACCACAGTGGAAGATACCAGGCCGCAATTTTTTCTCAAAAAAGGCGATACCTAAACTGTACCGTGATGTTGAAAAGCAAGTGGTTACATCTCTGGCACACAGTGTTGGGTCAAGGGTCCAGCAGCGGCCGCTAGAATAATTTTTCTGGTGCGTGTACATGCCTGCCTAATTTTTCTGGCTGCACTGCGGCTGCAACAACAAAACAAAAGGCATGCACATGTGTCAATTCCTCTTCGTGATCGTTACCTTGCTGCGGTGAAGGGGCTTGCGTATCACAATAAAGCAATAACCGCCGGCTATATGAGTGTTTCGGGGGGTGGCTCACCAAAGATAATAAGGTCGTTGCTTCATTGTGGACAGACCAAATTCGATCAACTGGACAATCATTGTTGTTCTGTCATTGAGCTTCCTC